>NW_006431918.1:10136961-10203529 GCF_000325575.1 Pteropus alecto | reverse complement strand
GAATCTGCTAGCCTTTGGTAGGAGGAATAAAGACCAAGAGAGAATCGACTAATCTCTTCATGCAGCTGGAACCCTGATACATAAACACATGAGCAATGGCAAAGCCATAAACTGCCTGCCACATTCACAGCAGAGCAGAGAAAGCGAATCTACCAAGGAGCAGAGACAAGGTATAAAGTTCCAGACCACAGACCAAATCCTGGTTCTCTTTTCTTCTTCTGTTTGCGTTCCTCCTGCTTTGTGTTATTAGCAAGCCTTGGATCTATAATAAATTTCCTTGCATTGTTTTCTGTTCTAAAGTGCCATAACCACTACATGTAACTTGTGGCACACCTAAGGGTGGGGGGGGTGTGCAGCGGCCAGCTGATCATGTACATCTGGAGCTCTGGAGAGAGAGATGGTCAGGAACACAGGGCCTAACATCATTTTTAAAAAAATAAGTGACTGTTGAATACGATGAGCTCTTCATAGGATGCTCTTCTACATCCCTCCACTGCCACCCTAATTAACTCAAACGTTACTCCTGTGTTAAAAGTCACCACCAGGTAGAGATAGCCTCTCCCTACTATCAATTCCGCTGTCCTCTCTTTGAAAAGGTACAGCATATTTTTAAAATTTTTTTAATTTTGAGGTGTACATTATAATTTGACATCTGTATATTCTATTGTGTGTTTACCACCTAAAGTCCAGTTTCCTTCAGCTACCATATATTTGATCCCCTTTACCCACTTCACCCTCCCCTTATCCTCCTATATTTGACCCCCTTTACCCTGTCTACCCCCATCCTCCCACACCCCTTACCCTCCAGTTACCACTAATCTATAGTCCATGTCCATGAGTCTCTGTTTGTTGGTACAGTATATTTTTAATTTTGTTTTTTCTAAGACAACATGAGATAGAGGTGGCTAATTTAAGTGTATTTATTTGTAACAGTTTTTCTCGGTCATATAGGATTAGTGAGCAATGTTCCACAGGTGGCTTCATCCCTGATAGGCCTACTATTCATATAACTGCTACCCAGACAACTTCCCCATTCAGAAATCCCAGGATTTTTCTCTCCTTTGTAGATCATCATGGATCCCTACCTGAAGTCTGGGAGCCCTTCTGAGAGGCCTGTGTTAGGAAGTACGTGGCTTCAGAAAAGCAGATGATTTCACTAGGTGAATGGTGCACACCTAAAAAAAAATAAAAATCATCATAAAAATCCTGAAAGTAGGAAACCCACATTTTCCATAACATAAAATAGGATTATTATTCTATGTGTAAAGCACTTGGCTTCCATCTGCTTTTCATAAATGGTGATGACTGAGAAATGGGAACAAGGGAAAAGCAGTGAGATGGAAAACTGAGTGATATTCTATCCCACTTACCCCTCCAGAGGAATGTACTATTATTTCATTCGCTTTCCCATAACAAAGAAAACACCTCTCAATCCCTATTGCACTGAGAACCAATAAATTACAGTGGACCACAAACAACACAAATTCGAACTTCACAGGTCCACTTATACTAGGATTTTTTTCAGTAAATATAGTTGGCTCTTCCTATTTGCAGTTTCGCATCCACGGTTTCAACTGTGACATAAAACACTATTTTCCCAGTGTCAACCATGGATTCTTAATGGCAGAGTCCCAATTAAGGATGGAAAATACTATTTCAGATCTTATGCAAAAGGCCAACCTGTAGAGTCAAAATTTACATGCAGATCTTTGACTGTGAGAGGGTTGGTGCCCCTTCACACCTGCTTTGTTCAAGGGTCAACTGTACAGAGCTCCCACAATAGAAATGGAAAGTTTTGCTATCTTTACACTAACATAAAAATAATAAATACCATATGAAAATAATAATTTTTTAATCCTTCATTTCTGAGTTCTACAAGTCAAAAGAAACTGTCACATGGTGTGGCCTGGATGAAAGACCAGGATGTCTGGATAAAGCTGGATAAAGCTGGATTAAAGTATTCTATTTTATGAACTTCTGTTTATTTTATTAACATATAATAAGCACGTTTTTCTTTTTCGAATCTGAGCAAACAAGAAAAATATGTCTATTTGGGTAAGAAAAGTCTTGAAAGTACCCTTTATAAAGCCAGTGATGAGATACAGAATAACATCAGTTATTACTGGTTAAATTTCTTATTAATCATTTAATGTGAATAGTCACACAACAAGAAATTACAGAGGACTGCTACCATATGGTATGTCTGAATTTATATACTGAATTGTTAGAATTTAATGTTCTTTTTGTTATTGACCAAAGAAAATACAGTACTAGATGTCTCCAATATAAATAACCTTCTTAGAAGATAAAAGTTTAGATAATGAAGAATTACAAGGTCTTTAAAATAATTTTTGAAAACGCTTCAAAGTAAACCTAATGATTCTTAATAATGGCCAAATGGATGGTTGCTGTTTTGAGCGTCAAGCCTTAGAGTCCACACCATCAGCAAGAGAAATACTATAAACCTCAGGAAGCCTCATTCCCAGATCTGATAGACATTAAGCTAACATGCTGCCAAGAAAAACATTTCTCATTCACTGCCCTGAATAAGAGTCCTTTCTATATACATGGGAGGAAGTCATTTGCCAGATGTTGCTGTTTATTTTACAAGTCTCCCTTTGACTTGTGCTTATTTTCTCTTGACCTCCCCAACTTCTCCATGTGGAGAGAACTCAAGACGCTGTGAACTTTGCTACAGAAGTACCTAGCTGTTCCAGTCAATACCTCAGTCTCAACATGTGTTCTTGTTTATGAATCCAGCCTAACTGCTGATGGAGACTGTATGGTCAGGCCTCCCCACTTCAGGGCTGTCTGGACATCCATCAGCAAAACAGTATTTTACAACTTGGCAACATGAATGACATCTATGATGGAAACTTTCTCTTTTATGACAACAGCAAACTTATTAATGATAAATTAAGATAAGTAAAATAAAAGGAAGTCAACATGAAAAGAAAAGATTGTACTATTTTCTGAAGGCATTCTATCTTTGGAACTCCCTAAAGATCCTGCAATGGATGTCAGAGGTTACACCTTACCAAACAGGATTCAAGCAGGAATTTCACTGTAGACTTGCTTTCCCCCTCCAGACAGAGAAGTAAACTGGCTGATTCTTGTTTATTTGATTTCTATATTACACATATGTTGATAACTTTATGCTAAAATGACATCAGTGTTCATGTAAGTCACTGTGTCCTCAGGGATCTCATACCTATCACACATACTTGCCTACCTGCCAAAGCCAATTACTTTTGTGATAGAGGCTGCCTCTACGGATATGTCCCAGCTTTAGCTTTTGCACTCTTTTGTGACCCCATTGTCTTATCCCACTTGCTATGTTCTGGATCCATTCCAAATGCAGGAGCTGAGAAAACTGAAGTGACAGATAATGAGGCTAGGAAAATAGATAGAGCAGGATTGAAGTGCAGTCAGCTAAGAACATTATGTAAATGTTCAGTGAGCCTGAGTTCTTCAAGGTTACTCAAAGAACTCAAAGGGCTTGGATTTAAATAATCTCTAAGGATGTTTTTATGTATACAGACAACCACTTATATTATTCCTGAAGCATATCCTAATACACAGAGAATGGCCCAGAGCACTTACTAAGTGCTTACTAGTCATTGGATGAATGAACGGATGGATGAATGGTTATACAATAATTCTTTGTGTGAGATACTGAAGAATGATATCCTCACAATATCTTTGTGAAGGTATTTGACTATTAGGTTAGTTAGTAGGGCTTACATTCTCCCAAATTTTTGTCAAAATTTCTCACTTGTAATTAGGCAGATATTGCCTCTGTGTGACTGCAAATCTATAGAATCCTTTGGATCCTATTCACCTAGTTGAGTAAGGGCTGAAAAATATCTAATGCTATAATTAACGTATTTTAATCTGGTATTTTATACTCAATGTGTTTTAACAATATTTTTTTTTTTAATTCAATCATAAACTTGACTTGATTGTGGTTTAGCAAAGGTGTTTTCAAACTATCTGTGGAGGATGACCAATTTGATTTTTTAAAATTTTCACTGTAAAATAGGCAGATATTTTTGTAACATAAAATAGAGGTGAATTACCAGAAAGAAAAAATAAAACACCCATGTTAACTACCCACCATAACAAAGATACAGAAACAACCTAATAAGTGTCCACTGATGAGTGAATGAATAAAGAAGATATGGTATATACATAAAAAGGAATATTATTCAGCCATGAGAAGGAAGGAAATCCTGCCTTTTGCAACACCACTGATAAACCTAAAGGACATTATGCTGTGAAAGAAGCCAGAGAGAGGAAAGAAAAATACTGCATGATGTCGCTTATGTATAGACTATTAAAAAAAAAACAAAAAAAAACCAGAAATAGAGTGTGGAATGGTAGTTACCAGGAGCTAGGAAGTGGGGAGATGAGGAGATGCTAGTCAAAGTGCCCAAGTCTTCAGTTATAAGTAAGTTCTGGGGGAATCTAGTGTACAGTTAATAACACTATATTATACACTTGGTAAGAGAGTAGATCTTAAGCATTTTCACTACGAGAAAAAATTATATGAGATGATGAATGTGTTAACTAACCCGATTATGGTAATCTTTCACAATATACATGTATGACAAATCATCATGTTTTATACTTTAAATATATCTAATTTTATCTGTTAATTATACTTTAAAGCTGGAGGGGAAAAAAATTAAAACAAGAGAGAGAAAACACAAATGTCATTGTTTATATGATTAAGTTCAACAGACAAAAATTGCACTGTCAAATTTCTTTCAGGTATGCAAAAAGTTTCTAAACACTCTCAATTTTTGTATCTGTCTGGTCACAGACTGTTTATAATCAGTCTTGTTAGCAGTTTCAGTCTATAGATCACACTAAGGGTCTCACTGGTTTAGGCCCAGTCTTCATTTTATCCCAAATTGATCAGATATAGGACAATAACTCAAAGTATGTTCACGTTTCATATTTCTTCTGTTCTATAACACTTAACACTAGGATCTTTGCTGAGGGAAAAGATTATTCTATGTTTTTAAAATAGTTTCCAATATTTTCAAGCATAAAAGAAGTCATTTTAAATCATTGTATCAAGTTTTTTAAATACTAAAGATTAATATATTTGTCAAAAGTCAGAAAATAAAGGTCACTAAGAAAATCTCTTTTTCAGAAGGAGTGATTATTCTCACTTATACACACCTCTGTTCTCCCATTGAAATGCTACCAAGTCATATTTTATTATTTTATTAACATTAGGGAATAATGAAGATATATGTCTAGGCAACATTGAGCTCATACAGAAGACTGCATGACTCCCAAAGTGTTGCCCTTTGAAAGAACTGGGAGAGGGAAGACAATGTCTTATATGTTCTCCTCTCTCTCTCTCTCTCTCTCTCTCTCTCTCTCTCAACTTTTGTCCTTGGAACTCTCTCTCTCTCACACACACACACACACACACACACACACACACACACACGCACGCACACACGCATGCATGTAAATCATATATTATAATGGCTTAGCATTTAACTGCATGGCTTTATAACCAGATTCTATTCAAGTCCTGACCACGTCACTCATTAACCCATACTGGGCAAGTCATTCACTCTTCTGTGTTCGGGTTTCACAGTAGGCCCTCCATAAATACTATTTAATGAGCAAAGGCATTTAAAATATGGTGTTGAAGAGTAGTATAGTAGAAGGTGGACAACCAGCATTGAATTTTTCCATTTGTGACAGTTTTATAGAGTTAGGGCAAAAAAAAAATATATATATATATACACATATATATATGTGTGTGTGTGTGTGTGTGTGTGTGTATATATAAAATAATAAAACAGCCAGCAATTACTGACTTACGTCACAGACTGAAGTACATTATCAAGAACAGAAACCATGGAATGTCCTATGAAAACTACTAATGAACGAGTAGAGACCTTTCTTTCAGTGCTAATGTTCTCCTTTCTGATGGCCAAAAATTACCTAAGCAGGCAAATAGAAAACCTGAGTTAAAAATACCACTATTCTGTATTATTAAGTCTGTGCTTACACATGCACTTTAAAAAAAAACAGAACAAATAGATATTTCTAACAAAAACCATTATTTGAATTCAACCATCATTTTATAATTATTTCCAGGGTTTAAATGTAGCAAAATGAACTAAATTTTCCAAAAAAACACTATTGCAGGAGAAATTTCTAAAGTTATTATGGTTCCATTTTTTCTTCCTTCACTGAGAAAGGTACAGATTATGGAGACTCTCACAAGCAACAAAGGACAAGTCCAGAAGAGCCAAAGTGTGAAAGCTGTGGTAAATTTAAATCTCATAAATGGAATGGGGTCCCTAGAGGAGAGGGGCCATAAATCATAGACGACGGAGAAAAGACATGGAATTTGAGATCAGAGGTCATGGAAAGACCATGCTGTATGGCCAATTTTAATTTGCAATTTAGTTTTCCTTCATATTTAAAATAATGTAACCAAATATAAATAACGTAACCAAATAATGTAAACACACGATACAACATACCTAAAAGCATTTTAGTAAGTTTGTGAGATTTCAAATGTTTTTGAAGGAGAGATAGAAAAAAATACTCCACTTTATTTTAATTTTCAAAGATTCCATGATGACGGAAATCCAGAGAGCACTGTTTAAGATGGTAACATAGAAATATACACCTTTACAACCACTGATACAGTCTTGACATCGACTGCACAAGTCCCCAGGCTGAACAGTCTGTCAAGAAGTTGCCAAACACAGAGCAATGTGAGGCATGTCACATTTCCCTCGATAAATACTCTTCTTATTCTCCATCTTCCAAAGAAATAGAAAATGCAAACATCTTTCCAACTAGCCCAAACGATCGTTCTGTGGTAAGGAATTATTATATTTTTTGAAGCAGTAATAAACAGAGTAGCCTGAAAGCAGTGCTGCAATAAAAACAAAAATGGAGGCATAAATACATGTCCACCCCTTCCTTAGCTCTTAGGGGGAGAAGCATAAAGGCTAGATGGAGAGCTATTTCCCACAAGGTCTCTTTATTAGCTGTGTGTGGATATTTTCATTTTTGGAATTACTGTTTCCCAAGTTCACTTCCCATTCCCTAGTGCAAACAGCGTGCGGTCATTGTCTGCAAGCACGCTGTTCAAGTGATTCATGTTGGAAAGAGGGCCTTGCCCCAGAACTGAAGATTTCTTAATTGCGTTGGTGGTTCAATTGCCAATGCATGTTAGTTTTGGCAGAGCGAATGTAAGGAAAACTGTTCTTCTCATATTCTTTGGCTCTTACACTTTACGTGTCAGATGAAACAGCAATGCAGACTAAAACCCTTCCAAACAAAAGAAGACTTTGAATTTAATTTGGCTTTTAGGAAACACAAAGTAGTGGGAAGGGCACCCTAAGGACAGTCTGGAGTTGGACATCAGAGAGACAGCGTTGTCACTCACTGTGGCATAATCATTCTGCTCTCTGTCTCAATTTTTACATCTCTGAACTGAAGAATTTATCCTAGATTAAGATTTAATGTTCACACGTTAAATAGAGCATATCAGATGAAGTCTTCAACAACCTTTATACACATTAAGAAGGGGCTTTATTTAAAACTATTTATTTAAAACTTTATTTAAAACTAAGTCTTCTGTTAGAGCCAAGATTGGAAAGTGAAATTATTTAAAGTAAGAACTCTCAACTAGATTTCTACTGGTTCATTTCAATTATTTAGTTTTTCAGTAAAAATGTATTAGTCTGTACATTTCTTATAAAATTAGGTAAACTACAACATTACTTTTATGCATATACTTTTTCCCTCTATTTCTCCCATCCACCAATATCACTTATAGAATAGGAATGGTTCTTTCAATTTATGGAAAAGCAAAATGAAATCTGATAATGATTAGTTTGCTTTGTGTAAAGGGAAGGTATTGAATTCTTATTTATAATATTAGAATGATTCCATACGTATTAGAGAAAATTTAAAAACAACGTGGAAAAAGGAGAATTACCAATGGCCTTATCACTCGTTGTCAATTATAATATAGTAACTCTTCTTTCAGACTTTTTGTAGATATGTTTTTTACAAGGACGCAGAGTTCTTTTTTAATTAGTTATGGTTATAATGTCCATAATTTTGCAACCTGCTTTTCTCACTTAACAAGTTAAGCATTTCTTCAAGTTATTACAAATTCTTATCGCTTGCATACTACTCAACACATGCACATACCAAAATTTACAGAGCTATTATTCCACAGATGATCATTTTAAGTAGTAAGTTGTTGAGCAATTTCAGTATCTGTGTGTAAAGTATAGAAAGCTTTCATCGAGGGGGAAAACTGGAATACTTGGAGATAAAATAGGAGCAAAGAAGAGCAGCAGCCAGGAGTCTTCTGCCATGAGGCAACTCTTTGGAATAAATGCAAATAAGGGTCTCAGGGAAAGGCCTTATATCCTCTCTCAATAGAAACATGGCAGTCAAGGAAAATGGGCCTCCTGGTAACTAAGTTAAAAAAAACACTAGTTCCCAGGAGAAGTCATACCTCTTCTACAGCCAGGCAAAAATGCTCATCAAGAAAAATCTAATTTTCTACAACAGTGGAAAATGGCTTCCAAAGTAGCATGAGGTAAAAGGCCAAGTGGCAGGTGACAAATTCTGCTGTGAAAACTGCTGAAATGCAGTAAGGTGAGTGAGCCAACCCCTGCAGCATGGGAGCTGTAAGGAAAAGGAAACATAGTTGATTTTCGATCCCAGTATATAAATAAGGACATTTTTTATAATTGCTCATCGGGGTCTGCAATATTCATTTATGTTATTTATAGGAGTTGCATAAACAAATTTCTTTTTAAAAACTATTTTCCTTCCTTTATGTAGAGCTGAAGTTGGGGAGATACACAAAGGATTCATTCTTCCTTTATAGGGCCATCTTAGCTGAATTTAAACTTTTCATAACTACTCTGAAAAATATATGGAAGACATAAAATAATTTGCCTAGAAAAATTTTCCTACTAGCAGTTTAAAATATATCAATAACAATAGAAAATATATCTGCTGATGACTTAGAGAAATACCATGGCTACATTAACATACAACTTGAAATTTTAAGACACATGGCTACATTAACATACAACTTGAAATTTTAAGACACTCTGCTAATGATTTCACAGTTTTAATATTAAAAATAACTTCGAACAAATTTTTTTAAAGTAGGCAAGAAAACTATATAAATCCAATATATAAAATGACTGAGCTGTAAGTCCTAAGAAAACACAAATTGCAATCAGAGAAGATAAAATATTTCAAAGAAAACAATTTTCATAATGAAGTTTATTAGACACTGGACTATTTTCAGAGAGTTTTTTAATTCTCTATCCTCCAAACTGTTTAAGAATATGGCAGAGACTTTTCTCTCTAAAAAATTTCACGAGAAGTCCTGTGAAAGAGAAAGATGGCCTAAAGTCTAGACGGTCTCTTAAGAGCCTTTCTGTGCACTAGTCCTGAATTTTACTCATTACTCATCTTCTTCGTGGTAATCTAAACAGATTAAGCCATAAAATGCTTTTTTCCTTTCCTCTTTTTTTTTTTTTGGCTTTAGGAACTATTTTTAAATTAATACTTCCTGCTCCCTCCCAAGAAATCTGGAACTTTTGCAAACAGTTGTTAAATAGCTATAATTTCTTCCCATATTCATTTAACATTCACTACCACTCCCAAGATAAGCAGCACCCACTCTAAGGTATCATAATGTCAAGCACTATGAAAAAGTAAAAAAGTGATTTATAGCAGATAGTAAACAGAGGCTTCTAATTCAAGAAAACACTGTAAAGGAGAGAGAAGATTTTGCTTTAGACAAGGATTATGAGAGCTTCTAAATCTTATTAGTATGTCAAAGCCTCATTCGATTATACCATATAAAACTCAACTTATAACTTATTTTTCATTTGTCCTTGGAGCTGAGCTATACTTAAAACATAACTAGACCTGCCAAATATTATTTTTTTATTTTTATGTTTGTTTTGTTGTGTAATTCCAGTTTCTTGGAGTCGACTGTAGCAATTATGTATGATAAGCGCTAGTAAATTTCCACTGCTTTTTGTAAAGAAAAACTCAAAGAATATTAGCAAAAGAATGATGTGCTGCAAAACATATAACTTATACATTAAGTTCAGAATTTTGGGAGGAAGGATCAAAGGAAAAATTGTTCCCACCATCTTTCAGAAAGAAATCTTTGCAAATGTGGCTAATCAAGAACTTATTGAATCTAGTATTTTTAAAGGTATTTGTTTTTTAGTTAAAAAAAAATACATTAAATTGAGTAATACTGAAAAAAAACAAAAAACAAAAAAAAAACACAAGACTCTCTCTGGATTTAAGTCATCTAAACCATTGGCTTTACCCAACAGTAGTAGCAGCCTCATTAACTCAGTTCATCTCCTCACTGTTAATTAATTTACTGGATTCCATATACTGTGGTATACATTTTAAATGAAAACTCTTTTAAGGTTTAAAGATCCTTAGTTGCATAGTCGATGGTGCGAGGGTCCAAACTGAGACCTTAATTATAGTGTTTGGATAACAGCAAATGAAAATATTTTACAGTGTTTCTCAGTTAATCAAAGGAACACTAAGATTTGACCCATAGCACCCATAGACATATAGAACCTCCTTAATTAACATAACCTCCTAACCAGCAAGAACTTACGATATTATACTTTTGTGATTATTTTTGTTTTTATGTGTTATGCACATTTTTGTTATTTAACCCAGTGACTCCGGAAATCTTCAAGAAAGTATAGTGGGGAGTATATCACCAAATGTACTGTAACCTCTGGATAAGTAGTTCTCAAACATTGGGACATATCAAAATTGCTGCAATTAAGCTGAAGCATCTCTAATTTTAGTCTCGCAGGTGATTCAGATGCCCGCCTAGGATTCAGAACCATAGAGCTAGATTGCACATGCAAGATCTCTTCCATTTTGCCTTAGGAATTAATTTTTAATGTACCTTGCCTAATCAAATTTGGATTAAAATGTACTTTGCCCTTAATTTCTAGGACTGCCAAATAGCCTTTGACCTCCTTGTAGATGATTATGCTCTGGTCTTCAGGAGCAATTCACCATGTCTGGTTGAGTCTCCTCTGTAGAGAGATGTAAGAGGAGTCAGCTCTACCGGAAAGAACCCCTGTGACTGAGATGTGAATTCAATTAGTGTAGTTTAGTGCTATCTCAATTTCCTTAGAGAAAAAGAACATTACTAGCTTTCAAATAAACTGCTATGACAGCTGGATCTAGAGAAAATACATGACACTGTTCCTCTTTGGAAGATCCTAGTTCTTCAAAACACACCGTGGGAAATCTGGTGGCAATTTCCTGTAGCCAGACCAACACTAATTCACAATGATGTCAGCTATTTCCTCTCCAGGAGGTTTTGCAATTGTCATGGCAAAATTTGTTCTTGAAAAGAACATGCTAAGATATATTTTGTTCTTGCTGTGTCTTATTTGCCCAGAGAAGTGCCTAGAACATAGTAGACATTCAATAAATATCTGTTGAATAAATTAATGGTTTCTTGCCACATAAAGTATGTGATCTTTATCATTGTGAAAGACATAATAAATTTAGTATGCAGCCCTTTGTAAAATATCTAGGCAACTATCTTTGTACATTGATCTACCACAGAGTTGACTTCCATTTTGCGCATATATTCATCGATGAAACTTGTTTCAAATACATTATTTAGAGAATTCTTACCTCTACCATAATACAGTTCTGAAACAATTTCCAATTTTCAGTATTAGTTTACAAATTTAGATCATCTGATGCCAAGCTAATACAAAATGCCCCTAGACTTTACCCTAATATATTTTGAAGAATGATCTCATTCATAAAAGACTGTCTTTCCTTAAATATACAACAGAATCCTGATGTGACCCTCTGTCATCTGAATAGTGTTGCTTTGTCTGACATGGCTATGAGATTTCCTAAGATGGGCACCTCCTGTTCCCTACTGACTCATCAACAGAGTGTTCCTTCTAAGCATATTGAAAGCGAAAAGTCCTTTCTATTTAAGCAGAGCTTAGATTACATGACTTGAAACTACAAGTTTTACTTAATCTGGGGTAGACTCTAATAGAGACAATCACTAAAAGTTGTCAATCAGATTTTGTGAAAAGACATAATCTAAATTACTAAGGGAGCTCATCAATTAAGGTGAGCCTATGATATTGCCTTTTTAAAGTGGTCAAAAGTAATGTAATTGTAAAAGTAAATCCTTTTACTACCAACAAATTTGTCATTTGTGCTATTAAACTGATGCCTTGTTTCAGCAGCTTAAAGAGGCCTTTTTGGATATGATCTGGGCTTTAAAGGGATAGATTAAGGCATTTAAAAACACAATAACACAGAAAATTGTTAGCCAAGTGGATTTTGCTAAGGTAATTCTTTCATTCAACAGGCATTTACTGAAGTGTTCTCTAAGCCAAACGTTAATCCGCAGAGAAGAAGTCGTGCCTTACTTCCTTACACCCAAGAAGGAAACATGAACACCAAGAAAATGCAACAGATGTTAAGAAAACAGACATTAGAATTGATATAGGGATATTTAAAGTAGCATCTTCAAGGCCTTTTGGGGGATGTTGTATTTAGACTGAGACCTGAACAACGAGTGACAATTGACCAAGAAAAATAAGGAGAAACAACATGCTCTTGGTTCAGAAGCAACAGAGAGACTGTCATGAAAAGGAATTAAGCAAAGCCCAGGAAGCCCAAAGTAGAGAAGAGATGGGCTAGTAAACTGGGAGAAGACGCTAAAAGTGTAGGCAGGACTCAGTTTATGGAGGCCACTGACACCATGTGAGATGTTTGAGACTCCGTCCTCAGAACAGCAGAAAACTATTGAAGGGGGTAAAGCAGGTACCATGAACACACAAGGAAACTCGGCCAACTCTTATTAGAGCCACGTTCTCAGCCTAAGGTTACCTTCAAAGAGCAAAGCCAGAGACCCGCAGAGCTGGCAAGCTGGCAGTTTATTTTAGGCAGTGAGCCCAAAGAGCAGGCATGGAGGACTGGGAGGAGTGAGATGAAGCAGAGAAAGCCAACAGAAAGGTGCACTACTGAGCAGATCTGCACTGTGGGCAACAGGTCTCTCCCCGCGAAGGACAACTCCAAGGAGGCACGTAGAGGGGCCTTAGGATCATCCAGCCAAGCAATGGAAAGAGAGGGTATTGATGTACCACCTCCCATTCCCGATGGGTCCAGGTTTGCACATGCATCCAAAAGGTGGAATGGGTACCATGAGGCAGCCCCAGGATTCAGCAAGAGGCACCTGTGCAGCTGAGGCAGGGGTCATCAGAGTAACATTATCCTGCACCTGGCTGCAACAGCAAGGCTGAAATTTGAAAGTGGGATAAGAGCTTGTGAGGCAGGACACAGGAAGTATCAGACAGACCACTCCATTTGCCATTTACTCAGGAGCCTGCTATAAATCTGCAGTTATTCATCTACTAAACACAGAGCCCATTTAAAGCATTTGGAGCACAGGTGCTGGAGAGAATTATCCTCTAGTATCAATTTCCGCCCATAACTAATGCTTTTATCTTTCAAAATAACATTTACTATGTGCCAGACTCTGTGCAAAGTCCTTCTATTGTCACTTTTAATCCTCCCAACAATCCTATGAGGCAATACTATCATTATAATTGTATCAGTTATCTATCATTGCTCAAATCCAGGAGCTCAAAACAATAAACATTTCTATCTTGCTCAGCTCCTACAGGTCAAGAATTTGCGAGGAGCTTGATTGGGTGTTTCCAGCTCAAGATCTCTCATGAGGTTATAGTCAAGACATCAGCTAGGATTGCAGACATTTGAAGGCTTCACTGGGGCTGGCGAATGGGCTTACAAGATGGCTCATTCATATGGTGCTGGCTGTTGGCAGGAAACCTCAATTTCTGCCATGTGGGCCATCCTCAGGCTGCTTGACTATCCTTACAACATGACCTCTGGCTTCCTCCAGACTGAGAAACCCAAGAGAAAGGGGAAGACAGAAGCCAAGATGTTTTTGATTACTCAGACTCAGAAGTCATACACCATCACTTTCACAATATCCTATTGGTTACACAAGTCAACCCTATTTAACATGGGAGGAGATACAAGGACACGGATACCAGGAGGCAGAAGTCAATGAGGCCATCTTGGAAGCTGGGTACCACAATCACTGTTTTCCAACTGAGGTTACTGGAGCCAGAGAGGTAAAGTGACTTTCCTAAAGTCGTACAGCAAGTTGTTGGACCTAATATCTGAACCTGGTTCTCTCTGACTATAAGTCCCATGTTTTTATTACTGCCTCTTTAAATAATCTGATACTTAAAACCAAAGATATTTATCCACACAGGGAAATGTTTAATCTAAAATTATATCAAGAAGGAGAAAAAAAAATCTGGAGCCTACCAACAGACTTAATTTGGCACAAATTTCTGACTCCAGTTTCCTTCATCTACAGACTAAATTGTTAGATTTATAAACACAGGTGTACTTGTGCCAGAATTAATCAAATGTTACATGGCATTGTGTAAAGAAGGGCACAGTCTGAGAAAGTTTAATTTAGTAAAATAAACTGACTTCAAAGTAGCCCAGATGGTTTCAATACTACCTTAAAAAAAAAAAGATTAAGGGCATGATAATGAGACATGAATAACCATTCTATCCTCTCTGTGGGATGGGGAGGCAGACAGTTTTCTTCTACTTTGTATTTACAAGACATGAAAACCAAAGGTCTGATGACTAAATGTTGCTATAAATCATCCAGGATGCCCAGCTCGAGTACTTTAGGGGGAGGCTGGGGTTACAGTTCTCAGCAGAGTTGTTCTATACAATTAAAGCAAAATGTGAAAACTGAAGAACAAAGAATAGGCATATTGAAGGATCTTCTCTACCAAGAAATCCTTTTACATTCATTTAATGAACCATCATATTGGAGTAGAAAGATAAAAGAATGAGCAGCATTTACCATTCTTTAGCCCAGTCAACAAAACAAAACAAAACAAAACAAAACACATTATTCTTTAAATCACATAGAGAAATTCTAGGGAAATTATTCTTGGTGTAGAGTGAAACTGTATTCTCACAACCTGCTTATCCATCACACCAAGACCTGGCTTTGGTTGTCCCATGGCATCTCCAGGCCCTCCTGCCAATGGAGGAAGCCATTGGATCGGGTGTTATCTATCCAAGTTCTCAGTCTAACTCTCCATACTCCTCACAATTCAGTCCTCTTCCTCTCCACCGGAACAATAGCCCATTTTTTAATGTAAATAACAATCTTAGAGCTTCAAGCACTGGTTCTTTTCAACTACAGCCATTCTGAAAGCTTTTTCTCTCTGTATTTCTTTTTCTTTTATAAAAGTTAACAAAAAGCAGGCATGGGCTGAGATCCACTTAGTAAATTAAAGCCATTCCACATTCAATGGTTTCCAGCAGTTTTTCATATCTGCAGACCAGGCCTATAAACTCAATCATTTTCATTCATTTCAACTTTTGTTACAAAGCCTTCAGAATGGAATAAATTATCTAGCTCATCTGTCCCTCTATTTCATAAAGAACAGAGAACTATTTCTTTAGAGAGAGGTTTCATGGAATAGACACCATTTCTTAGCGTAAAATGGCTTGATAAACAGGGTAAGAAATATGTAACAGTGTTCAGTAAGATTTCAAAGAAAATAGGACTGTGAAGCAAAAAGAGGCAGGGGATTCGACATAATAAAGGACCTTCAACTTTTCAGGGTCTTTGATCTCAAAAAATGAAGCTTTGGAATATCACTGTAATAGGCTCCTGGAATAGTTCCAGTATTTTTCTTCTGAGAAAATGGAATCTCTAAAATGTGATTATTAACATGCATGAATCTCATTGCCTATTTTTCCACTCTATCCCCTGGCCCCATATCATTTCACATTCACTCGTGCTAACCCTTAGAGGAATATTGTTACAGAGAATGTATACACTGATATGAAAGAATGAAATAGTTCAATAAAAAAACTCCAAATTCATTATAAGACAATCATAAAAACAAGAGTTTTACCCTGGGCTGTTTGGATAAGGGAGCACTGGATAGTGGGATACAAGAAAAGGAAAAAAAGAAGAAAAAAAAGAATAGGGCTTCTGTAGAATGGTAGAAAGAGCAATTCTCAAACTTGAAAATCAATTTTGGTTCTGACCAAAAGCCAAGAATATCTATAAAACCCTTCCCACAGTACCAGAAGTGAGCAGATATATCTTGACACAATGAAGCTTAAGCTCCAGAGTCCCTCACTTGCATGGGGCCCTTCCAAGGACGACTTTGTTCCTAATTTTATATTTGTAATTTTGAGTTCTTTTTCTTAAAGAGGACTTCTCAAATTCTTTAAGACTTAGAGCCCTTAATATTTGGATTCACTATTATACCATACATTTGCAGAAATATCCCTTCATCATTTCTAAAAAACATAAGCAAGATAAAGAGAAATGAAAAAACTGAAGCACTTAAAAACACTTAGAGCTGGTTATCCAGCAACTATGCTTAAAATCCTTCAAAGGTTTCCCATGATACTTTGAATAAAATTCAAACTCCTTGCTGTCTTTTGCAAAGCTCTGCACGATTGGCTCCTTTTTCTTCAATTCCAAGTCATTCCATTCTCCCTCGGATGACCTCTAGTCATTCTATCCTTGCTCCTCCTCTATGTCGACAGCCTCTTTCCTATCTCAAATCCTTGGCCTATTGCCTCTCATCCTCCCCATTTTCACACTGCTGGCTCTATCCTGTTTTAGGGCCTCTCTGGTTCTCCCTGATGACTCTAAATGCTGTCATGCACTGCATAACAAGTTTTGGTCAACAACAGACCACATGTACTATAGTGGTCTCACAAGATTAGAATGGAGCTGAAAAATTCTTATCACCTAGTGGTGGTGTAGACATCTTAATGTCATAAGGTCATAGTACAACACATTATTCATGAGCTTGTGGTGACGCTGGTATAAACAAACCTGCTGCGCTGTCAGCCATATAAAAGCACAGCACATACAATCATGTACCATCCATAATGCTTGATAATGATAATAAATGACCGTTACTGGCTTATGTATTTACTATGATATCCTTTTTATCATAATTTTAGAGTGTACTTTTTCTACTTATAAAAAAAGTTTTCTAGAAAACAGTGAGCCATATTACTCTAGCAGCTGCCTCGCACATATCGTGTTTACTATGTCTCTTGATTGCATCATCTTCTCTTGTGCTTGATTTAATTTCATGTTGTTTTATATGTGTTATGCAGGCTTGTAGCCTAGGAGCAATCGGCTGTACCTTATAGCCTAGGTGTGTCATAGGCTATACCATGTAGGTATGTGTAAGCGCCTCTATGATGTTCACACAACAATGAAGGCTCAAAAGCATCCTCTTTGTTAAGTGACACATGACTGTAATCATGTTTTATACCTCCTCAATCCCACCCTTAGCGGTCTCTATCACATGCTATTTCCTATTCTCTTGCAGCCTTCACACAAGTTGAATTATGTACTTCCTTTTTTTGCCTGCTTAATAACTGTCTATCTCCAGTGCCATCCTGCAGTCTACCAGGACAGCAGCAGTCTACCACTGTGGGTCCCACTCTTAGTTTAGTGCCGAGCTTGGATAGATGTTCCATAAAAATGTGAGCAAAGGATGGTGAATGAGTCATGCAATGCAGTTAATCGCATAAATTGAACTTGGCCCTTTAAAGTACAGAAACATAATAGTAATAAGAGTAATAAGAATTCTGGTGTAAATCCTTCCATGTCTTTTAAAATTGACTACTTGAATATAATATAACATTTGTCTGGCAACTTGGGGCTATAGTAATAACCAGTAAATATTGTGCCTTAAAGAAATGAAAGGGTGTTGTCAGAGATTATTTATATTTATTGGATTATTTGTGATTAT
This sequence comes from Pteropus alecto, assembly GCF_000325575.1. Classification (NCBI taxonomy): domain Eukaryota; kingdom Metazoa; phylum Chordata; class Mammalia; order Chiroptera; family Pteropodidae; genus Pteropus; species Pteropus alecto. The sequence goes on along the minus strand of NW_006431918.1, from coordinate 10,185,596 downwards.
GCTCAAATACCTGAGATTGCTATGCTTTTGAATTTTTATGCCTGCTTTCCTTGGTTTTTCTGCTTCTATAATTATCAGGCTGTCAAACCAACTTCTTGAACTCAATGCACCTTCCTTAAACAGCTCACAACCTCATTCTATTTTGCTACTTTAATCTGCTTATGGGCTTGGAAGTTAGATAAAAATCATAGGGAGATGTGTGCAAAGTAATAGTTTGCAGGCCCCTCAAATGACTATTGGATGATCCAGTGAGTAGAATGGCATCTATTTTAACCATTTAAGACAATCTTTGCTTACTTACAAGTTGGTAACTGTGTTCTGGATGGCAGAGTCTGTCAGATAAGCCATCCCTGAGTAAGTAAAGTGTGCTTGAGTTATTAAATGGCTAAAATGCTCTAGCCTCCTGAAAAACTCTTCTCTCAACCACTCTACTCTCAATATTTCTGGTCACCAAATATGTGGGGGGTTTTCCTCACCAAGCAATTCTGTAATTCTCTAGAAATACCAACTGAGTGTCCTACAGTTCAATTCAATTCTGACATCACCTACCTAGAAATAGCATCAAACCCCACAGGTTAAGAGCTCTGTCTCTTAAGCTGACCTCCCCTGTAGATGCCAATTGCAAGTCCGGGTTGTCACTTGTGCTTCTGAGCAACTAGCTATAAATCAGAGGTTCCTATGCCCCTCTCCTTGTGTTCAATCATTTTCTAGGGGCCCACAGAACTCAAGAAAACAGTTTATCTACTAGATTGCTGCTTTATTGTAAAAGGATATAACTTGGAAACAGCCAGATAGAAGAGACACACAGGGCAAGGTTTGTGGGAAGGAGGTAGAACTTCTATGTTCTCTCTACTCTTCTTGATCTCTACATATTCCAAACTGGAAGCTCTCCAAACTCAGTATTTTAGGGATTTTTATAGAAGTTTCACTACTTAGATAATCTGACTTTGCCATTTTACTCATTAAGAGGTAGAGCATATTTCCTCTTCTCTTGACTCTGGGTTGGTCCTGTGAACAGCTTGACTAATCAAAGTGATGCCATGAGACTTCCCAGCCTGGGATCCATGAGACTGAAGCTTCTGCTCTCACACTCTAGTAATAAGACTGCCAGCATACGCTGAAGCACAGGATGGCCTTCTTGAGGATAAGAAACCAACCTGAGGCAGAGGCCCAGCTGATGTTCAGCATCAACTGCCAGACATGTGAGGGAGGCCAATTTAGACCATTTTACTCTAGTCAAGATGTCAGATAACTGCAGTTGCTTGAGTGATCCCAGAAGAAGCCAGAATTGTTGGCTAGCTGTGACTTCCAGAATTGTGTACTTAAAAAATAGTGGTTTTAAGCCACTAAGCTCTGGGATGGTTAGTTATATAGCAAAGGTTGATACAGAATTCAAGGTACATAATTTTCTCGTTTAATACCAGAACAAAATGGAGACATCAAGGAAACTATCGTTGTTCACACTGAATTTCTCTAAGTCCTTTCAGGAGTTCTAGGGAAAGGGAAATGGAGCCTTACCTTAGAAAAGTTCCATTCTTACCTCTTGGGTAGAATAGGGCTTATTTCTCTAAAATAAGTGTTCTTAACCTGACTTTTAAAAGAAGAAAGATTATAGTTCAAGGAGACAATTCCTGGAAACATCCTAGTGTACATATGCTTGCTTGTCATGACTGCAGGAAACTTATTGGCCTAGACTGCCCAAGATAGTCCTGAGTTCAAATTTTCTCATCAAATTGTGCATAATTAGGGCAAGTCTTCTGATTTGGAGTTGGAAAAATATGGATGATATATCTATATATTTTGGATAACATAATTGGCAAGTTAGACATTTTGTTAAGAAGTTTCCAAAGCCTGACCTGCATTCTCAACAGATGGACAAAGCCCTACCTACACAAAAGGCATATTATTCTTTTAATGCACACAGATCTAAACAGCACACACATGAAAGTACTTGACTATCACTGCTATAGAAGATGAGGCACATATGGAGTGTGACAAGAAAAGGAGAGATTGAAAACTGGGTCAGAGATGATGGTGGCTTGGACTAGAATGTTGGCAATAGAGTTAGGGAAAAGGATGAATTTGAGATTTATTTTGGACATAGAAAAGGCAGGGCTCACTCACATAATTGTTAAGGAAGAGAGAGGAAATGAGTATCACCATATTTCTGCTCTGAGCAATTAAGGGGTGGGATTAAGATACATTTAGGGTGTGTGTGTGTGTGTGTGTGTACAGGTTAAGTTTGAGATGTTTATGAGATATCCAAGTACAAAAGTCAAGTATATAGTTGTATAAATGGGTCTAGAATATAAATGAGTCTGGAATATAAATGAAAAGAACAAAGGCACCACATACGAATAACACTTTAAAGGGCTCGTTACAAAGTGGGGCAGAGAAATGGGGTAATAACCAGAAGAGATTGAAGTATCAAGAGGAGACTTGGGTTGTTTGTTTGTTTGTTTTCTATTTAAGGTTGAGATATACCAAAGCTTATTCATAAGCTCCTGGGAATGATATAGTAGCAACAATAACAATGATAATGCAGAAGAGAGGAAAAAATAAATGAAGGAGAAAAACCCTTGAGAGAAGATAAAGTCCAGAGCTCTTGGGCAAGTTTAGCCACTGAGAGGATAATGATACCTAATCTGTTTCATTAGAAGGGAACAGGGAGTATATGGGTATACATGCAGATGGGTTTATGGGCTTGCTGGTGAGAAGATTAGGATTTTCCTGGCTAATTGTTTTTTCTTTCCTCAAACATATGTAAGTCTTGATGATCGTCAGATATAAGTGTCATTTGGAGCTAAAAGGAGTATCACACGGGTCTACACAAGAGGAAGGGGTCTGAAGCAGTCTTGTCTAAACACCACAGCATGCATGTAGTAGACAAAATACAGGGATTATTTTGTAGTTTAGCTGGTCTAAGACCATAAATTGAACAGAGAATGGATAAGTCCAGTTAGTAATCTGTTAGCAGCAGACACACTACAAAAAATACTAAAATTGAATGTAAATGATTCTGGTCTGGCAGCTTTGCTCCAAAGAGTAACTCAAGGATCCAGACTCCTGGCTGCTATCATCAACATACAACCTTTAAGATTACTGAGGAAGATGAAGAGAGTGTGTAGCATCCCAGATGTTTTACAATCTCTGTCTAGAAACAACATACATCACTTATGCTCACATTCCATTGGTCAGAACTAGTCAAATGATCCCACCTAGAATAGAAATAAGGGGCTGGGTAATATGATCCTGGGATGGGCAGCTGCTTCCAGAAACGATGCTACACTATGGAAGAGAAGCATGAATCTTTGGTGGTTCATCATCTGTCTCCAACACATTAGTGAACAAAGAGATGCAAAATTTCAAGTGGATTTGAAGTAAATCATTATTAAAAAATAGTGGTAGGCACTACTTTTTAAATAAGATAATCAGTGAGGACCTCTGTGCAAGTAAGATTTAAACAGAGGCATAAAGTGAGAAGAGGGAGCTATTTGAGTTATTCGGGAAATTGTGTTTGAAATAGAGGGAACAGCAACTGTTAAGGCCCTGAGGCAGGCATGTTTAGTGTGTGTAAGGTGGATATTTGTAAATATTTTGTGTAAGAGTCATATAGTTGATATTTAGCTTCAAGGACCATTATATCTCTGTTACAACTACTCAACTCTACCATTGCAGCATAGAACATAAAAGCAGTAATAAATAATATATAAATGAATGTGTGTGACTATTATTCAATAAACCTTTATTTATAAAAACAGGTGACAGGCTGGATTTCACCAAAGATTTTCATTTATCATCCTCTGGTTTAATGAAAAGCAAGGAGGGCAAATTTCTTCTCAGAAATTTGAATAGTGAGCAGGCATGGGGGTTGGCAGAGGATAATGAAATTGAAGAAATCACATGTTAGATCAGATAGAGCTTTATAGGCTATATTGAAGGATTTGGGATTAATTTCAATGGCTTGGGAAAACTATGGGAATATTTTTAAATACAGGTGTAAAATGATCTGATTGCAAAAGGATGACTTTGGCTATCGTAAAAACTCTAGGGAAATGAGAGTAGAGGTAGGGGACTGGTTGGCATAAACTAGCAATGATGGTGGCTATAACCATGTGTTAGTAGTGAAGATAGTTGAGGAGTTGCCAGGTTGGGGACTTGGCTTGAAAGAAGAACCAACAGGATTTGCTAACAGACAGATGTTCTGTAGAGGAGGTTCTTGAGCAAATGAGCTAGGAAATAAAAATCATGTAAATTTGAGATTTCAGAGGTGATACAATTTCTAAGGTTGACAAGGTCCAGTGACTGTTCACAGAAGTGGTTGGCTGTAGTGGCAGCACCAAAATTTTTTTTAAAAAGTGAAAATGAGGAGGGAGACTGAGAAACCATGCTCAATGAGAAATGAAAAATAATGCGTATTGATAATCCTGTGACCTCTGAGTTGGCAGTGATGATGATGATACAAAGCCAGCTGTGTCCTCTACTATTCATTTGACATGATACATAATCAAAGAGCAATCTCTCTACAGATCTGATCACTAACCACCCCCAGTACAATGACAATGACAAAGCAAGTAAACCAAAAGAACCACCGTTATATAATATGGAACAGGCAAATCTTGGTGCCTAGTTCACAGTTATCACAAAGAAGCACACTCTTGCCTAAAAGCCAGTCTTGACACGCTCTTACATTCAAATGAATATCTATCCAACACACTCAAAAAGTAAAATTGAAAAGCAATTGAAATCTTTATGGTGTACATTCACAAAATGACACTACACTATTTCATACTTAATCTACTTCAAAACCACTTCTTCCTCACAATAATCCACAAAACTCACAAATGTCCCACAGTCTTCCTTCTGTCTCCAAAACCTCTAAGAACTTACTCTGAAATCTGGGCCATGCTAATTTTTTCTATCTTGCCCCTCATTCTCTTAATCTTTCCCATTCTGAGTAACATTTCTTCCCAACCTTAACCAGTCAAGCCAGTCTCAGTTTTTTCATTAACCCAGTTCATAACAAAGTCCCAGAAACTAAGCTAGCAAAGTCAGCATTCTCCTGAGCTGCCAGAAAAAGAAAAGATGCTGTGATATTTACAGCAGTGCTTCTCCAATTTCAGCATGCATCAGACCACTTAAAGAGGTTATTAAAATGCAGATTCTTGGGACCCAACTCCCAGAGATTTTCATTTGGTGGATCTGGGTGGGGCCTGAGAATTTGCATTTCTAACAAGCTCCCAGGTGGCTGTTGATACTGCAGGTCTACCAGCCACACTGATGGAGGCCATGAGGAACAGATTTTAAGGGTTATTTGGACAAGACCCACTGCAATTCACTGCAAGGTTTGACATTTAGTAGCACACACACATATTTTGTTTCAGAATAGGTAGATAGATGATTGACAGATGATAGATGAGAGAGAGAGAAAGAGAGAGAAAGAGAGAGAAAGAGAGAGAGGGAGAGAGAGGGAGAGACGGAGAGACGGAGAGACGGAGAGACGGAGAGAGAGAGAGACAGAGAGACAGAGAGACAGAGACAGAGAGACAGAGGGACAGAGGGACAGAGAGACAGAGACAGACACGGACAGAGAGAGACAGAGACAGAAAGAAAGAAAGAAAGAAAGAAAGAAAGAAAGAAAGAAAGAAAGAAAGAAAGAAAGAAAGAAAGAAAGAAAGAAAGAAAGAAAGAAAGAAAGAAAGAAAAATTTTAGTTCACTGGGCAAGACATTATTTTGAGTGTGTCTATGAGGGTATTTCTGCAAGAGATTAGCCTTTGAATCTACAGACTGAGTAAAGAGCATCCTTACCAATGCAGGTAGCCATTATCTAAGCTATTAAGGACCTGAATTCAACAGAAAGGTGGCAGAAGGGCGAATCTGCTCTTTCTGCTTGAAATGAAACATCCATCTTCTCCTGTCCTCAGATATTAACACTCTTGGTTCTTGGACATTCAGATTCAGACTAATTTACGCATCCGCACCCCTGCCCAACTCTCAGGCTTTCATGCACCACCAGCTTTCATGTTTCTCTAGCTTGCATATGGGAGATCATAGGACTTCTTAGCTTCCATAACATGGGCCAATTCCTGTTTATATATATGTGTGGAACACTGACTAATATGGATTGATCAATAGATAATAGGTAGGTAGGTAGGTAGGTAGGTAGGTAGGTAGATTGATGATGATGATGATGATGACAGATAGATAAGATAGATAGATAGAGAGAGAGATAGAGAGATAGATAGATAGACAGACAGACAGATAGACAGACGACAGATAATGATGATGATAGATAGATGGATAGGATGATAATTTTATGTGTCAACACAAATTTATGTGTTTATCACAGTACCACCCTACCAAGGATGCCCCTTTTTAAGGTCCAGGCCTCTAGAATGGCATTTTTTTACTGCTTCCTTCCTGCCCATCACCCAGTCTGACGACATCTCCAAGAGTTTTGCATGTGGCCACAAACACTACTAATTATTTGACAGAAGGGCCTGCCATACTGCAGACAGCCAGAAAACGGCTGTGAGCTAAGGCAGCTCCTGAGGACGTCTTGTGGACGAGGTCTCTCGGTGGCCTCTCAGCCGTCGGTCCCGCTTCACACTCGTGGCACCACTGCTGGCTTTATAACCAGTCCCCAGTCCCTCGCCTTCTGTCTCCAGTACCATTTCCACTCCTGCGAAGCAACCATATTTTATTATTTTAGCTATTTCTTATGCTATTTGCCTTTATATTTCTAAGTAACATGACAATGCTGCACTTTTTTAATATTTTAGATAATATCTATTTTTTTTCCACTATAGGTAACATGAATTTCGGTCCCTAAACCACATCTCATCCTAATTTATAGAACAGTTTTACTACTTTTGGATAAATCAATATTTCATGTTTTTAATATGACTTTATAATTACTATTCATCACTGAGTCAAGTAGTACATTATGCCTACATAATTATATGTTATTCTTGGAATAAATTGCTTCTTTTTTCACTTAGATTCTTTTTTTGAGACTCTGGTGGAATCTTCCCATATTCTTCAATAACCCTTCACTCAATTGTCTTTATGGTCATAATTGTCATATGTGTCTATTAGATCCGTTTTTGGTTTGTTTTTTTTTTCCTCGAAATTTCTCCACACCCTACTCCGAGCCCTCCGTCATCCTGTACAAGATATTTCAGGCCTACAGGATTTCTCTTCTCTTTTTTCCTTCTGTTCTGGATCCTGAGTCTTCCTCTTTCTTGATTTAATCCCTTGTTTTGCACAAACACATCCTTCTACAGTTTGCTGAGAAAGTGTGTGGGAGATTTAAAAATAAGAAGACTTGCCTGCTTGAAAATGTCTTCAATTTTCCACTGGATTGGTCCTTTCATGAGGTATAAATTTCTAGGTTAGAAATGAATCTTCTCAGAATTTTGAAGCATTGCACAAGCACCTTCTAGTTTCCCATCTTGAAGTTGAAAGGCTGGATGCCATTCTTAGTTCAGATTCTTGTACATGATTCATTTCTGTTGCTTCCCCCTCCCCCTCCCCAGAAGCTTTTAGAATGTCTTCTTTAGATCCATATTTCCGAAATTTGATGATCATATGCCTTTGAGCAGGTCTTTTTTTCAATCATCATATTAGTTATATAGTAGTGGCCTTTGCATCCAAAAACCCTTTAATTCTGAAATTTTTTTATATAAATCTTTGATAATATTTCTCCTCTATTTCCTTGTTCTCTTTTTCTGGAATGTCTATGATTTAAATGTTAGATTTCTATTACATTCTAATTTCCTTATTTTTCTCTTTTCATTCCTGATTTTTTTTCTACCTTCTAGAAGTCCTCAAACATTTCTCTAAATCTTCTCTTGAATTGTTTTCATCTGCTATTTTTTTATTTTTCACAACTCTTAGCCCGTAATAATTGTTTTTAAAAGATTCTTGCTTTGTTCTACGTATATAAATTGTCACACCTTTCTAAGAATACTAATGCTCATTATCTCTCTCTCTCCCCACCCTCCTGCGGTTTTCTTTTCTTCTTATTTTTTCTATTTTATTCGTTTTGGTTCCTGTCTTCAAATTACAATCCTCTTCTTGGTTGGCCAGTCACCAAACCCTTACCGGAAAGCTCCAGGGCATGGTTTGTCAAATGATGAGCTCTACTGCAGGATGCCTGGGGGATGCCTAGGCCATTTAGTGCCGGCAGCTCTTTTCCCCTCTCCTGCCAGTACCTGGGAGCAGAGCAGGGAATGCACTCAGAGGAGTGTCTCAAATTTTACACTTTCATTTAACCTGCTTCCATATGTCCTCAACCCCATCTCTGGCTGTTAACAGGCACATTTTTGTCTGTCACAGTTTGTGTATTGTTTATCCTCAGAAAAACTTGGTCGCCATCAATGTGAATCCTGTGGCGTTACAGCCGGCATGGAAGCCTTACTGTGGGATGAAAGGAAAACCACGCCAGAGGCATCCTGAGTTCATTCCAACCTCATTTGGGGGAAGCACGAAGGGTGCCAGAATATAAGGACAGCAGGAGATGAGGGCAGCATTCAGGTGAAAAGGTGCCACTTTTAGGGTCATCCTCGTCCATTCCCTTCCAATAGCCAAGACAGTTGACTTTCAATTTTCTCCACTTACTGCTATCTTGCTCTGTGTCTTGGGGCGGGGAAGTGGCAGAAAAGGTAAGCCTAACTTGAGGTGTTTATACCACAGGAATATGCCTGTCTGGTGGCCTACAATGAACAGAAATGTTTGCTGGATGCACTATCACATACATGCTTGTGATCTTCATGTTTCATTTACCCAGATAAGGTCATCAAAAAAATATCGTAATAGCTCTCGCTATTGTGTAAATGGACTGTAATTTTAAAGGCATAATAAACCTTCTGTATTCCAACCATAAAAAAGAATTTTCCCACCCCTCCTTTTATTTCTCTTGGAACATCAGCAAATTGAATTGCAAGAGAAGTATAATAAAAAGATTTTAAGTTATCCTGCAGACATGAAGACATGGGAAATTGGCTATAAAATTACAGTTGGGTATTTTTGCTTATTCCCTGTTCAAACTCTGTCCAAAATTTCTTTATGAAAGAGGAAACTTTCTTCCCCTTTCTTGCCTTTGCACTGTGCAAGTCTATAGCTAGCTGGTCTTTTATTAACTCTCCTCTTCACTCCTCACCACATCCCTAAAATGGTTAGAGGCTCATTCTGCATTGTCTGAACTGTTTAAAAAAAAAAAAAGTATTGGGTCCATAACAAAGAGTCCCCACCACTGCCAAGATACACTGTGATCAATCACAAAAAGCAGCACAGATTTTAAAAGAATAAGTATCAGCAGTTTTAAAGAAAACTGAGATGTATAATCAAATCTGCAAAGTGTATGCCTGGATCTATAGAATCAGATATGTTATTTGGAAGGCAGAGGGTATCTTAGGAGTTATTGATAAACTCCAAACTAATGTTCATACAGCATTTCAATAGGATATGTCATAAGCTATTTTCCTTTCCTTTTCCCTTTCTTTCACTTTTTTTCTCCCCTTCCTTTCTGGTGAGGACTGGTGTGAAGAGTAATAATTATGTAGAATATAGTCAAAATCACATTCACAGTGAAAGTTGAGGTACAGTCTTCACCTAGAATATCCTGATTTTTCCCCTTAGACTTTGAACATGGAAAGTATGGCATTTATGTTAATATTTTTGTTCTGTATCTTGAGCATAATTCATGGTCCTACAGTCTGAAGAGTATGCTACATGCTCAGTACTAAAGCACTCAAAGCAAGTCTTATTTAAAAGATATGTGATGGGGTCAAGCTCAAATTATCCAAAGGGACTTTAGTACATGAGTTTAGTTTATAAATGTTTAAGGGAGCCTAGCTTTGAGTTTTCTCATAGGACAAGGGGAAGGGAAAGACAAATCAAATAAATTCCAGCTAGATAAGTATTCTGGGTGAAGGACAAAAGTTGTGGGAGAGGGAGGAGGTAGAGGAAAAGAGACCATAAAGCTAGGAAAGAGAAAGGTTCATTAAACTCGAGTTTGAAAGGAAATTGTGCAAACAGTTAATAGAGATCAAAACAAGGAGGGTATGTTCCCAGGACCCTGGGGGAGTCAACATCTGGCAGCTGACTTGTATATATAGTAATATGAACAGAGTAGATCTATAAAACAGTGGATTGAGCATTCGAGAGGGTCCAGGGCAGGCACCTTTTTTTTTCAGCATCGCTGAAATTGTGAGATATTTTCTGATGTATCACTAAATCCTGAATTAAAAAACAAAAGATTCCATCCTGGACAATGTTGGTTGGGTTATATGCAGTGTTCATAAAAGAACTAAAACTCTTTTAGGGTATTTTGCTAATAAGATTAAAGAGCAATATATTCCAGAATGCATTGTTTTTGACCCCTTCTGAACTTGTTCTTATTTCTTCTCTATGTTAAGTAGCTCACTCTTGGCATTTATCAGTAAGATATGATCACATGTAAAAGTTCACGGCCAGAATCTACAGAAAAACTCAACATGCTGCATTAAAAAATTCTCATTGGAATTCTTTGCAAAATTGATGAACAGGCTATATTTTAGTAAATGTATGCAGCAAAGAAGATTCGCCACATAAGCCACTCTTCTCTCTGAAGGAAATGATAGTTTAATATCCACAATGTTTCCTGTAGCTTGTTCTCTTAGTACAGAAGTCCAGCTGCTCCTGCTAACAAAGGCACAATTTATCTCCCAAGGATGTAAAGAAACGAAAGACAGAGAAGTGAGAAAGTTATGGTTTATACAGATGAGATTGATCCCATGGGACAATAACTTTCCCACCATCTGTATCTTCTCTTTTACACATTCTGGTACCAAGCCATATCTTAGGATCATTCTAGTGTTAAATACACCATCACTATCCTGATATTTTACTTTTTCAGTCCTATCTTCCTGTAGCTAAAATTCATAAATTGCTTTAATTTATGAAGTAAACATTTTTTACTAGAGAGAGATTCATTTTGTTTGATTGTATATTTGTTTTTTGGACATATATTAATTTGCACATATTAAGCCATATTTCTAAACACATTAAATAATATTTTTGAAGCACAATTCCCAGTCTTGCCTTCTCATTCCTATACATTTCAAAAGAAAGAAAAGATTCAACTTGAGATATAATTTCTGCTTGAGGCAGATAGAAGCAGAAAACAGGGAACAGGTTTTACCCAGCTAAAAATCCACACCGAAGGATCCAGTTGATAGAAAGGCTAATATTCTTTATCTCTTCTTTTACAAATCATTGTCAGATGCCTTTTCCCTAACTTACTATGATGCTTCTTTCCAGAATCTAAAAAACAAAAAGTTCAGATAATTGGAATTTTTTTTGACATTTTACCTTAGTAAAAAGGAGACAAAATAAATGGATATTAGAGAGCTGATTGTGCTTTTGTCTCTCTACTTTTTAGAGTAGGTCATAGAATCAGTATACCTTAGACTAATCACCTATGATACTTAATAATGGTGTGCATGTTCAATCATAATTATATTGAGGCTCTTCATGGCATGAACCATTAAAGGCAGAACAAATTCATTTTAATGCTATGCACTATACTTTATTTGAATTTTTAATTAAGATCAATGTAACTGTCAATTAACAATAACATTTTCATAATCAGGACACTTCTATGTTTATACATACTTTATAAGTGGTAAAAGTAGTCTAAATTCAGTAATAAACACACACAAAAATAATTTTAACAGAAGAGTAAATTCTGTAGAGAAAAAAGAATTTCAATGAACCTCTCAATGAAAGAAGCCAGTCGTAAAAGACCACCTATCATTTGTTTCCATTTATGTGAAATGTCCAGAAAAGGCAAATCTACAGAGGCAAAAAGTAGATTAATTAGTGGTTTCTTAGGGCTGTGGGGATGGGGGTTGGAAAGGGTAGAGGCAAGTGACTACTTGTGTGTGGTATGGAGTATAGAGTTTCTTTTTCAATTGATGAAAATATTCTAAACTTAGATTGTGGTGATAGTTGCACAACTCCGTGAATATAATTTTGAAAATCATTAAACTGTATAATTCAAATGGGTGAAATGTGTGGTATGTGAACTATATCACCATAAAACTTTTTAAAAAATACCCTCTCAGAGGTAGTTTCCCCGACCTGCTCCAAAAATGGGTGGGTCAATAAAACCTAACTGAGAGAGTAGCAAACTTTTGGGTGAATCTCCTTTGCCTCATCCTCTCCTCCTCTTCCCTTGTCAGTGGTATTTGACTAACCTCTGCTTCCATTTCTACTTTTCATCCCATTGACTTGGAGTTGTACTTCCCCATCTGTTCACTAACTTGGCTTTGAATTTCTGGCCCTCTTTCAAATAACATCAGGTGCCCCTTTTAGAATGTCCACTGGCCAAAAACCTTGCCTCCTGGATCTCATACAAAGTCTGACACCAGAGCACATTCTGCCATTCTGGACCAGCACACTCCTGGACTCTGCCAAGATTCCATTGTTTTCTAATCTAAATCTCAGTCTTTTCCCTGAGATGTTAAGTTAGAACCAAGGTAGGGGCTTTGGACAATGGCAGGCCAGGCTCGTGAAGAAGACTTTGCTTGCTTCATCTTGTGGCAGTCACATGTAGATACATGTGATATGAGATGTCATTAAGTATGCTGAGAGCACTCTAGGGAGCACCCAATCTTTTCTTTAGCCATTAAACTGACCTAGATATTAGTGGGTTTTGCATTTGGACTGGACCACCCTGTCTGCCATTAGGATGCAGGTTACAGAATAGTATGTCAGGCAGTTCCCAGAAATATTATCTGGTCCCCAGCATCAAGGACACTCCCATCTACCTATCATATTCAAGTAGGCCCTGGAGTCACCTCTCCAAATAATGATCATTTACTTAAAGTCCATGTTTGGAATGGCTTAGAAAAAGGAAAAGTCCTAGGGCTTATCTGATCTCATGGAAAGAAGTAAGACATATGGTTTCCTTGGGTTGTTCAGCTTTTCCCAATTTTCTCTACTCCACATTCAGAGCTCCTTTTGCCTTCATCTGCAAATTCTTTTCAGGAAGTAGTACCTGAAAAGAATGCACAGCTGAATCACTGAGTTGTCCTGTGGTCTGACTCCCTGAAGCTTCAGATTTTTATTTGAAGAAATTATTTGAAAGCATTGATATATTTTTTTCTAATCACTGGCAAATGGCAAAGTTTTCACATCTTAAAAGCAATGCTTTTAAGTGAGAAACATAAGAATCAATTTTTCCATCAAACCATTACTCTGCCCGAACAATATTTAAGGGACATGCCAGAATACCTCAGTTAACTGCCTAAAAGGTTTTTTTTTTTTTTTTATTTGATTTTGAAGTCAATGAAAATTATTTTAGACACTTACCTGGAAGTTATCACAACTTGAAAGAATAGCTTATTCAAATTGAAATTTAAATTTCTCTATAGCAATTTTAGTTTCATGTAACTTTAAATCTTAAAAATTAGTACAATTCCCTCACCGTACAGATAACAAATTAAGATCCAGTGAAGAGAAGTGACTTATCCAAGTTCCTAAAGCTAAATATGTAACAAGACTAGGACTGGAAAAGTCCAAGTCCTCAGACTCCTGAAACAGGACCTTCTCTTATTCTACAATAATATATTATGATGCTTTGAGCCTTGCGACATTCACACTCCACTCAAAAACTGGGGGGAGGGTAAGGAGGGGATTTGGAAGCGATAGATTTGGAAGAATGAAAGGATCAAATAGCATTTTTTTTTCAGGCTCCCTGCAATGACTGAAATAAAGAATATTGTGAAGGCTATTACCTATCTCTCTGAACCAAATATAACAAAGACTTCCTGGCAGCAAAAGAAGCTGGGAAACAGAAGGTCGCCCTACTAACCCACATTCAGTTCCTAGACACTGAATGTCCATAGCTTGCTGGGTCAGGACACAGAGAAGCGCATAATAAATTGTGAGTCATGCCAGCCTTAAACAGTTATAGTAATTTCTTATACTTGTTTGAATATTACTCTCTTACACCAAAATAATAACAGCAATTATGTACACTTATATTTTATAAATAAGTACAAATTCATCCTCAGAGGATCATCTAATATATACGAATAAAGAATTAAAGGAAAAAATAAAACACCCTACATTTCATTTAGACCAGTCTCCTGATTTTCCTTAGATTTAACCTACTTTCTCTTTGTCGGCCTATTAGAATATCACTTTCTTCCATCAGTAGAAATTGTCTATAAGTATTTTTTTGCAATGAGCTATTTTTGGCATTACAGATCCATAATTCTACAAAGCACTATCATGGGGGGAGAAGGCAACTATGTGAGTCACAGATATTCTTCAGAGGAAGGCAGAGCTCTTTGGCTGAACAAGAAGATAGCTGTTCACTGGGTCCAAGGCTTATAAGGTATTGGTCTCCTTGGAGTTATTTCTCTGAGCTGAACAAGAACCTTTTAGGGAGGTTCAATCCAAAGCAAGTATGTTTAGAGCAGGAGAACAGTGCCTTGTGGTGATAAGTAAGAGCCGGGGTTACTAGCTTGGATGATACTGGGTAATTTATTGAATTTCTCTATGAAATGAGACTAGCTGTACTGATGTCATCAGGTTGTTGAGACCATTCAATGAAGTAAATACACGGCTGTATCTACCTCAGTGCCTGCACAAATTATATCCTCTGTAACAAATAGATCTCTCCCCTCCCCTTTGCTAAGGGAATCAGGGGTCTGGCTGTATTGTCATAGAGAACATTTGTACCACAACCCATGTCCACTGGGGCCATAAGGATGTTGGGAAGACTGGGCTCAAACAGTAGCTTAGAAAATTGGTGATAGAGTCCAAGTCTATCCAACATCAGAACCATAATTCTTAACAATCTAGACTAGTGCCATTTAAAGTTTGCTCCTTGGCCCAACAGCATCAATATCATCCCAGACCTTCTAAATCTGGATCTCTGAGGGTGGGGCCCAGGAATCTATGGGACCTACTAGATCACCATGTGATTCTTTCACATGTTCGAATTTAAGAAGCACTGCTCTAGAGAAAGTGTTACCAGCAAACCTGAAAGGATAGGAAGACCCAAACCAGAGAAACCATCTGATTTTCAGGGGCTTAAGCCAAAGAGATTTTAAGGAAAGGTGAAAGAGACAGCTAGGAAGCTTAGGAAAATCTTTAGAAATCTTGTACAATTGCGAATTTCACAAATGCTTTCATTCACTTAGCAAACATGAATCTACATGATGCTTATTAATCTTGAAATAAGCCACTGAGTTTATTACAGATTGTCTAGATAAGCTGATCCACAAGACTAGATCAGTAGTAAAATCCTTTGATACAAAGAGCTTGAGTATTTATTTGTGGTGACAACAAAAAGGGGATGGGAAGATAGCATCTTACTCGGCAGCCAGCCCTGGGAGAAAAAGAACTAAGGAATAGAAGCAATCTAAATCTCTAGGGTTTAGGAAAAAAAAAAAAAAGAGTGAGATATGGGACTGAAATCTGTGAGATATAACCCATCAGACATAACTGGCGGGAGGCCCAGCAGCAAAGCTCCTTCTCAGCAACTAAACATCTGCCTGTTTTCACATCTCCACAACATGCTAAGCTGTTAGCAAGAAGTTGTAGTGTTCCACAAAGATCAAGGACATACGACACTTAGAAAATTCAGTTGCACATGTAAATGTTTACCTAACTACTTCCTTGGAGTCTGCAGACCTGTTTTACTTTATTGGCAACTGAGCTCCATCATTTTAGTGAGCCAGTATAGTTTACGAGAAATATGTGGGAGAAAAACATAACTTGAAGGAACTGGGAAAATACATCACAAATATTTAGTAGTAATCCCACCAATGATTCTGAAACTGGTGGGTGGCAGGGGAAGCATTCTGAAGAGGCTTGTCCATGTCAGAGTAATTAAAATTCTAAAGATCCACCAGGCTCCCAGCTCCTGCAACTTCCTCTACTCAAAGTTAAGGCCAGCTGACTCCATTTCTTGGCTGAATTCTTCTCCAGAATTTGGCTCCAATATAATAATTAATCAGAGGAAACTGAAGAAGCTCCAGTTGAGTATCTCAAGTAGACATGCCTTGTACATAATCTTATTCCTGGACCTGCTCTGGCCTGTAATTCCAGTTGTATTTACTTTGCCTTGGCCTTGCTCTTTTGGGGAGCTCTACTGTGTACCTACTACATGCCCACCTTAGGGCTAGACAGTGAAGTTCAGCAATTCCTTCAGGAGATCAACGGTCCACTTCTTCTAGAAAGATAATGTAAACTTATTTCCTAGGTAAGTGAGAGAACATGTGTTCTGGCCTAAGTGGAAAGATCAGAAGATAAGGTTGAGGAAATCTAGAAGAAAGAGCAAAATGTAAAAAAAAAAAAAAAAAAGATGGACAATACAAGGGGAAAAGATTAGAAAATGGGGGTACTGGTTCTGAAAATCTAATATCTGAATACCAAGTATGTTGAAAAAGAAGACAAAGGAAATGGAGGAAATCACCAATTAAAATATTCAAGAGAATTCCCTAAAACTGAAGAACGTGGGTCTGCATGTCCAGCATGATGGATGAAAACAGTACCATGCCCAGGCACACCACTGAGAAATTGCAGAACTCTGGGTATAATGGGAAGAGCAAACAGTTCTAGAGAGAGGGGGAAAAGTCAGACACACAGGAATAAAAAAGTAGAATAGTTTCAAATAAAACAAAAGTAACTGAAAACTAAAAAGTAATGAAGAAATGTCTTAAAAATTCTAAAGAAAAATTATCTCCAACCTAAATTTCTATTGCAGCCAAGCCATCATCATTCAAGTGTCAGGGCAGAATACAGATATTTTCAGATATTCAAAAACTCAAAAAATTTAGAAAAGTGGTAAAGGCCTTGAAGAATAAATGGTTATAAGTACAATTATAAATAAGGAAATTTAAAAGAAGACAACTCCAGAGAATACAGAAAGTTATGCAAAGAAGAGAAAAAAAGCACATGTACGTAGTTCCTTTATGAGTAAAGAACAGAAGTAGCAGCAACATAAATTTTTCTATTGATTTAACCAAAAGTATAATATAACTATATTGGGAGGTCAGAGAAATAAGATGAAAGTACGTGAGTGTGAAGGAAAGAGGGCTAAAATAGTCGTCTTCCAACATAGAAAGTCCATAGGTAATGGCTAACACTGTTGGCAAAAAGATAAAGGTATAGAAATAGTAGCATACTATTCAGATATACGGAGGAATATACCCAAACCAAAAATCAACAAGGGTTATAAGTGTTTTCCTTTAGGTACGGAGAAGGAGGGTAAGGGAACATGGAAATACTATTTTTCATTATAAATTTTGTAGAGCTTTTTGACTCTTAAAACTATGAATGATAATAATGTTGATTAAAATAAACATGGGAGAGGCTGAGGTCCAACCCAACTAAGGAAAATGATAGGATAGTATCCGAAGTTAGATCACCTTGATTCGCATCCTGGTTCTGCCCCCTGACTAATCTTGTGGCACTGGGCATTTTAGCCCCTGTAAACTTCAGTTCCCTCAACTTATAATTGGGGTTATAAAAATATTTATGTCAGAGTGTCATTGTGAAATTTAAGTGATAAAGGAGTAGGAAGCTCTCAGCAGTGCCTGGCACTTTATAGCATTCTTCTTTTCATTTAACATGTCTTTAGAGTGTATACTATATGTCCAGCACAGTGGTAGACATTGGGATATGGCAGTGAATATAAAAGATCTCTGCCCTCGTGGAGCTTACTAGAATTAGCAGGGAGAGATAGACAAGAAACAATAAATAACGCTTAAGTAAATTATACAGTACATTAAAAAGTGACAAGTAGCATGTGCTATGAAATAAAATAATATAAGAGAAAGGACATCCAGACAGCTGAGAAGGGGAAGTAGTTTAGCACTTGCAATTTTAAATAACTTGGTCAAGAAAGGTTTCATGAAAACGTGACTTTTGAGCAAAGACTTGAAAGAGAAAGAAGGTTAACCCTTTGAAGGCAGAACAGCCAGCTCCAAGTCTATAAGGTGGGCATATACATGGCTGGTTAGGGAAACAGCCAGAAAGCTGATGTAGACGGAGTAGTGAGGGGAGAGAAGAAGATGAGGTCAAGGGGAAAATGGGACAAGAGAGATAATGAAAAGCCGTGAAAGCATGAGCAGGGCTTAGACTTTACTTAGAGTGAAAGGAGGAGCCATTGCAGGGACTTGAGTAGGGTGACATGATCTGATTCACCCCATACAAAGATCACTCTAGTTACTGTGTTAAGAATAAAGCACAGGTGGGCAATGGTGGAAGCTTAGGAGGTCCCTGAAGTGTTTGTTCCATTACGAGAGGATGGTGGTAAAAAAAAAAAAAAAAACGAGAGAGTGAGACAGAGAAGAGAGAAAGAGAGAGAACGGGTGGTGGTGGCTCAGACCAGCAGAGTTGGAAAGAAGTGACTAGATTTTCTACGTGGAATAGAGTTAGCTCTTATTATTTACCCAAGATGATGCAACAAATTAATGGCAGAAATGTGAAGCATACTACAACTTCTCAGTCTCTTTTTGAATAAAGAAAAACTATAAATGGAAAATCTAAATTGAAATACAGTATTACTTTGTCCTTATGTACATTAATAAAACCTGTAAGGGATGTACTTTCCCTCTGTCACAAAATCTCTGTTATTCTGTATCTCTTGACATTTATACACAATGAACAGATCTGGGATTTAAAGGGGCAGTGACATTTGTACATGACACCATGTTCATTTCTCATAATTTGCACACTACCTTATACAGTAAGTATAATTTAGATATTGCTTTAGGTAAAGATTTACTTATTCACGGAATATTGATCAATAAGGCATGGGCCCTATCCTCAGACTGCCAATTAACAGCATGTGAGAGTAGACGAATATAAAGAATTTAGACACACGTAAGAGAGGTCAGTGCTAGTTGGGGTCAATTGTGCCAGGAAGTTTCAAGGACAGAAGCTATTCCCTTCAGCTGGGGAAGAGTCAGGAGGTGGTATGTGAAAGACCCCATGGAAGAGGTGACATCTATGGGACTGTATTTGAATGTTGCCAGATGAGGCAGAAGGACTGAGTATTCCTGACAGTGGTGGTAGGGGGATTTTAAGGTACCTAGGTAGAACATGTCAGTATATATAAGAGGAACAATAATTTTTGAGGAGTCACTAGAGCATAGGGCACGGGAAGAGGATAATGGAAATATGAGAAATAAGGAAAGAAAATCATATTAAGGAGAATCTTAACATTGTCAGATAAAGGACTTCGGATAAAGATGATCACAAAAAGATATAAAATAAACGTTAATGAGAATCCATTTGTCAGAGAAGTGTTCTAATGCATTCAGCCAAGGCACTGACTACTGATCCAGCTGTGAATTCCTCAACTGTCTAATTCACTGTCCAAGATTAGAATGTAGGCAGAAACTCCGAGATAAAATTAAAACTGCTAGCCAAAATATTGATTTCCTATTTTAATTTCTTAAATTCAAGATTCTTTATCTCTGGACACATTTCTCTATGTTGCTTTGCTTTCCTTCCTCTTTGCCTCATCCCAGCTTTAGGAAAACATCGCCATCAGTGGATCTAAGGACCAGCCTTGGGCTTTGTGTTCATTTTTATTGCAAGTCACTGTGGTCAGAACCAAGATCAAACCAGGACTATCATAAACCGCACCAAAGAAAATTTTCCAATGCTATAAGCAGTAAAATAAGCCCATAGCTGTCCTTTGCATCTCAGTGAACATGACTTCTGCGATTTGGTTAAACAGTTTTGCTGTGTTCCGCAAATCTCTAACATGACCTAATAAGAAGAAATGCAGTTCCCACTCAGCGGGCTCTGTAATTCATAGTATCTGGAGAGCTCTCAATTTTAGAACAGAATTTTCCAGTCTTTAAAGAAGTCCCACAATCCCCATTTCTGCCAATAATAACAACTGGCATTTGTTAGAGCATACTCTGTGCCTGACACGTGTGATCACGCTGGATCCTCACGATCATTTTGTCCATTTACAAATGAGGAATCCAGGGCACAGAGAACAAATGTGCTATGGATCATAGAGTTAGAAAGTAAATGAGTGAATGAACACCATTTCTCTTTCTTGTCCACCATGAGTCCATTGTCTCCGTCAGCATCTCCTACCTGATTCTTCCCTTCTTCCTCCATCAGAGTTCTCTCCTGGATCTGGGAATGAAGTCCTCAGATTAAACCTCAGTTTCTTTTTATGAAGAAATCTAGATTTGTCTCCTAACCTGGGTACTTGCCAAATAAGCTTGCCCTCTGAAGCTTTTAGACTCTTTCATTAAAAAAAAAAAAAAAAAAGGCTGACTTAACCTTACTCTTTATTCTGTTATCTTATCAAAACTTTCACTATTTTATCTTGAGGCTGTTTTTTTTCCATTGCATTTCATCGTTTTCAAATGTCAGATTAGTTTGTCACCATGAGTATCCTTTTAGAGACCGTAAAATCATGGCTCATCAAGACCATGCTGAAACCCAACAACCCAATCCAGATACAAACTGAGGATTAAAATGTCACTACCGGAATGGTGGGGGAAGAAGACTGTTCTCCAGCTGCATATACATCTGCGTATTTCTTTCCTGTTGACTTTGAAATGCTAAAACACTCCCACATAGAAAAGATCCATTGTCTTGTTGATTATGCATCTGAATACACAAACATATGCCTGCAAATATCTGGAGAACCTAGTATACAATGCCAAGCTAATTCAACCAACATGCTCAGAGGCCTTTGATTAATTTTATAGAAATTACAAAAACAAGTGTATTGACCTTGTATATAAATAAATTATAGTTCCAATCGAATCAGTCATCCAATAATTGTTCTATATATATTGTTCTATATATATATATAAAACAAGTATTTTTTAATCTTTAATCTTTTTATAAAAAAATAAACAATTGTTCTATATATATTGTTCTATATATATATATATAAAACAAGTATTTTTTTAATCTTTAATCTTTTTATAAAAAAATAAAGAACATTAAGTTCTATTTATAGTTCTCTAAATTATCTTACAATTATTGTCACTGTACATACATAGTACATTTTTATGTCATTGTATCATGCATGTATTGTTTTGTATCCTGCTTTTTCTTTATTTAATATTCCTTTGTACCCAAGTAAACCCCATACTTGCCTTTTTCGTGTCACAGAATATTTATGTGTTGCAACTTTGTGAAGCTATTGTGGTTTGCCTTTTTGGAGGGCCCTCAGGCTTTTGGAGTCATGTCCTATTTTCTCTTATTTTAAATTGAGTTATTTTTAATATCTTTATATAATTTATACTTTTCTCTTTAAGGATACTTTGTAGAGTACTAGCTTCAACTACATTTTAGCTTCTTCTAATTTGTTTACCTAAATTTTCATTGAGAGTCTAATTTAAAATACAAATTATATACTATTTAAATAAGTACAAAATGATACCTAAATACTGTTTTAGAACTCATACTCTCAATTCTGTCACGAAAAATTATTTTTCTCAATTTTCTTGTGAGTACACATACTGTCTCCTCATCTTCATACTGAATTGGCTTTCAGCATTGATATGATACATTTATATAAATTTAAGTAGCATGTGTATAACTTTTACTTTATTTCTTTTTCTTATACATAGCACATAGGTTTGTAACAAATTTTATCTATTATATTTTGTCGTTCTGTTGTTTTCTTTGAAATTTTGTCCTATTATTGTTATACAGCATTTTTTAGTTTTATGTATTTAAATCCCCTTGTCTGGGGTCCAGACCCAGATATGCAGGCAGAGGCTGGGCAAGCCCATCACAGCCAACGGAGTTGTCCACGGAGTTCTCAGGCAGGCTTCCTGGGCGAGGTAAAAGAGAGTAGGCAAACAGCGGCACACAGGGCCCAGGATCAGAATCTGAGAGAAGCTTTGCTCCAAGTGAGAGAGACTGAACCATTAAAGCTGGCCAATCAGAATGAACTCTGGAAGGGCTAGATCGACAGAAGTCAGAGAACTGCTGAGAGTTCAGAGGTGGATCAAACTGAGAGCAGACTTGTCCCGTCTGAGATGAAGTTTGCTGCCACTAGTTCTCACCTCTGTGTGGGCCGTGTGTGGTTTGACAGGAAAAATTAAACTTGGACTAGGTCAGTAAAAAGGAAGGACCATATCAGAACCTTCCATGTATCTATGCTATCCTTGATTTCTTCAATAGTTAGGATTTTATTTTCCAATCATAAATTTCCTATCTTGTTCCAAAAGGTAGTAGAAAAAGTTTACAGAGAAATAAACACAATATAATGCTGTCAAAATAGAAATAGATTTAGGGAATTAGGCCAAGGGAAAATATAAATGGAAGTTGAATGTCAAGATCAAGTAAAAGAAGAATACCTAAAGAGAGCTAGATGTCCTTTCTGCTTTTCAGTGCTTTGCTTTGCTTTTTGATAAATCCGGAGTTCCTCTTGTGATATGTGGTACATTTGTTAATAATTCAGTTCTTCTCTATACCAAATGCCAGTTGTCCCTGCTATATTTAGTGACTAGTGATGGCCTTCTCTATTATTCTAGTGTTTCTGATCTGCCATCTTTCATTCTCTTAAAATAGTTTGTAAATTCTTCTGAAATTTCAGTGTAATTATGCTTTCTCTTTTTAATCCAATGACAGCTTTTTATAACAAGCTTTATTTTTTAGGACAGTTTTAGGTATACAGGAAATTATGAAGATAGTAAAGTTTCCATATACCCTACCCAGTCTCCCCTATTATTAATATATTACAGTAGTAGGGTACATTTGTTATAATTAATGAACCAATATTAATCCATTATTATTAACTAACATCTATAATTTATTTACCTAAATTATATCTAATATCTTTTTTCTGTTCTAGAATCCCATTCAAGATACCAGATTACATTTCATTATCATGTCTGCTTAGGCTCCTCTTTGATTATAACAGTTTTTCAGACTTATCTTGATTTTGATAACCTTGATACTTTCTAGCAGAATTGGTCAGGTATTTTGTAGAGGTAGAGTCCCTTGCTATGCACAAAATTCATATGTTGAAGCCCTTCATCTCAACGTGACTATATTTGGAGAGAAGGCTTATGAGGAGGAGGTGATGAAGGTTAAATGAAGTCATAAGGGTGGGAGCGGGGTGGTTCTAATCTGATAAGGCTGGCACCCTTGGAAGAAGAAGAAGAGACATCAAGTTCTCTCTCCACTATGTGAGGACACAGCAAGAAGGCACCATCAGCAAGCCAGGAAAAAAGCCACCCAGAATTCAACCATGCCGGCACCCAGATCTCAGACTTCTAGCCTCCAGAATTGTGAGAAAATATTTCTGTTGTGTAAGCCACCCAGTCTATAGTCTTTTGTTATGGCAGCCCAAGCCGACTAGTACATCCCTCAACAGGGATTTATCTGATTTTTTTTTTTTTCATGATTACACTGGTAATTTTGGTTTCCAGGAGGAAGACTACAGAGGTAAAGTGCCATTTTCATGGCATCATATCAAGAGTATATACTATCAACATGGCTTAGACTATTAATACTGACTGACCACCTGAATGAAGCAATATTTGTCAGATTTCTCCACAGCAATCTTTTCCCCTGCTTTCTATACTGTACTTTTGTGGGGGAAGTCACCACTATGCACAGCCCACGTTTAAGGAGTAGGAAGTTATGATCCACCTTTTTGAGGGCAGAGTATCTAGATAAAGTATTTGGAATTCTTCTGCAAATTTGTCTCTTTGCTCTCATTTATGTATTTATTTACTCTATTTTCTTACCAATTAGAACAAGTTTTTAAAATAAATCCTGTTAATAGTTCACTTACTTTATTCATTATTTTGAAGAGCCAACTTTGATCTTGAACGTTGTTTTATTCCTTTTAAATTTCATTTATTTCTGCCCTGAGTTTTATTTCAGCATCTTCTTTTGCAATCATGTGGAATTTGTATAGAAGATCATATTTTAAGGATAGCTTATGCCATTTCTAAAGGAAGAAAGTAAAACAACATCTAATTTGCTTAATACAGCTGGGTCTTTTTCTTTTATTCCTGTAAGGGTCAATAAATTCATAATATTATATGAAAATAAATTTACTCAGGGTGGAGCTAAGACATTCACAAATCAATAAATAATTGTCAGACTGTATGTTTTATCAATGATCTATTTATTTTTTAATTTCTGAAGCAGAAAAAAATAGCTTTCAAATATACAGGGAAATGCCAAGGATACATAAGAGATATAAAAGGAATGGCTGCATTGGGTCTCTGCCTTTTATATAGTCATGTTTTGAAGAGGTTCATAGTAAGAACTAATAACTAGATTGACTTTCAGTACTGACTCCTATCAGTCTACACAACGCCACCTGGGCAAGAACTCTCTTCAGATCCTTGCTTCCAGGTGTGACTCACTTCACTAAAGCTTAGCCGACCTTTCTTACTTTAAAGAACTTCTTTTCCTCAAAGTGCTTTCAAATTCTAATGAGATCTCCAGATGTCTATTGCAAAATACCTGTGGCCCTTTACACACTTTCATCATTGACTCATAAACAACTCTTCTTTTATCTTCAAACAGCCTCCATGGGTTTCAAAGTTTACTTGTAAAGAGATATTTTGCTTGATTACATACAATTCTAGAGAATTTTGTGTTTTTTTGTCTAAAAGGCAATGAGGATTGGCTTTGAGGAATTTCTTTTTGCACCTGAAGACATCTTTAGTTTACATGTTTGCTGATCATATAGCTGACGGGTTCTGTCAAAAATAAAAAGTCGTCAACCTGACTAATCTTTGTCCTTAAAACAAGAGGCTAATCCCAGGAGGGTCTGTGATTAGCCTCTCAACTTTACACTTATGCTGTTAAAGATCAGAAGTAGAATAAACAATCAAAAACTCACACAAGGTAGCATTTACACATAAGAGCATACTGACTAAGTGGCTTCCACTTTTTTCATTCTTTTTTGCTCCATTGCTTCCAGGTAGGTTTTCGTTTTAAAATAAAATTCTGGGCATTAAACCACCACTGCACAATAGAAAAAACAATAATAGGGAGTATTTATTTAAAATAAATGTTAGAACTGCAAAACATCTAGCTCCAGACTAGGCTAGAAGCACTGGAAAGGCAGGAGCCAAGCCTTGCTCATCTTTGTAATCTCTCTCTTTTAAGACTGTCATGGATGTGGTTCTCCATCCTCATCAACAAGAAATGGCTTCCACTAGTCAACATGGGACCTCCCTACAAATCAGAAGAAGACACCTCCTCCCCATGTAAAAGTTTTTAAGTCAGTATAGGATACCCATCCTAGTAGGAGAGATAAGCAATACACAGATTGATTCTATACTGCTAGAATATGGCACATACTATGAAACAGGTACAAAGAAAGTGCTATGGGAAAATAAAGGACTAAGGAATCACTTGGATTAGAAAGGATGATGAGAATTTCATTAATTGATGGACCAAATATTGACTGAGGACCTACGTACAATGTGCAGGAACTATTCTTAGTGCTAAAGCCAACAAAACAGCAAAAACAATCACTCATAAAGCTCACATTCTACTGAAGGAAGCAGACCATAAGCAAATAAAATTTCAAACATCTCTCAAATAGTGCAAAGTGCTATGAAGAACAGTACTGGCAGAGGACAGGAGTAGTGTTGGAGAAGTACAATTTTAGATACGGTATTTGGGAAGGCCTCCTAAGGAAGGCAATGTTTCGGCAAATCCCCTAACAGAATAAGTTATGTGAATTTTATGAATATCATGCAGATTGAGGGAACTGTCTGTGCAAGAGTATGAATGGTAAGTTGGAGAAATTATGTATTCAAGGAACAGCAAGAAGGCCAGTGTGGCTGGGATATAGGGGAAATTGAGTTGAGAGAAACATAGAGAAAGATAAAACAAGGGGCTAGATCATGCAGGGCTTCATATAGCACTGTGAGGGCTTTATTTTTCAGTAAAAAAGAAAACAACTAGAGTTTTTGAGAAGCGGAGTAACATAATATGAGAACAGACTCAGGAGAAGCAAAGATGAAAACAAGAAGACCAGTTAGGCAACTATCTTAAAACTCTGGATTGGAGACAATAGTGGCTCAGACCAAGGTAATTGCAGTGGAGATAGTCTGATGTGGTCATTTTTGAATACATAAATCTCTTAAACATCTTCTGAGTGCCTACCAGATGCCAGGGACTGTACCTAGCCCAAGAGTTAGGCCTGACTTTAGAATTCCTTGGGTGGACACTGGGCTCCCTTGATCAATGATCTCAAACTCTATTAAAACTAAAACTGCCCCTCCAAAAAAAGATCCCTCATTATTGCTCTCAGGCCATAATGACCTCCCAGGTTCTGATTCTGGCTCAGCCCAAACTATTTATTGCTACAACTCATGGATGTGGTGACTTGAATTCTCTCCTCCCACCAGTGGTAACCTGCTTCACAGTCAGGATCACTGCACATAAAAGGCAGAGATGGAAGCTTCCGCAGCACATTTAGAGGATGGCACTCATCTAGCCTAGACCCTTAAGATCAGAGCATCTATGAAGAGCAGCACTGAGAGATGAGAATGGAAAGGCAGGCTTGGTACAGGCGTGCCACCGTATGACATTGGACTTTATCCTCTAGGGCAAGGCCACTGGACACACATCTTCTATTGCATGCTTTTTATCAGTGTACTACATTGGACTATTGTTCAGCAAATATTCTCTCTTCTCCTTCCAGGCAAGAATATACGATCTTACCCTCACTAACATGAGGGTTGGGCATGTGCCTTGCTTTGACCAACAGAATGTTGGCAGAAGAAACAGAGCATTCGTTCCACTTGAGGATTTAGGAGGTGGGTGAAATTCTGCTAGTTCCAGAATCAGGAGAGACAACAAGTGACCTAAATCCAAACCAGAGCCTGGAGCTGAGCCCAGACAACTCAACCAACCAGAGTGGACTGACAGCCAATTCCAGACAACCTAGCAAGAAGTAAATGTTTATTATTTTAAGCCACTGAGATTGTAGAATTATTAGTTTCAGAGTATTATTGTAGCAAAAAAAGCTATTTAAAACAATCAGAAAAGCTCAACACAATTGAGCATATACTCCTAATATATGTACACTTATTTACTGAGATACATATGTACTACTATGCAAATATAAATACATGCAAATTATAAACAAAATTTTGAAGGGTATGTTCTGGAAACAAATTAGAAATAAAGTCCTGTTTTCTTTCTAAATCCCAATGGGTAGTCTTAAGCATTACCTGGGAAGGTGGGTCGAAATTTGGAGACTATTGTATTCTTGACTATCAGCTTTTGTTGCTTAAACAAACAAAAAATAAACATTATTGAGCACTTACTGTATTCCAGGAACTAGAGATAGATACAAAAAATAGGATAAGACAAGTTCACTGGTCTTGAAGATTTAAA
Organism: Pteropus alecto; assembly: GCF_000325575.1. Classification (NCBI taxonomy): domain Eukaryota; kingdom Metazoa; phylum Chordata; class Mammalia; order Chiroptera; family Pteropodidae; genus Pteropus; species Pteropus alecto. The sequence goes on along the minus strand of NW_006431918.1, from coordinate 10,158,211 downwards.
GCAAGAAAGAACATAAAGGTTTAAGAGAGATTACTTTGGAAGTAGAAAATAGAATAGATCATAGAGAAGAGGGGAGAGATTTCAATGAGTAGAGTTATAAAGTTGTTGAAATAGGCTAGGAAAGATGCATTGAGAAATGACAACAAGAATGGAGGGAGAAGGAAGAGAAAAGACGAAAAATTGGAGATTGTTTAAAGTGATCCTCTACTTTATAAAGATTTACCTAATAAATAAACTACTCATTCTCCATATATACACATGAAATAATAATTTACATTTTTAAATTATGATTTGGAAAGTATTCTCACTTTACTTCATTTAATTTTCTTCATTTTAATCCTCACAGTAATCCCATGAGGTGTGTATAAATATCTTCATTTGATAAATTAAGAACACTGAGGCTTAAATACTCCTTCTCTCACATCTAAAAGGATGCAAAAGAATCTGACAACATTTTTCTCTCCAGTTCCAAAGCTAATTTTTGCCATCAGATATGTGAGAATCTTTTTCTTTCATTTTGAAAGATTACAGAGGATTTACATGTTAAACTTATCTGATTAGCAGCCAGTTAAAATGTGGTCTTAGGAAAAATGACTTAGAGTAAGAGACACCATATGGTTTTGTACAGACAATATTGTAGATACTTTGCCATGTGTCTCACAAAACCTTCGTTGGCATAAGAAAGCACTCTGGTGTGTGTGTCTAGTAGGAACAGACCTCAACAGGGATTTATCTGAATATACCTATAAGGATGGATGGTATATACCTATAACTGCTTTATGAGATATGGGAACTTTATCTAAATTTACAGTGCATAATAAAAATACTTGTACTTAGAAATAATAGTAAAATACCAAAATGAATTGAAATGCAAGAAATGTAACTTGATGCCTTTGATAAGCACTAGATTTAGAGAAATATTATGTTGAAGATTAAGCTCCACCAAATTACGAGTGGGAACTTGAGTTGTTCACTAAAATCTTTTACGTCAAAAAATGGTTGAGAGGCTCAAATAAGATAATCAATAGGAAAGTGCTTTGAAAATGTATTTATTCATCCAAAAAATATTTATTGCACAAGATATAAACATGTGAACAATATACACATTGACTCTGCTCTCGTGGAGCTCATAGTCTTAAAGCAAATATTTTTGAGTGACTTTTATGTGTCAGGCACTGAGATAGGGACTGGGGATAAATAATGAGAAAACTCAGCCTCTGCTCCTGCTCTTTAGGTACTTAAAGTGTAGAGTAGAAGTGACAAATACAAAATACACAAGTCACACAAATAAGTATAAAACTGCAGTGGAGAAAATTGCTGGGAAGGCAAGAGGTGTCCTCTACTATCACAAGGTCTTCACCTCAACAGAGAGATCACTTGAACTTAATTCTGAACAATAACTCGGAGGAAATGCAACTAAGGGCAAAGCGCAGATGGTAAATTTTCCAAAGAGAAAAGTGTGAGGGAGGGAGCATGGTCGATTTTATGAATAGGAAGAAAGTCACTGTGAGTGCACTCAAAAGAGAGGGATCACAGACAGAATGAAGCTGGGAAGGACATACAGGACACACCTGTGAAGTCTGCCCTATGAAGTTTCTCGCTTTCTCCCCGGAGCAGTGGGACTCAACTGCAGAATTTTAAGTGGTGGTAATAGGCTGTCGAATAATATGCTCATATTTGCCTGTCATAAAGATCACAGAGATATGATGTAGAGATCGGATTGAAATATTATGAGGCAAGAGTGACAGAAAAGATAGAAAAATGCAGAGGCTAACGAGCAGTCTGACCACAGGTAATGGCATTCTGGATGAGGGTCGTGGTGGCGGTGGAGAGAAGAGATACACAGGCATTACAATGACAGGATGTTTGTGATAGTTTGGATATGAAAAGTGTGAGAGATGGAGGTATTAAGAATGACAGGATTTCGGGCTTGCAAGATCGGATGCATGATGGTGCTAGTCGTCGAAACAGGATTCCTCACTATTACTCCTAAGTATAAGTCTTGTTATCCATTGTAAAATTTAGATAAAGATTACTACATCACATAAAAGAGTTATAGGTATACATCATTCACTGTCTTATTCCTTTAGGGCTGCTATAACAAAAATACCATAGAGTGGGTAGCTAAAACAACAAACATTTATTTCTCATGGTTCTAGAGGCTGGGAAGTCCAAGATCAAGCACTGGGAGATTCCCTGTCTAGGGAGAGCTTGCTTCCCAGTTTATGGACAGCTGTTTTCTCCCTGTGTCCTCACATAGCAGAAGGCATGAGGGAGCTCTCTGGGGTCTCTTTCATAAGGACACTAATACCATTCAAATGGGTTCCCACTCTAATATGACATAATCATCCCCAAAGGCCCCAATTCCGACTACAGTCATGTTGGGGGTTATCATATCTCAACACATGAATTTGGGGGGGAGGGACACAAATATTCAGTCTATAACAACCATTTATCCTTATTAAGAGAAAATATCCATTCCCACTGGACACGCTCATCCGTGTTCCCTTGTAGAGGTGAAGTCTTTGTGAGACGCGTAGCAAAATATCTACATTACTGTCTGTATAATTTACCAAACCATACAGTTGTTCTTACTCTAACCCATTTTTCCTAGTATAGATTTAGCTGGCTGTTTATTAGACAAGTTTAACATACGGAACTGCTGTAATCTTTCAAACTAAAGGAAGAAGATCCTTACACATCTCACTGAGAAAATTAGCTTCAGGTCCAGAGAAAAAAGTGTTTCCAGACCCTTCTGCATCATTTCTACCTGTAAGATAGGATTTTTTAAAATAAATATTTTACATGATTCTTCTGAAAACTATGGGTAACTAATAATCATATCTACCTTTAAGATATCAAATTTAGAAGTAATAAAACTGAATACTTATCAGTTACATGATTTAAGAAATGTCTTGACTAATTTGTACTAGATTAGAAAATCCATCCTAGTGAGAAGTTATATATGCTTGAGGCTCACTATTAAAAATGTCAAATTAGTTTTTAAGTAGATAGAAGCAGAGAGATGTTACCTTGAAAGAGAAAGAGATCTTTGAGAAAAGCTATGTTTCCCTACCAAAGGCCTCAAGATTTTAGTCAGTTGTACTGGCAATTAAGTTTATACAGAATAATAATAACAGTTGCCCTTGAGTAGTTTCTATACATACAAACCCCTTTAGGTAAATGTCCAATGTCCAAATGGAGGCTCCTTAGCAATTGTGAGGACCTGGTGTGATCTCTCACAGATAGATGGGCCTGTGTACCTGCCACCATGTCGTGCCAGCTTCCCATATGGAATCCACCAAAACATCTCATGTGAAACATGGCCATCAGTGTGTTATGTTGGACTGTTATTCGGAGAGCTTTTTGCCCTAAATATTATAAAGTGATGCTTCACAGAAAAGGTAATGTTGGAGGGGGATTTTGCCTTGGAGCTTGTCACTTAAAATATTTGTTGATCAAGTGATTAGAAAATTAAATGGAACAAGAAAAGGGACATTAGGAAATGACTACTTTTAACTGTTTCAAAGTTCGAAATATCTCTTTTTACTAAACCCCACAGACTCCCTACATTTTTCAAGAAAAGTCAACAGGAAAGAAAAGAGATGAGTACACATCTACTTTGAGGAAAATGAAGATGCAACTTCACATCACACTTGAACAAGTCACAGGTTGCTTTCTGAGCTTTGGGAATAAAAAGATTCTTTTTGAAAATGGGGTACTTTTTTGTTATCTCTGAAAGCCTTGTACCCTGACCAGCCCTCAGCTTATGCTGTTAACTAAATGCAGTGTGTCATGGGCTACTCAGCTCCTCCTCTGAACTTCCCCCTATACAACTAGCAAGAACCTGCTTTCTTAGAACATGCTCATACTCGCATTTTCTTGGGCTCTTGTCCATGTTTCACTAGCCTCAAAGTTTAAAGGAAATTCTGTCATGAGAATGTGAATCACACACATTATAGATTCTTCAACATTCTTGAGCAAGGTGCCCTAAGCCTATGTTACATTTGGCCTGTGTACACTTGGCTAAAAGGCACATACAAAGTTCAGTGGAGCTAAAGAAGAGCTGCCTTCTAGCTTTATAGTCTCCACAAAGTCTTTGCCAAACTGAAGCATAAATTATTGTTTTTTAATCAATTCAATAACAGAAAAGTAAATCAAACTGGTCATTTTTCATTGAATAGAAAAAACTATCAATGAAGCAGATTTTTCACTCTACAACTGTGTTGATGCTATGTTGACAAAGCACAAAGTCAACAGTATGTATCCTAAAAAAATAAAGCACATAGCCTCCAAGAGACCGTATGTGATAAGACCACGCCTTCCTTTTGACCTTCCCTCCTAACACTCCTTTATGATTGTCTCCAACCACACCAACCTTCTTTCTGTTCCTCAAACTGAACTTATTCCTGTCAAGGCTACTACACTTTGCTGCTCCCTCTGCCTAGAACACTCTGCTCCCAGGTTAGATATGGTTTGCTTTTATTTGTCATCCATGTCTCAGCTTGTATGTCACCTCAGAGAAGCTTCCCCTGGTTACTCTCCTAAGTAGCACTGTCCCTCCACAACTAATCAATCCCTATCTCTTTGCAGCTGTATTTTTTTCACTGCACTTTTCACTATCTGAACTATCTTGTTCACTGGTTTCTTCAGGTGTCTTCCGTCTGTCTCCCCATCTAATATCAGTGTCCAAGAGCAGAGAGCTTGTCTGTCTTGTTCACCAACATTATCTCCAGAGAATCAAACATTTGCCTAACACAGAGTATTCGATAAATATTTGCTGTATAAATGAATTAACAAATAAATATACATATGTGAATGAGTGAATGAAAAGTTTCTACAAAAGTTGTAGCAAAGCCACTCATACTAAATATATCCAGGAGTTACAACAAATCAGTTATCCCCTTTAGCAGAGGTGAATAAACAAGGTTCCAAACAAAAATATTTCTTTTTTACTTAATACTATATTATCAAATGATAATATAGTATTAAGTAAATTTGATAATCCAAAACATATGCCTTACTATTTAAAGCTGATTATCATTTTTGTTGAAAATCAGTTTCAAATTATTGTATTTATATATAATACATTTTACTACTTTACATAGAGAAAAATTTAAATATTAACCATTTATCTAAATGCCTATCACATACTTTAAAAATAAATTAAAGGTAATCATCTAAAAGTTAAATTCTCCCTTTATTTAGTATTTAAAATATTCTGAATTTAATGACTAACATTTACCAGACAGTGATAACAGTGATAAAATGAATAAAAGAGAAATAATTTCTACTAATGTAAATGTCTTTACATTTGAGAAATCTGACAAACTGCCTCATAGGAAAAAAAATGTTCAGCCAGTACTTGGGTTAAAAAAACATATTATGGGCAAGGAGTCAACATTTTCATTATCTAGAATTTTCCGTTACAGAATGGATTTCTCCAGCTTCAACAGGCCTCATGCCCCATTTATAAACTAATGCCATAACCTGCCCCAAAGCTAATATTAAGATAAATGAAGTAATTTGGTGACCAAACTGATCTTCCAGTACCCTTGGCCTTTGTCAGGCAAAACCTAAGAGTGCTGACTGATCTGCTCAACCTAATCTCAAGAAAACAAGACTTAGTTTTTGTTGCTTTAAAAACTGTCTTGCAAAAATGACATAGTGACCCTTCACCTCACCACCAAGACCTTCTATGCCTATTTTCCCTCAAAGATGCAACCAACACACAGATATAGTTGAAGACTGGGCCAGTCATTATCATATTAGTCTATCAACATATTAAATGGGAACTAGTTCTGGCAATAATGCTATTCCTACCCCATGTAAGCTCATCATGTGTCTTTACCTTTATACAGGCTAGAAGAGGATTCAGTTGCTATATGCTAGTCTGGAAACATAAAGTAAGAAACTAAAAAGAAAAACCAAAGAGTCAAAACCCTTGAAACTTCTTATTGTCTCTAGTCTAGGGAGAATTTCTAAGATATTAACTTCTATTGTCGACTAACCCCTAAAGAGGGAACAAAATTTTTTCTGAAAACAGAATCAACTTCCTTGGGTAATTTCAATTTCACTAAGGTTAACAAAAATTTGGAAGTTCCTGGTTATCTCTTTAATAGAAATACATTAACAGAACATATTTCAAGTGTGTGCTTTTTTGCCAAGTAAACTTTCTATTAATGTCAGAACTCAGAATTTACTATGGGTTTACCTTTCTGAAGAGGGAAAAAATATGTAGTAAAAAGAGTTGTAGAGCTATTCTATAATAAAATGTCTTGGTGAAAAGTTTTTATATTATTATAGTTTTTAATTTTTTTTAAAGAGAGAGCTCAGGATCTAAAGTTAAAACATAAATAACTTACATGGTTAATATGCAAAATCCTTTCAATGCTTCATAAAAGTTTATTGGGATTGAATCCAAGTTCACTTAACTTAGTGCTAAGAAAAGAGTAACTGACAGCTGTTCTTCCTCACTAACAGGCCAACTTTGTGACCAGTCATCACAAAAGTACCCATTAATTTAGATTACCACTCATTGTCTAATGGTTTTCAATGACACTTCAGTCTGGAAGGGGTGGACATGAGTGTGTGTGTGTGTGTGTGTGTGAGTGTGTGTGTGCGCGCACGCGCACGCATGCATGCACACGTGCACGCATACCATAAGTTGTCTACCTATTCATCAACTGATGAACATTTGGATTGTTTCGATCTTTTGGCTATTACAAATAGTGCTGCCATGAACATTCACACACCAGTATTTGAGTAACTTTTTTCAGTTCTTTTGGATATAAAACTAGGAGTGGAATCCTTGGGTAATGTGGTAATCTTGTGTTTAACTTTTCAAGAAACTGCCAAACTATTTTCCACAACTGAAACAATTTATATTCCCACCAGCAAATATAAGAGGGTTCCAATTTCTTTACATCCTTGCCAACACTTGTTATTTTCCGTTTTGTTTTTAATTACAGCTATTTTAGTGAGTACGAAGTGGTATCTCACTGTGGACTTTCCATTTTTACATAAAGCTTGAAAACAGAGAAATTCTACAACTAATTTTCTTATAAATAGTTTTTTTGTTGATGTCTTGGTAAGGAGTCCCCTCAAGCATACTCTATTTTGTAACAATTAGCAACTACAATAAAAATTGTAATATATAACACTTACGTAGCTTTCATGTATTATTATTCTTATTAAGACTCATTTAACCCTCATGACAACTCTATGAGGTAGGTATTATTGTTAGCTACACTTTACAGATGAGGAAACTGGGACACTAAGATCTCAAGTGACTTGTCTAAGGTCTTCGAACAATAAATACTAGAGGCATGATTCACATCCAGCCAGTCTGACTGCAGGGTTCATTTTTTTCCTTTGGTTGCTAAAGTGTACTCCAAAGTGTTTGAAGCCTTTAGGCCTTATAGATATAAAGCTGGTTAGTGTAACTTACTTATAATCCAGAAGTTCAAATTTTGGCACCCATGTTGTACTTAAAATATAAATGTGTGATTAGGCTTTTAGCTCTTTGTTTTAAAACAACTGTTGTTACATGTACCCCTAAATGTACTTCCATTCTCAGGAAGGCTCAAGTCTTCATCCCACCTGGGCCGGTAAGGAAAGAGCCCAGGGATCAGGTACCAGGACCCCTGCGGTAGCTTCCTGCTACCTTTTAAACTGCTCTCTCAGAGACCTGTAGGAAGTGGCATTCTGGCCCAGCATCCAGCAAGGATTTGGCTCTGACACATATTTGATGGTTGCAGATAAAAAGAACATTCCTTTCAAACATCTCCCTATCCCCCCAAACCACAGCAGTGTTCAACTGGTAAAGAAAAAACAGTTTAAAAAATTCTTAAAGAATTAGCCAATAACAAAAATCATGAACTACTGCTAAGGATGTAATAAATGCACAAAATGACACAGAATGACTCAGAAGGTTATATAATGTTCTCAAATCCCCAAGAGGGTCCAGAGAGCTCCACAACCTTTGCCCTCCTCATGTTTGTCATTCTGGCCCAGACTGACCAGTGTCCGGGTGGCATTCTTGGCGTGTGGCCATCTTATCGGACAAGAGATAACAGGCTGCTGTCCCAGCCTACCACTACCCAGAAAAGAGGAAAACAAACATCTGGGGAGCTCATACTGTATGCCAGGCATTCTACAGACATAAGAAGTATCAAAGGATAGAGAAGGGCCCTGGACTCAGGAAGCCCAAGGTGTGCTCAACCTCACCTCTCACCAGCCTAGTGACTTCAGGTTAGTTATTTAACCACTCAGCACCTCGCTTTGCTCATCTAAAAAATCTAATAGTTCATATCTCCTAAAGATTGTGGTAAGGACTGCATTACATAATACTTGTCAAGTGCTTTGCATATAGCCTACAACAGAGTAACTGTTCAGTGAGTATTAGCTATTAACAGCAACACTATTATTATTGTTCCATTATCTCACATTCTCTTCTTAGGCAAAACCCAAAAAAGATCAGAATGGGAAGAACTCCCCAAGCCCTCTCAGATCTGTCAGCTCTTCCCAGATTAGTCCCAAGAGGCACTTCAGAGTGGAAGCCTTTCCTTTCACATATAAATGTCCCAGCCCGAAGGAAGCATCTGGATGCACACAGGATTCAGGGCATTGCTCTTAACCTTGATAATGTCTTCTTGATAGTTGCCAAAACACAAGTTGCTGTAAGTTTCTGTATTTCTTTCTAAATGGGCCTGGGAGAATAGGATTCAATGCCACATGCAAACGTGGGCCACTCACTAAAATGAAAAGTTCCATTTCAATTGGTGCCCCACGTCAGGGTGATACCAAAATAAAACACCATCAACTCATTACTGACCAACTGATTATCTCCTGCTAAGTCTTTACACTGCTATTGAATGGCTGAAAATTCATCTTTAAAATGCTTCATCGATGATGGGTCAGTTGAAAATTTTTACCCATTTTTAGAACAAAATTGGAATTGGCCTTTTATGGCTATTCAAAAGCAGACAGATAGTATCTGCAATTATTTGCTTCTTTGCATTTATGGAATTGCTGCTCCCTCAAAGCAGGTGGCCTGAAGCAAACTGTGCCAGCTGTTTCTAGAATAATCCATGTTTGTACATTCACTCCCCACACACACACTCAACAACAAAAATTCCAACAGGAACTAAACAGAAACAGGCACATGCAAAAAACAGATCTCTGACGCATATACCTCAGCCCACGGTAATCCAGATTTCTGTCCTCTCTTTTTGCTCAGTTAAACAGACAATTTTTAGCTCTTGTCCAACTTGACTTTCCGAAGCATTTATTACTATTTTTTTTGAAAACTGCCTCACCTAGTCACAGTGACAACCTGCTCCCCAGGATCTCTTGGCATCTTTCTGGCTTCTCTCTGTCTCCTTTGTCGGTTCACCTTTCCTTGCCCTCTCCAGTTACACTGCAGCTGTTCCCCGGGATGCCAACTCCAAGCCTTACCCTCTCCCTGTACGGTACATATAACTGTACGGCGCCTATCGTCTACTACTGGAATCTGAATAACTCGCTTCAGTTAGAGAGCATTCTAAAAAGTTAAGTCTTACTTTTTAAACAAAGTATAATCTCATATAATTACAAAGGCATTTGTATGCCTAAAATAAAACAACTGAAGGTAATGCCTCTAGATAATGCCCCGTTCACAAGAAGGGAGAGAGACGGGCATGTTGCACCAATGCGAGATAAGTACCCTGATCCAACCTTCCTAAAAGTAATTTAGCAATAATTGTCAAAAAGTCTTTACAATGTCTTTACACTTTGATGCGAAAATTCTGTCTCCATATTATAATTAGAAATGTGCTAATATTCATCTTAATGCTCAATTAAAAATGCATTTCAAATAGCCAAAAATTGAAAGCTATATAAATATTTCAATAACATTTAAAAATCTCCAAAGTATATTCTTACATGAACAAGTAAAAAAAAAGCAAATAGATTATAACCCCAATATAGAGAGAGAAATATATATACACAGAAAATCAAGAGGAGAAAAACTGGAAAGAGGTCACACCCAGTGTTGAAAATGATTATTTCTTAGTACAAGAAATATGGATGACTAGAATTTTTTTCTTTGCGCTTTTCTATATTTTCAAAATTCACTAAAATAGCATAGATGACTTTTATAATCAGGGAAAATAAACTTTTGGAGAAAAGCCTAGAAGAAGAAATCATATTAATAAAGATGGTATAGTAACCGTTCTCCTAAAATACTGACTTGCAACTCCTATACAGAAGATCCACACACTGAGACTATTTGAAATAAAATATATGTTTCAGAAGGAGATGTGTTTGATTAAACAGACTTTAAATCTTGTTTGGGGCCAGTCTAGGGACAACATCTAAGTGGAGATGTCTCACTTATCACAACTTATTGTAGGTAAGAGAACAGCACTTAGCTGACTCCAAAATTTGTCTGAGACAGCTGAGCTTTCTCAGATGCAGTGAAACACACAGTGCAAAGATGGAAGCAATGCCCTTGGAATTAGAGGAGTATCATTTACCTTTTATCCCCCGCTACTAACCAGCTGGCTAGCGAGCCTTAGGGAAGTGACTCAGCATCCTTAAACCTCAGTTTTGGGTTTGTTTTTTTTTTTTTTTGAAATAAAAATAACTCTTACTTCGTACAGTGTGAATGAAAATTACAGTTGATCCTTATTGTTCATGAATTCCATATTTGTGAATTTTCCTACCTGCTAAAATTTATTTTTAACATCAAATTCAATACTCATGGGTCTTTTGGCAGTTATTCACGAATATGCTCAAAGCAGGGACAATTTTGAGGCACTACCCACACATTCTCAGCTAAGCCTGAACATGTGACACTCTGCTTTGTTTTAGCTCTCATACTGGAAACAAGTGTCTTTTTCACAGTCTATTTAATGTCATGGTTTCCACATTTTTGTACTTTTTGTTGGTGATGTTGCTGTTTAAAATGGCCTCCTAGCGAGAACTGAAGTGCTGTCTAGTGTTCCAAAGAGCAAGAAGGCTGTGACATGCCTTATGGAGAAAATATACGTGTCAGGTAAGTTTTGTTCAGGCATCAGTTATAGTGCTTTTGGCTGTGAAATCAATGTTAATGAATCAAATATATATATATATATATATTTATGTGTGTGTGTGTGTATTAAATAAGGTACCTTTAAAGAGAAACTCATATAAAACAAGATTATATATTGACTGGTTGACAAAAAAGCTATGACCAGAAGCTCAAAGGAACCTAACCCTATATTTCGCCTAGGAGCAGTGGTTCAGTATTTGCTAGTTCACTGTCTGTGGCAACTTTATAGACCATAATTTCCGTGGATAATGAGAACTGACGGCATGTATAATTCATTTATGCTTTCCACAAATGTTACATTAAATGCCATCATGAGCTAGATGTAACAGTGCCTAAAAAGGAGAAAATTGGATAATGTCTATTGAATACTTAATGTTGCCTTAAGTAGAAATAACAAGCGTGAAATATACCTATTTTTAATCAAACATTTATTTACATTTTCGGATAAGCCATAAGCATGATGGCTTTATAAACTTCCTTTGCCTAAGCTACATTTGTTTGCAATCAGTTAACCTCTTTCTCACAGGGCAACTGCCCTTCAATAAGCAAACATCCTCACAAAGGAGAACATCCAAACAGCTTCAAAACTGTGTTTTGGCCTAAAGTTAACTACTGATTATTTTTAAGGAGAGTTTTCCAACCATTGAAAGAAAGCGGGGTGAGGAATTTTTCTTCTTTGCAACCTAATCCATCCATTCTCCTCCTGGGACACACTTATCTCTCACTCATTAGTAGATATATATTGATTCTTCAATATTCAATATCACTATTTCCAAAAGAGTAAACTAGGAAAGAAATTATTGAAAAATAAAAGAGAGAGAGAGAAAGAAAGAAATATCTACAACCTCAATCTAACCATAAAGAAACACCAGACAAATTCCAGTTGAGGAGCATTCTACAAAATGGCAGTACTCTTGAAAAGTTTCAAGGTCACAGAAGACAAGGAAAGACAGAAAAACTATCACAGATTTGAGGAGACTGAGGAGAAATGACAACCAAATGTATTTTGTGATTCTGGGTTGGATCCTTAAAAAAAAAAAGTTGGTAGAAAACAAAAGTAATTCAAATAAAGATTGTAGTTTAGTTAAGAATATTGTATCAATGTAATTTCTTAGTTTTGCAAATTGGACCTTGGTTATGTCCCCTGTTAACATTATGAGAAGCTGGGTGAAGACTATGGGAACTCCGTACCTTCTCTGCAACTCTTCTCTAAAACTAATTTTTTTAACGTTTTGAAAAATAGAATGAGAGAAGGAAAGAATAAGAGAGGAAAGAGATAGCTCATCCTACAGTCATAGTATAAATATCGACTTGAAGCCAGGTTGTGGGGAGGGGTAGACAAATAGCTAGTTTGAGTAGTTGGGCAAACTCCTTGCAGCCTATAGGGGCCAGTTTTCTTTAAAAATTAACATGAAGTTGTTCTTTAACAGTACTAAATGGCGGGGCAACTCTGAATTTCTGTCTCCCGGAGGAAGAGTGTCTCCCAGGCACCCTGAGTACTGAGCACACTTTCCAGGGTTAAAAGGTCCTTACAGAAGAGAGACCTAGAGGGCTGGAGTTCTGCAAACACAGAGCCCATTTGGGTAACTATTTCACCTGCAAATTTAGCATAAGAGAGCTACTCGTGGTCTAGCAGTGTTTTCTCTGGGCATGAAGTCTACGTCTAAGGGATAAGTATCTATCTTCAAATGTCCTTCTGGGAAAACTATAGACTTTATTTGAATTACTTTAGTTTCCTACCAACCTTTTTTTTTTTTTTAACCTCAGAATGTCATTGAGACATACTTTCTAATCCCAGAAAAACTCAAAGGCCCAAAATCTTCAGTTCTGCTTAGAAGAAATGCTTTAATCCTGAAACAGATAGAAGCCTAGATGACCCAAACGTGGTGGCAATGATGATGGCATAGAGCAGTAACATAGTAGCAGTAATAATAGTGACGATAATAAGAAACAATAACATTCATTGACCATTTATTATGTCCCAGACACTGTATTAAGCACTTGATGTGTATTGTCTTTTGTAATCCTCTCAAAAATTGTACATACAATTATTGTCCACCATTTAAATGATAAAAGAACTAGGGCTTTGTGAGTTAAGTAACTTGCTAAAGCTAACAGTAAATGTAGGAAATGAACAAAATTGCCCTGACTCTGGAGCCTACAAGCTTAACCACTACAATGTGTACTGGATACCGTATAATTTGACAAACTCTAGGGTTCCCTGTCACCCCAATTTTTGTAGCGACATGGCATCTATGAGATGCTTTCTGGCTGAGTGAAGTGCTCACAAAGCACTCTTGTCCTCTTCCACTCCCCGCTCCTCCTTAAATATACGGTTTGCTGAGACCCCTCGTACCAAACACACACTATACCGAAGACGACCGTATGAACACACAGCAAAAAGACTGCCATCTGCAAGCCAAGGAGAGAGGCCTCAGGAGAAACCAAATCTGCCGACACTTTGATCTCAGATTTCTAGCTTCTGTAACTGTGAGAAATAAATTCCTGTAGTTTAAACCACTCAGTGTGTGGTGTTTTGTGATGGCGGTTCTAACAAACTAAGGCACCTCCCTTTCTAGAGGTGGCGTTCAACCCCACCTTAAGTGTGGGCCGAACTTCATGACTTGTTTCCAAAGAATAGAGTACGGAAAGTGAGAAATAATAACTTTACAGGGGGGAAACCTGGTAAACCCCTCAGAACAAAGTGGTCAAGGCTCATATCGCCAGTGTTGAGCATGCTGACAGCATGTGCCACCTGACGGGATTGAAGGGAAAAGCGTTTCACCTGTGTGGTATTCTCCCCAGACACCCATCGCCCCAGTTGAATCATGTGAAAACGTTAGACAAATCGAAAGTGAGAGAAATACTTAACCAGTACTCCTCAAACCTGTCCAGGTCATTAAAAAAAAAAAAGGACTGGAAAATGGTCATATACCCCAACAGACTATGAAAACATGAAGATAAAAACAATGTTGTACGCTCAGTATCTTGGACTAGATCCTCGAACAGAAAAGGACATTAGTGGAAAAAGTAGTGAAATCTAAGTAAAGTCTAAGTTTAGTTAACAGTAATGTACTAATGTGGGTTTCTTAGTTATGACAAATGTCCCAAGGTAATGCAAAATGTTACATGAGATATACAAGAACTTTCTATACTATCTTTGCAACTCTTCTGTAAATCTAAAATTATTCCAAAATAAACATTTATTTTCTTTTAAATGGATAAGGAAAATGAATGGGCTAATCACAAAAGAAATAAATACAGTCAAAAATCTACGGAAATTAGGTACATAGAAACACAAGTAATCAAAAAAAAGTAAATAACCATTAGTTATTTTTCATCCATTAGAGTGACAATGATTTTCGAAAGTGATAATACTCAATGTCTTTAAAAAGGGATAGGAAAATATATAATTTGCCAATGGTATCGAATGTCTTTATCAAGTATATACTGCGATTCCTTCCTAAGGAAATAAGCAAGCAATATAATAGCACTTATTGAATACTACAATGCTCCAGGCACTGTGAAAAATAGTACATATGCATTGGATTATTTGATTTTGATGATAATTCTATGAGATAGATCCTATTATTATCATCTACATTTTAAGGATGAAAAAAACTAAATTGTAATCCTTATAACAACGGGCATATTTATTACACTAATGGCCTTCTCCAGTGAATCATGCTTCCCTGTATCTATGCCCTTGCTTAGTCCTCTCCCACAGTGACTCTGGGTTTGGCCATGACTTGTTTTGGCCAATGAGAAATAATTAAAAATCACAAATAGAGGATTTCCCCCTTTTCTGCTTCTAAAATCTTGCCACATGTTAAGAAACCACAGCCTGTTGAAAATTCAGGGTCAGTCAACAGTCAGTTTTAAGTATTAGATATGAGAGAGACAGGACAGCTTTGCTCTAAGTTGCGTGACATGTCATGCATCATAGTATTAGAAAAGCTTAGTAGCTCAAAATTGTTCTTAGAACCTAATGAATATGTGACCATGGATTATGGACTAAAAGATTTTGATGGATACATAACAGCAGTTATCTGACTTTTCTATCATACTGGTTGTGGTTACCAATGCCTACAAGGGATAAAGATTAATTTAAAATAAAGTAAATGTTCAATTTATCACCACCAGTCTCTATTATATGATGCAATTTTCACTCCCCAAAATAATGATAGAACAGTGCTGTCTATATAGTAGTCACAAATGTACATATATAGCATTCAACATTTATCGTGTTTAACGCTGTTAATAAGATGTAATTTATTGGATCGATAATAAACAGAAAACCAATGTAGATGTTGATTTGTACTTTGGAGAGTTATCAATGGAATAAATGGCAGAAGGTACCACACAGCACTATATACTTAGTCAGGAGCCATGATTTTTCACTTTAAGAAAGCCTCTACTGTAAGAAAGCAAGAAAAAAATCAGAAGTTCGTGAGCAGGTATAACATCTTAAAAAATCAAAAACACTCAGAGAGAGATTCTAATACTTCCCCTAAAAACGTCATGTCAGAACAAGGTTGGAGGCATATGGGGCAGATATTCAGAAGTCACATACATAGCAGTTTGGATAAGCTCTTCACTGCTTTTCCCCACCTCCATCTGCGAACTAAGGCTATACGGTTTATATCAGTAATTCTTAAAATTTATTTAGCACATACGCTGAGGATTTTTTTAAAACACAGATTCTGATTCACTAGGTCTAGGATGGGGCTGAATATTCTAGGCATATAAGAAGCTCATAGATGATGCTGATGCTGCTGGTCTAAAGACTTCAATTACAAGTAGTAAGGATATTTATTATATTTTTTATCATTAAGTTGATATATGAACAGATACTTGCTTTTACTTGTTAAGATGGTTAATTTTGTGTCAGTTTGACTGGACTGAGGAATGTCCAGAGATAGCTAGTAAAACATTGTTTCTGGGTGTGTCTGTGGGGATTTTTCTAGATTTATCATTTGAGTCAATAGACTGAGTAAAGATCACTCTCACCACTACAGGTAGGCATCATCCAATTCATCGAAGGGCTGAACGGTGAGAAAAGGTTAAAAAAAAAAAAGCAAATACGTGTGCTCTGCCTTCTCCTGCTCTCAGATATCAGATCTCCTGATTCTCAGGCTTCTAGACTCAGGCGGAGTCTATGCCACTGGTCTCTAATTGTCAGGCCTTTGGAGCTGGAACGAAGTAACCCACCAGCTTTCTGATCTCTCTTACAGACACCAGATCATGATAGTTCTCAGTTTCCATAACCCCATTAGCCAATTCCTATGATAATCTCCTTTTATATATATTTACATAAATCCTATTGGTTCTATTTCTCTGGAGAACCTTAATACACTTGAGCAAAAAAATTAAAATTGATGATTGGAGACTCAATTGGATTTGTGCTGTGTAATATAGTGACTTTGAGCCTCGTGTGGCTATATAAATTTAAAAGACTTTAAATTAAATAAATTATAATTTATTCCTCAGCTACATTAGCCATACTTTAAGTACTCGGTAGCCACATACAGGATATTGGACATCATGGAAGAACATTTTCATTATTGTAGAAAACTCTATTGAACAGTACTGAACTGGAGATGGTTCAGTTACTAAAAAAAAAAAAAAAGAAAAGAAAATAAGGTTTACTTGACTTTAAAACAAATCAAAAAGTAAAATCTCAAACTGCCATTTATAAAATTCCAGCCATCTTTGCTTAGGAAAAAAATGAGGATAGGTCAAAACAACATTATGATATCCATTAATAAAAGAAACTTACATTCTTTCTACTCAGCAAAGCACAGTACAGCCCAACCTTAAATGGAATGTGACCTTAATGGGCTAAAAGGGAAAGATGGGTAACATTGAACAGCTGAAGCTAAATAGAACAGGTCTCATGATCTTCAAAGCCACGTTCATTACTCTATTTTTATCTATCAATCTCTTGACCTGATGGGGAAACTAATATCAGTGAGAAAAAAGTATATGTGATGTAGAGTACAATTTTATTTTCAGCTCTATGTGGAATACTCAACTCTGACTATTCAATATAATCAACCACAACCAACACACACACTCACATACACACACACACACGCGGATATATTAGGGAGTGAGTGTTCTCCAAAGAAACAGAGTCAATAGGGTGGGTAGGTGGGTAGGTAGATATAGATTAGATAGGTAGGTAGGTAGGTAGGTAGGTAGGTAGGTAGATAGGTAGGTAGGTAGATAGATAGATAGATAGATAGATAGATAGATAGATAGATAGATAGATAAATTTTAAGGAATTGGCTCCTGTAATTGTGAGGGCCGGCATGTCTGAATATGCAAGGCAGGATACCAGGCTACAAACCCAGGGAAGAACTGATATTGTAGTTGTGAGTCTGTAGGCAAAATTCCTTCTTCCTTGGGAGACCTGGGGCTTTTCCTTTAAGACCTTCAACTGATTAGATGAGGCCCATTCACATTATGGAGAGTAATCTGCTTTACTCTTTAAATGTTACATCTAAAAAAATACCTTCACAGCCATATCTAGACTGGTGTTTGACCAAACAAGTGGGTAACAAAGTCTAGTCAAGGAAACAGAAAATTAACTATTACATGGGATAGAGGTTATGAAATCTTTAGCCCTAGATCTCTAGTATTTGAGGCCTCCCTACCAACTTCCTTTCTTGCTACTTTCCTCAAACCCAACAGCAACACCAATGGAGATAGTGATGTAATGATAGTGATGCTGTAATAAAGGCAGACTTAGTTGTGGTGGTCACCTATCACCTGTCCCACTTCAATTTGTTGACAATCACAGAGTCTCTATGAGCTTTCGAAATGGGGCACCTCACACAAACACTGACATTGCTCCAGGACAAGGGGATAATGAAGAGTATTGACCTTTCTCTCTTCCCCAAACTGCCCTGACTAAGTGTACCCAACACTGAAAACTGGAATTACATTTTTCTGATTATATAACCACTTGGGAAATCTGGAAAATAAATGAAATGTTTGTCAACTACTCTGGGCATCTCAAAAAACAAGCAGTGCTGGAGGAGGGAAAGGATTTCATTAAAAGAGCCTTCCCAGGCTTTCAAACCCAACTCAAATTTTCTCTTGGGTTTGGTATACAGAAAAGAAGAGAATCTGTTTACCTCCTAGAAAGAAAAAAATTCTTTCAGACCATGACCTTCATGGTCCATGAGAGATATGTTTATACTTCCACTAGAAAGTTGTCCTTCTGTCTTTAACTAGTCCTAATTTTACATTTATAACTGATGAATCCATAGTGTGGTGTTATCTGAGTAAGAAGAAGATGTTGTTATAAATCTATAGAAATCCTTTCTCCCCACAATGATGTTAAATATTCATGTAGCAAGTTTCTGGACTGATTTCCTTTACCACTTATCTCAAAATCTAACCATGAACTTTGTGAATTACAGGCACTAAAATCCAACTTGCAATCCAACTGCAGCTTTTTGTCTTTGCCTTGGTACAGGACTTGGGGTCCTTTTTCTAAGCATTTGGTTACAGACTAGGTTCCACTTGGATTATTATAAGCCACATTCTATGCATCTGTTTATTCCACAAGACACCACTAAACTCCGTGATTATCAGTTACCCTCTCAGCTGTTGATGAGAAAAGATTATCAAAAGTTCTGTTATTTAAATCCATAAAAGTATCAGTTTATTTCCACTCTTGATGCAGACTTTGAAAGATTCCACGGACCAAATCTTATCATAATCTGGTTTCATAAGAAATAGAAGACTTGCATATGATTAAGGTGAGTTAGTTTCCAATAGTCAATGTAATTTCAGTAAATGAAACTAGTAAATTCATTCATATGAGATGAAAAAAATAGACCGAAAATATGCCCCTTCTACAACGTGGCCCCTATCCACCATTCCACATTCTAGACTTATCTCCTGCTACTCTCACCTATCTAGTCTTCCATTCTCCTTCTCAAATTCATCTCTCCCTTTGAAATAATTCAACCCATTCTCATTTATAAAACCATCAAAGTCCTACTTGCTAGATACTTACCACTCAAATCCCACATCTTCCATAATTCTCAGAGCTAATCTCTTAGAATAAATCTCTCCTCTGTCCTTTCAGAATACATTGCCTTTTCTAGAATTAGAGCCTTTGTCACATTTCAGGTTGAGGTTACTTGTGTATCTTTCTCATAATTTGTGAGCTCTCTCTCAAAAATTTACTGTATGTCATTTATCTTTCTCTCCCAGTACCTAATACACCATATGCCTAAATGTTTAAAATGGAACGGGGTGAAAAGGACTGGAGGTGACTCCAAAGAAGGGCCGTTTTGCAGGCTCGGTTCAAGCTGCTCAAACAGATTTTCTGAAGACCCACTGATTCTGTAAGGTAGCACAATGTTTTTAGCCCACAGGACTCCAAAGACAAGACAGAAAATATCTTTAGAGAAATGATATAAAGAAGTAGAAAAGGATAAGGAGTCCATTTAAGGGGATACTTTAGCAAAAACCAAGGTATACTCACTCTCCCAGAATTGCCTGAAATTTCCTATTCTTGTAAGAAGAACCTAATAACTCTGCCACTGAATCTTCCCTAGCCAAGTGCAAAGTGAGTGGTAAACTCTGACTATCCCTGAACACATATTATAATAAAACGTAAGTTGTGTTTAAAGCTCTTCCATACACGTTATCACATGCCATTCTTATGTACCCCATTAGGTAGGCAGGCTAGTTTTTTCTCATTTTATAAATGAAGAAAAAGAACCTCAGATGTTAAATAATTTTCCTAAGGTCACATAAATGGTTTATGGCAGAGCTGGAACTATAACTCACATCTTTTTGATTCCTGTTTCAGAACTGGAGGTGTGGGCTATACTCCCACTTTTGTAGGAATAAGATTTCCAAGCCTCAACTGCCATTTACTATTGCTACTGAAAACATTTTGGAGTTGAGATGTGGAGGGCAGCAAGCAGCTCCAGAAGTGGAAAAAGGGACAGCTCAGGCAAGGCAAGGAGTAGAGGAGGTAGGGAGAGAGTGAGCCCTGAGTGTTGAATTTATGATTTCGGGGAAATTCAGATTACTACAGAATCTTTTCCTCTAGAAACAAAACTTTGTTCTTTTAAGACAAACCCTTCAAAGATCATCAGTAATTATAACTATCCAAGTCAAGTGAAAATAAAGGACCCTGTGCTGGCATGCAGGAATGAGAATGCTCCTGGAACCCATTCAGGAGTCACTGCTCCAGTGAAGAAGAGACTGTCCATTTCTCAGGAAGAAAGAAAAGGTTGGGGTTCTTTGAGCTCTCAAAATATGCACCCTTGAGACATTTGAACTTGAGAGAAAGTGCAAGTATCTCCTTGACTAAAGTCTGGGATTTTCAGCCACAGGCAGCAGCCACTTCTCATAGACAAAATTTGCTGACAAGCATGCCTAATTCAATGTTGTGACATTTTATGGGAATTACCCAAATATTATGGTTATATCTTAATGATAGGCTGGGTAGGAAAGATGTTCCAAAATGCAAAGCAAGGTTGTTCATAAAGACTTTTCGACTCTGGCGTTTGGTATGACAGGGGAAGGGGAGCACATATATTAAGCTGATATGTAACAGATGTAAATGATACATCTGATAATGAAAGAAAATACATGTTATTTCTATGTAAGATTTTTATAATGCTCAATCAGTTCTTAAAGTGAGAAGAAAGAAAAGTAAAAGTAAACTGGAAAAAGAATCCAAGAGATCCCTAAGGTTGAGGGAAAAAAAGAAAAGCGAACAAAAATAATGGAAAGAAATCACTAAAAACTGAGAGAGAAAAAAAGCAAGGCTCTGCAAATATGTATGTCTGCTTACCATAAAAAGATTTTTACATATTAACCTAGGTTGTAAGAGTATCATTTCACAGATTTACTTCAAATATTATTCCATTTTATTTTAGTAGGTTTAAAATGTAGAAAAAGAATTTGGCTTTTAAAATAAGAAATATTAAAATATATAATTTATTGAGATGGTGGCACTGCAAACAATTTTTAAGTTTAGATAATTCTAATATTGTTCACAATGTGTGAATATATGTGCATGTGTATGTAATACACATACTATATGTTTTCATACATTACATATAATAAAGAAAACTATACGTATGTGTGTATGCATATATATATATATATATGCATATATATATATATATATATATA
>NW_006431918.1:10082490-10136884 GCF_000325575.1 Pteropus alecto | reverse complement strand
TATACACGTTTCTTTGAGATTATTGGCAAAGATCTAGAGATCTTAAGTAGGTTGTGAACTTTGGGTTCACTAAGCTAAACAGAATAATAATTTAAGTAAAGAACCAAATTGTTGAGAAGAATAAATGACTAGGTTGCTATGAGAATTTTCTCCTGGCTAGTCCAAAAAGACACATTCAGGGAAATATTGTATTTAGGGTATTGTCCTCATTCACTCCCACACCCACATCCCCCAATGACAGTCACTAAACAGTGAAGCAAGAAAGAGATGAGCCCTTCAATTAAGAAGAAGCATCCATGGAAAGCTGTTGATAACAGCTAATTAAAAAAGCCAAACAGAAGAAGTCAAACTACCTCTTTTCAGGGCTGCTGTAAAGAGTGTGTGTGCACCTGTATGTTTTAATGTAAAGTTAAATGAAATTCTAAATTAGTGTCAGACAAGAAGAACCTAGAAGCCAATTTTTGACTCTAAAAAATAAATCCATTATTATTTATTTATTATTGCTTCTTCCCTATTTAAAAGAGAGAGGGCTATGGGGTTAAGGTGGGCATGAATTCTCTTGAAACAAAAATTAAAACCAGAAAAGGAGAAAGAAACAAATATCTTAACCACAAAGGATAATACAGTTACTGTGACTGAGCTGTATACTTGGCTCTGGGCCTCTTGGCAGCCAAGACCAAAAGGAAAACACGGTGAGTTATATAATACAAATGAAAGAAAGCATACAAATGCTTCAAGGGAGAAAACCTTTGTTTCTGCTAACAAATTTTCCAAAACTCATTCATCATTAAACAAAAATTGATAACAGTTGAGGTCTCTTAGAAAAAGGTTGCGTTTATATTTCTTAAAAAGTGCTATTTTTTATCTTGGCATAAATTTATTATTCAGCTTTTACTTATGAAGGGTTAATATGTATGCTAGTGATACTAAAATTGTATTATTGTAGAAAATATATAAGACCATGAACAATTAGTTAAAGTCTTACTTTCTCTCAGTTATTCATAAGCAAACTTAAGCATCTTAATCAAAGCCAGATATGCCTATCTATAATGGCATCTAATGGAATTGGTTTTCATCTTCAGATTCACTAAGGGATATAAGAACTACCCCATCTTCATAAATAAGTGAGCAGTCTCTAAAGAATTCTAGTGCCAATGGGATTTTAAGATAGATTGGATATTTATATAAAAGGATACTTTACTGTAGACCAAAGCTTTTTGGAGTTCAGTAGATTCATTTCAATTTTAATGTGAAAAGTAGGTAACTGAGTTTATTCTTCTTGAAATGATGGAGAGAAGTATCTCCATAAAAAGATAACACCAGCACATGGAAAAGGTTATAGAAAAGATGAAGATATTGCAAGATAAAAGCTTATACCAAGACACAGAGCAAGGGAATGCAGATATGAAAGGAAAGGGTGTTAACACACTTATGAAGAACATAAGAAAGAGATACAAGTAGATTTTCAAAGAAAAGGAGAATGTTAGAAAGAAATTATTTTTGAAAATTACTAAAATGACTTTTAAAGCAGAACTCAAAAGCAACCAGGAGAAACAACTTACAGAGACTACAGAAATTCTGGAGATCTAAGGGGTTACATAAGTTTAGGGTGCACAATTCTAAAATATATATCAAATTTTTATTATGTAAGAACAGGAGTAATTATATCCACATGAGGATTTAAAGCCTGTGAATATTGCTGCCATAGTCAAACAAAGTGGAAAGAAAAAGGATAGATACTATAGGTGATTCAGTAGATTAAAAGGGAAAAAAAAGAGAGACATGATGAAAAGCAGCAGTATATCGATAGAAAACTCATGGATTTGGAGTTGAACCCACCTGGATGTGAATCCTTTGTTTACCACTCACTGGCTCTGTGATAAAGGACCAGTTACAAAACTCTGAGCCTCAGTTTCCTTACATTAAAAAAATAAAGATAATGACATAATTATGAGAAGTGCCTTCCACAAAGATTATTGATGCATTTATAGGGACTGGGGAAAGGGTGGTAGAGAGTGAAAAGGGAAAAAGGAAGAATAGAAGGGAGGGGGAGGTGGGAAAGAGAGAGAAGGAAGGAAGGGAGAAAGAAAGGGAGTTAGAAAGAAAAGAGAAAGAGGAAGGAAGGAAGAAAGAAAAAATGAACTCCACTTAGGGAGCCTGCAAGGAAATATAGACGGCCAAAGAGAATAGAGGAGGAGGCCCTTGCTGTTATATAGTATTGGCTGTCTTAGAGTAGAAATGGCTCTTAGAAGTCATTGAATTCAAATTCGATTTTATAGACAGTCAAATTGAGGCCCCCAAGTAGTACTAACTGAAGGTCACACTGTTAAGTTTGCAATAGATCTCTTCTCTGAAAAAAAAATAGATTATGGTTATTTTAAAAAAGAAAATTAATGTCAGGAAAGGTTGGGTGATTTATTTAGAGTTATAAATAGGGGATGAACATTAGCCCTGGCTGGCCTAAATTTCAAATTTCACTATCTGAAACTTTTACTTGCTTTTGGCCTACTCACTTGAAGATATTCTTCTAAATTTAATAAATAGTGTTTCATATTCTATTTAAATATAAACCTAAAAAGAGAATCTATTGCACATTTTATTCACTATAAGAATGCCAAGACTGAGCATGTACCTTTTTGGAGTCAATAATTATTACCTCTTTGTTGCCTTAACCACTGTCTCTGAAGACACATTAGCCCAGACACGTCAATTAATACCAGAATCATTAGTTCTTGGCAGCCAGTGCTTCGTGATACCTTTTCCCTTATTCTAGCCAAATCCTAGCAGCTATAATCACAGAGATCCTTTTTTGATGTTCTACAACCTGGTTTTCATTTTTAAATTATAGCCAGAAAGGTTATTTCTCAAAGGAACAAAAAAGTTTTTTGTTTTTTGTTTTTTTCTTAAAGAAAATGATATGTTTCAGCTATTGAGGCTGACTGTTGCATATTTTTAGAGAGTATAAGAATATGTTTCAGTTCTTTCTTTCATTGTTTCAATATCCGAATCACTGAAAATACCTAGAATGGGATTTTGGTTTATGTTTACTTTTTACATCAGCATATGCTACAGGATCTACCCAAGTTAACTTCGTCTTAGGAAAATGGCATAGGAATTTGGTTCTCCAGTTTAACCAGATTCCTTGACTTCTGGCTGCAGAGCATAAACCCAAAGGTGGCCCAAAGGAAGTCAGATTTGATCTGGGTCTTAAAGGATGGGTAAGATTTCACTAAGTGAGCAAAAGCAAAAAGCTAAGAAAAGTCACAGTTCGCCTGGAGTGGAGAAATATGAGAGGAAACGTTGGCTATTGGTAACAACAACAACAAAACCACTCAGACTTTTAAGCAAGAAACAGACAAATCAAAATGACATTTTTAGAAGATGAATCTGACAATGTGCAGGTTGGATTCAAATAGCTAGAGGACTAGTTAGCAGATCTTTATGTTAAGTCAGATTTGCAGATATAAAGACTTGAACAATTAGTAATGGGAAGGAAGAGATAAATGAGAAACTAAAAAAGAAGTGTCAGATCTCAGCCACTGGATAAGCCTGAGGGGAAAGAAAAAAATGAAGAATCAAAGATGGTCCTGAACAAAATCTGAACATATATATCATGATTGCCAGAAATTGGAGAGCTGATTTTACAAAGACAACAATGAATTAAGTTGATGATTTCCCTGAATCATTGGTTCTCCTACACAAATGATTCTTTACCGCATTACTTCTCTCTCTGACAATCCGTGTTTGTCTTTCTCAAGGCTTAGTACTTGACCCTCGTTTCTTGTTTCTCATCCATTCCCCTACAGATAGTGCATCCAATCTCATAGCTTCAATGTTAATTTGTGTGTTCATAACTCCTTAATTCCTATCTATATCCAGCCTTAGCCTATCTCCTAAGTTCTTGATCTACTCTAGTGTGCTAAGGCTTCCACTTGGAGACACCTCCCGCCTCTCATATTAACAGGTTCTCAAGAAAGTGAAGTAATGGCATAGCAGGCAACGAAGCTAAAAAGGTAAACCTTACTGACAACCCCTATGGTAAATAGCTTTTGATCCTTGCTATACATCGGAATCAACTATGAAACATTTGAAATTCACACATGCCCAGCACATTCGCTAGAATCTCTAAGAGCGGATCATAAACATAAATGTTTGAAAACCTCTACTGGTTTTCTATTGTGAAATGAGGGTTGGAAATTACTAACCAATGAGGAGATTGATCAGAAGAGCTACAGCTCAAGGTCTGGAAGAAGGAAATGGAAGAGTCAGAAGTTGAAGTTAGCTTGTAGACTAGAGCTCATTACTTGGTTAAAACAATCCCAGCAAACATGTAGAGGTGTCAGGATAGCAAAGATTAGAAATGGGTTTCAAGTCAAAAATCTGGGGAATGAGACAATGAAGTTATAAGAAATAGAGGCGGCATTACAGTTTGGACCAGCGGTTCTGCGAGTGTGATCCCCAGGCCAGCAGCTTCAGCATCAATCTCTTGGAGACTTAAGAATACAAAACTCCTCAACCCTACCTGACCTACAGAATCCAAAACTCTCACAGTGGGGTCCAGCAATGTGTGTTTTAATAAGTTCTTCAGATGGTGGTGACATACAATAAAGTTTGAGAACCACTAGTCAAGAATCTCACAGAAAAGACAGAAGGAAAGGACCTAAGTAGAAAAGAGGACATCTAGAGGCCTTAAAATGCTTCCAGGCCTTACAGGAAGCTTATTAACCCACCATGCTCTATACCAGAGGTCCCCGACCACTGGGCCAGCAGACCAGCACCAGTCTGTGACCTGTTAGGAACTGGGCCACATGGCAGGACATGAGCGGCAAAGTTTCATCTGTATTTGCAGCCGCTCCCCAGCACGAGCATCACCACCTCAGCTCCACCTCAGATTATCAGACATCAGATTTTCAGTGGAGCCCTGGTCCATGGTGCCAAAAAAGTTGGAGAACACTGTTCTATACTACAAAGAAAGTTTCACCTAATGCTAAAGAATTGATATTATGAAGACAGTATTCTCTGACAGCAATGTAACAAAGTTAGAAATCAATAACAGAAAGTCTGTAGAAAATACAACTAAACACTAAAAATTATACTTCTAAGACAATTCATTGAAGAAACAAAAATTATACTGGAAATTATAAAAAACTTAAAACTGAATGTTGACGAATACACTACATATAAATTTGTACAATACCAATAAAGTGATATTTAAAAGGGCAATTATAATCTTAAATATATACATTAGAAAAACTCAGAATTAAAAAAATAAGATTTTAAGCATAGACGAAATACATCATTTTCTAAATTCATCAAAAATAATTGAGAAAATCTGAAGCAGACTTGCAATCATAATATCAAGGGTTCTCAAATTAAAAACCCCAGACCAGAAATAACATCTCTTGAGAACTTGTTAGTAATGCAAATTCTCAGGCTCCACTCATACCTACGGAATCAGAAACTCTAGGGGTGGGACACAGCAATCTCTGTTTTAACAAATCCTCAAAGTGATTCTGTTGCAGCTAAAACGATAAAGCCTACACTAGTGTAAGCTATTAAAATCATTTCAGTTATTTTTATCTCTGATTAACACCAGAGATCTTAATTAACAATCATTATGAAGGTTTAATGGGTTTTCACAGTTAATATAGTGATTATCATGTTAATGTGAATGGCCTAAAATATTTCCTACCTCCTTTTCATTAAGATGGTATAAAAGTCTAGTGTTCCCTGTATCCTGCATACTTCAGGATGGCACCCTAGCTAAGATCTCTAATTGGACTTGTGTCCGGCTTTGAATCCAGTGGATTCTAGTTGTCTGAACGGTGCATCTAGAATATTGTCATTTGCCTTAATGACATTTTCAAACAAACTGCCGTCATAACACCTAAAAAAAGATTTGAGTTTTTGTACTCTTTCTGTGCCTGCTTGCTAATAAATGTTGTACATGTGTCAGAATTTTCTCTAAGACTTGCTTTCATTTTAATCAGGTAGTGAGGTGGTGGAATGGTGCCCTTACTTGCCTCTCTTGGTGGTTACCATTATCAACCAAAAAGAATCTAATTGTCATATGTGACCAATTAGTCTGGGCTAGTTCACATTAAGTAGATTTAAGAGAGAATAGGAAAAGAGAAATTAGAGACATTGAGTATAGACAATTCTTGTCAGGAAATCTTGCAAATAGGAACAGAGATTTAGGGCCATGACTGGAGGGGTAGGGAGGAAGCGAAGTCAAGGAGGTTCACTGAGTTCTTTCTGAGAAGTCAATAAAGTTAACCCCCCCTTATCTCTTTTCTTTTAATATTACCCAGTACATTGAGAGTATCACAAAGAACAAAACTGAGGTGTTTTAAATCATTAACATTCTTAATCTGTCAGAGTCTACATGAGAATGTGACATACACAATCTGTTTATCATCCCAAAGAGTTTTGCAAACTAGGAAGTATATTTTGAACAATAAAGTCCATTTTTAAACTTTTAACATTTAAAATAGGCCAGTCTCAGGCTTTCCACTTGGCGTGTGTTATTCTGTTCCCCTTCTGTGGAATGCCATTCCCCTTCAACCACCACAAAGTTTCAACAGTGTTTGCTCATCGGAGTGTTTAGTTTCCATAACTTCAGGTCACAGGAAGGTTGGTTAGGAGAGAGGGACTTTTTGTTAATGAATCCTTCTCTTTTTCCCAGTCTTAATCCTGATCCATTAGAATGCTTAATGTTCTTCTGCAATAAATACACCCCAAGGTTATTTTCCCTGGGGAATTAGCTCTACACAAATGAATCCTGAGTTTTAATGGCTTGACTTCAAAATTTTTTCTTTTACAATTCCCTGCCTGGCACAATTCTTGAACTGAAGATGGACTCAAACAGATTGCTGGATTGGGCATTTGATTAAAAGGATGAGTCTCTTCAGCTGACACCAGTTATTGTAAGGAACTAATCAAGGAAAGGTGAGTCTTAAATATATATCTAAAGAAAAGGGTTAGTCAGCCAAAATAAATTAAGTATACTAGACCAGGCACATTCTAAACATTTCTAACCCACTGTCCAGATGTTTCTATGAAAACGCCTCCAAATTAATTCCTTTTGGGAAGCATAATTTTGAAACACTGATGAAAACAAACCTCTATTTTTCATCAGATCTGAGTTGTTCTACTTCATTAAACAAAGAACTGATTATTCTGCATTTGCCTTTTTCTCATTTTAATAATAAAAAATAATAAGTATTTGAATTCAAGTTGTCTTCTCTTTAAGGAAGTCACAAATTCTATTCATTTTTTAAATATAATTTTTGTTTGAAGATATTCGTAAGATATGAGAATTCTTAATACTAACTGACATTTATCTAATTTTAGTATCTTAAAAGACCTTCACATTCATTCTCTTAAAACCTGTGAGTTAGGAATGAGCAATTGTTACATTGCCATTTAGCAGATGGGGAAACTGAGGCCCAGAAATGTAAGGGACTTCCTCAAGCTCCCACAGCTAGTAAGTACTAAAGGCAAAATCCAATTATATGAGTCCAGACTTCAAATCCAACGATCTTTCATGGCATCACTTGGGTCTCATTTGAGTAACTAAGCAGAAAATAAGGGATCTGCCAATTATGTCCTTGTTTCCAAGGAGTGACATAGCAATCCTTTCTCAGCTGACTTAGTGACTGAATTCAGACTGGTCTTACTGAATGGACTACCACAAATGCCACCAAATTTTTATCAAAAACAAAAACAACAACAACAAAAACCTTTCAATGCTCAAATAAGTTTGTGGTTCAAACATAATAAAGAGTTTAAAGATTTAGAAAAGTTTATTAAAAGAAATATTTCTCAACATGATCACACTCATATCACAATGTTAAACGAAACTCTAATATAAACTGATTAACAGAGAGGAAAAAAGTATATGTTCATTAGAAAAGAGACCGAGCAAGAGACCGCCTAATAAAGTCATGCGATTGCTACCCAGAGACCATAAGCTTTCAGTTCAAGGTGACAGACTAAACACGTTTACTTTTTATTCTTTCCTGAACCCCACTTGAAAATATTTTTTAAAGATATTTTTTAAAGAATAAACCCCTAACAGCCCTGGAAACAAGAAAAAGTATAATCAGTAGAGCAGAAATTTTGAGGAAATAAAAAGCAGATGGGATCAGACTGAAGGAAAAAAGCAGAGAAAACTGCATTATACACTAGGTGCGGGAAAAATGGCTGTGAAGACATCCATCTCTAAGGACTCCATCAGGGAGACTGGAAGCTCTGAGTTTATACATGTGGGGGGCACCGTAAATGATGAGATTATGAAAATAATAATAAATACCTATAGAACAGCTGAGCTAGCTATGTCCCTTCTATCTATTCAAAGCTTTGGCTGCGGATTTTGCTTCCAGAGGATCTAACTGGGTAGAGCTCCTAGCACAGGGCAAGAAACAGAAGCACAGCTGAGTCCTAGGGAACTCTAGACATCCACAGTGGAAGGACACACACACACACGGAGGAACTTCACCCAAACGTCTCTTGCACATGCAATCCTGGGGCCTCTCAGCCTGCACAGCTGCTCCCAGCTAACATACTCTAAAAGAAAGCATGTTGACTTACACAGAAATTTTTTTAATTCTAAAAGAAATGCTATGTGCCTATAAACATAAATATCCACAGTTCCAGAAGAAGTAGTAAACCCAAATTGGATAAATTACACTATAAGATAAAGTAAGCACATGGTGAGGGGAATGTATGTCCCCAAAGAGGCACTGGGCCCCAACTATTTTATGGGTGGATCTGTCTCAATAAAACCAGTGATCTCTATTATTTTAAATTGTAGATAAAGTAAGCACATGGTGAGGGGAATGTATGTCTCCAAAGAGGCACTGGGCCCCGACTATTTTATGGGTGGATCTGTCTCAAAACCAGCGATCTCTATTATTTTAAATTGTCCGTAGACATTAAAATCCTTCTCCTCCTCCTCCTCCTTTTCCTCCTCCTCCTCCTCCTGCTCCTCCTAACTCATTCTGTGAGACTAGCATAAATACCTACACACTTACCAAATGCTACTAGCTGGACTCTATGGGCCATAGGTAGCATATTTTTTAATGCTGAATATAAATATTATGAGATCCATATATTCTATTACCATAGTCTCTGCTTCTCTGTGAGCTTCATCTACTCCACTTATTTTTTTTAAACAAATTTGGCTCCTCTAGGCATTTGAATTTATAATTCTTATCGTAGGCCAATTTTATTTGCGAAGATAAATTTTTAAATTCTTATTAAAATATTAGCAAATCAAATCTAGCATAGAATAAAAGACTAAATCCCTATAACTAAATAGAACTTATACAAGTAGTTTATCATTAGAAAATTAATTCACAGAATTCACTATATTAATATATTAAAGAATCATTTGAGAGAGAAACACACACACACAAATATTTTACATCCTTTCCTGATTCTTTTGTAATATTAGTAAGCTAAGAATAGAAGGAAATTTCCTTAATTTGATAAAGAGAATGTATCTGAAACATAAAGCAAATGCCATTCCTGAGGATAAAAGGTAAGAAATAATTAAGAAAAAGACAAATCATCACTATCATTCAAAATTGTTCTGGAGTTCCTAGATAATGCTATAAGAAAGCAAGCAAATGAAATATAAATATTAGACAAGGCTTTGAATTGATATCTGTCAACAAAGTGTGTTTGGAAGTCCAGTGTCTTTGATGGATGGAAGCTTTCATCTGTGTAGCATCAATCAATCATATTTGTAACTTTAAATAAATTGAGAATGTTGGGGAGACTAAAGGTGAAACTCACTGGGTTTTATTTTTTATATGAATACTATGAGTTTTTTTAAATGTTGTTAATAAATGCAATTTGAAAAAGTGAATTAAATGCAAACTATTACCAAAACAAAACAAAACAAAACAAAACAAAACACCTCAGTCTCTTCTCTTGGAAATATTCCATCCTAAGGTAGACAGCACAACTGCTATATATGCTCATCCTTAAGTTTTTAAAACTTGTGGAACCAGGGACTATATATGTTAGATTCTTTTCTATTATAGAGCCCAAATGAGGAAAATTTTAAAAAAATGAATATAATTAAACAAGCATTTAAGTAATCTAGAAGACTGGAAAAAACGAATATTTTCTAACTCCTAGAGTGATAAGTATAAGTGGAATGAATTGGCCAAGTCTGGAAAGGGCTCACTGGAGAAGTGAGTCAGAGGCTATGATAGAAAGATGAGTGTGTGTGTCTGAAAAGGAATTGGGAGAGGGTTTTCTGGTCAGAGTGAGTGGCATGTGTGAAGGCGCTGATCGGGGGTTGGGGGGGAGGGAGAAACTAAAGAGCACTTGCTCAAGAGTAATGAAATATATTTGACTAAACTTAAAAAGCACTAGGCTCAAAAGGAGGGCCTTATCAATAAAAACTGATATATACAGATTAGTAGGATTTCAATGTGTATGCTGATGAAGAGATAAGACAATGGGGAGTTTAGTTTCATGTAGTTCAAGAAGGAAGACAGTGACTACCCTTGCAGGATCCTGGACTAGGAGTGAATGTGCAAGCTAACTATGCCGTGATTTTATGAATGTAGAATTGGCTCTGGATAAAGATAGGCGAGTTGGGGTGAAGTTATTCCTGTGAAACCTTAAGTTAGTTCCTACCAGGCATCAAGGATAAAGAAAATAAATTTTCTGAAGAAACAAGACCACAGTCCAAAAATAAAAAAGTAAACAATCTCCAAGGAGTAAAATAGGTAAGGCCTAATGTAAAAGAGCTTAAAATGTTGTTAAAACCAGTATCTAAAACTTATGTCCTTTAGGCATAAATTTTTGGTCTTACATAGACAGAAATCACAAAACTATAGCATCAATAAACTTTACCTGTGGTGACTAACATCGACATAGTATCAGTAAAATGATAATGACACATAACCACATCCTTGAGACTCACCTACATCAGCATTTCCCAATATTACTTAACCACAGAACACTTTATGAATTACAAAAGGTTGATGAGACACCAACCTAGAAGATATTATGCATACTTGATTAAAAGGGGACAGCAAAATATAAGTGCTTCAGGAAAATATCAAAATTGAATTCATGTTTGAGAATAAAAATTTAATAAAATCAGAAATTAAACAGGAAAATATTCTTTTATTTTAGAGAGAATCAAATATTTAGAAGTGAATGTTATGTCTATAACTTACTTTAAAAAACTTCTAAAGAAATATATGCATTTATGAAGCATATATAGCAAACTGTGAATATATTTTTTTAATCACTCAAATCCAAAGGGCGGCACATGAATCAGCAAGTTGAAGCAGGAGTATAGTGGTGTCTGCTAAATACGCCTGCAAAATCATGCTGCCTTTTAAGCCACAGATTACAATGTCATGGGCTGAATTGTGCCCCCCCATAAAATTCTTATGTCTACCTTAGAATATAACTGTATTTGGAAATAGGGCCTTTAAAGATGAAATTAAGGCAAAATGAGATCACATTTTGGGCCCTCATCCAACACCACCAGTGTCCTTATAAGAAGATCACGGCATACACCTACACATTCACACAGAAGGAAGCCCATGTCCATGGGATATAAACCTAAAAGCAACAAATGAACAGGACAAACAAACAGAGACTCATGGACATGGACAATAGATTAATGGTTACCAGAGGGTAGTGGAGTAGGGAGGAGGGGGAGGTAGATAGGGTAAAAGGGGTCAAATATGTGGTGACAGAAAGAAATCTAACTGTGAGAGGTGAACACAATGTGATATAGATATGCCTTACTGCTAAATTGTATACCTGCAACTTATCGGATTTCATTAACCAATGTCACCATAATAAAATTAAATTAAATTAAAAAAAGAAGAAAGACCATGTGAAGACACAGCAAAAAGGCTGCCATCTACAAGGCAAGGACAGTGACCTCAGAAGAAACTGAACCTGCTGACGCCTAAATCTATGACTTCTTGGTTCTAGAATTGTGAGGGAATGAGCTTCTGTTGTATAAACCAACCAGTCTGTGGTATTTTGTTACGGTAGCTCTAGCAAACGAATACAGATGTACTCCCAAATATATTCAAAACAGAAAGCTATAAACAAAGGTCCTTGAGATGCTGTCTGATCTATTCATTGTCCTTTAGGTAAAGCCACCTCTAAGTCTTCCAGTCGAGGGATAAAGAGAGTGCCTGGGAGGAATGCCTGATATGCATGGATGACAGTTGTTAGAGATGGCACATGGAGACTAGAATTCTGAAATCTAAATTCTAAATTCTTTACAGCATGAAACTCATCAACCAGTTTTGGACATCTATTTCAGAGCAGTAGTCTTAAAGCCTCAGTTGACAAACGAAAATGAAAAAATAATTGTAAGGCTTTGCTAAAGAACACACTCTGCATTAACATTACTTAAATTTAATCAACAAATTTACATGAAAAGCTAGAAGTTTCAGTGTCTCTTTAACTTAAAATTCAGATAAGGTAATGAAAACTATTTCTGTCTTTTAAAAACACAGATTAGAAATTTTTTAAAAAGCCTGCCCTTCAAACTTTACCTTGCATTCAAGTTATCTTGCTCACCTCTGTACAAAAATATAAGTAGAATTGTTTCCCAATAAAAATTCCTTTTCTAAAAGATACCAAGTCTTAAAAAGAAGCTAATGTAGCATATACTAATTGTAGATGGCATTGATTTTTCTTCGACATATTACAAAAATAAATTTAGCAAAAAGATTTATACTCACCACTTAACAATGTTTCTGCAGGACTTTTTGCACTGTTTCTAATTACTATTAAGTTATTTTGAATGTGTGTAAAGCAGAAAAGTTTGCCTAGAGGCTCGGCTTGACATCCTTAGAACAATATCTCCCCCTTATTGCCCATCTCCATGACCTGCTCCCACTCTTCATTCCCTTTGACCTCTCTTGCCCACCCATTCATTCCTGAAACACTCTTCTTTCTTCGTGTCACAGACATTGTCCTCCCTGGTTCTTTCTGGGATGCTTCTCTCTTGTTTGACAAGCTCCTAGTTATTGCTTATCCTAACTGAATGCTTTGTACAAGGCTCATCCTGGTTGATTTGCCCTTTTCTTTTTCACATTCAGTCCCCAAATGAAATACATCCAACTCATGACTTCAGTTACCTGATTATTACATTCTTATGTTTCAAGCCCAGAGGCCTCAGCTAGACCCAGGCCCATAGATCCACATGCCCTTAGATATTAGTCACATCCACTTGAATGTTTTCAAACTGTTTAAAAATTGAATTCCTCTTCTTCCCACATAAGCCTCTCTAGCTTCTCAAAGCTTCTCTTTCCAGGTACATTAATGGATTCACTGTCAATCTTCACCTGGCCACTTTGCTTACATATTGTTTATGACTCCTTTGGTGCAGTACCACCAGAGTTCAGTAGTTCTGACAGACTGTAGGGTCCACAAACTCAAAATATTTACTAGACAGCTCTTCAGAGAAAATATTTCCCAACCCTCTATCTAGCAGATAGGTCTATCCTAACACTTAGTGGGTTGTTTTTAAGCTGTTTGCATATCTTTACCCCCATTAGATTCTAGGTTTCTTTAGAATAGAATCATGTCTTTCTTCCTCATTGCTGGCTTTTTAAATCTCTATTCCTAGCACAGAACCTCTATATAGCATTTACTCTATAAATATTGGTGAACTGTTTTGAACTCACTCTAGGAAATTTTAGAGTTGTTTTCTGACCCTTCCTATTTCATACCCTAGATCAAATCTCTACCCCTGCCCTACCAACAACAACAACAAAAATTCGTGGTTGCATTAGATTGTTTGCAATATTTCCCTCTCTTTCTTTCCATGCCTTTGGTCAGTCTCCCCAAATACTGACTCTGGGCTTGCCCATGTTACTTGCTTTGGCCAATGGGAAAACAGCAAATATGACGTAAGTGGATACTTGAAGAGTACTTGGTCACTTGGATTTGCTATACTTAGAACCCTGATACCACCAGATGAGTAAGCCAGGCTAACCTGCTGGATGATGACACATGACCGGCCCTGATAATCCCTTAGTCCAGCCAAAAGCAAAGTAAGTGAGCAAAGCCATCAGATGCTAGCTGACTGCAGGTACATGAGACAACTCTGCAGCATGAATAAGCCCAGCCAACACCAGCAAAAGAACCACCCAGATAAGCACAGCCCAAATTGCTGACCTACAAAATCATGAGCTATTTATTCAACCATTTTGTTTTAAGCCAATATGTCATTTTTTGGGGGGGGGAGGGGGGGAGGGGTAGGGGGAGTTGTATATGGCATAAACGAGCTGCTACACTGGTCTTCTTAATTTTTCATGTCTCTAAGATTTGTGCCTTAAACTTTACCTCCAAACCACTAATGCAGTGTCCATCACTACTTTATTCTACACTCTCATGCTTTATACTAAGGTAACATACCAATCTGTCTTTTTGATTCTAGTTTCTATTCAGATATATAAAACACTCTGCCAAATTAATCTTCCTAAAACTTTTCGTTCACATATCCTGATTAATGAGAAAAAGGACATCTAATTTCCTAAATACAAAGTCTATTGATATTCTAAATATCTATTTTTATACCCATTTTGATTCTAAAACCATTATAAGATAAGCTCCACGAGAAATGAATCATAGAATAACAGACAACACAATTTAACAAATTCCTCTTATAGATGAAGAAATTGTCTGTCCTACGCTTGTCCCACCACTGGATTCACAGCTAGAGCAGATAATTGCCTCTTGATGAATCCTACCTTGAGTCTCACTGATATCTGATTTAGATGATATTTAATTGAGTCTTTGGACCTTAGACTTTAGAGTTCATACTGAAATGAGTTAAGACTTTGGGGGCTGTTGGGATGGAATTAATGTATTTTGCATGTGAGGACATGAATTTAGGGGAGGTAGGGGTAAAATGTTGTACAATGAATGTGTCCCCCCAGATTCACATGTTGAAGCCCTGTGATATTGTGACTTATAAGATATGTATATTTGGCCATGCAGATGACTAAAATATGCCTTATATATTTGGTCTTTGTCACTCTCTCTCATACTGTCATTCTTTCCCTGTGCCATGTGAGGAAACAGCAGAGAGGCAGCCATCGAAGCCAGGAGGAGAGCTCTCACCAGAACCTGAGCGTGCTGGTGCCCTGATTTTGCACTGTCAGCCTCCAGAACTATGAAAGTAGGAAACAGCAGAGAGGCAGCCATCGAAGCCAGGACGAGAGCTCTCACCAGAACCTGAGCGTGCTGGTGCCGATTTTGTACTGCCAGCCTCCAGAACTGTGAAAAGGTAACTTTCTGTTTAAACCACCCAGTCTGTGGTGTTTAATTATGGCAGCCTGAGCTAAGACCATGTGTCAACATCCACGAGGCAAGAATCACTCGCATCTCTACCATTCAAAATTAATTTTTATTTCTAGGGACAAGAAGGAATTGCATTGCTATCAGTTTTCTGCAAGTTACAGAGTTGTAAAACAGCTAAAGATGATGAAAAGCACAGATAATACAGTAAACTGTGCTAGACAGGATACCTAGTAATCCTTCCTGCCAAATTCGAACTCTATCATAGGTTTCTCTGATATATCTAAACAAGCCCATACCTCTCTTGCTCTGAAGTTGTTCCATGGGAGACTTGCTGTCACCTTTTCTGATTAAGTCTCTTTTATTTAAGCATAGTACTTTTTGTTTGTCTTTTATTATACGTGTAACCCGTGGTTCCCAAGCCCATACCAGCTTAAGGGAACCTTCGGAAGTCAGAGCCAAAATATCATCATAGCACCCATCTCGGCCTCTAGTCCTCTGGAGCAACCAAACTCCAGAACCCTCAGGCCCTTCCTATGGTGCGAAAGGATGTCAGCTGCTCTGCTATGGATGAGTGGTCTCATCATGGCCATCTCAAGGCATCAGATCCCCTTCTAGCTCTTCCTTTGGCTCCCTGGATGTCACCGATCTCCCTGGCCCTTAGTCACTACTGCTGTGATTATGCTGCTCATGCTGTCACGTGAAGCTGTTTATTCTGCTCCACCAGTTACCTCACTGACAAACAAGGAAGAAACAAATGAAAGAGGAAAGAGCTACCATTTATTTAGCTCCTATTATGTGCCAAGACTTTAGGAACTTTTCACTTTTTTGTCATTTTTGTTTCTGCTTTGGTAGTTAAAAGTAAATTATATCTCCCTTAAAAGAATATCTAAAATATAAGATCATTTTTATATACCCCCCAAAAATTATATTTAATAAAATTAATAATTTCTTAATAGTATCTAATACCTAATCCAAATCTAATATTTTCCAGTTATCCAAAAAATGTCCTTTACAGCTGGATTATACAAACCAGGATCCAATTCAGAACAGTGCAACTGGTTGTCACATCCCTTTAAATCTCTTTTAATCTAGAAAAAAATATCCATTTTTCATTGACTGACCTGTTGAAGAGACAGGGCTAGTTTTCCTGTAAAATGCCATACTTTCTGGCTTTGTTTATTTGCTTTCACATGTATTTGCTTAACTTGTGTAGAAACTGGAATAGCTATGGTCTTGATTCGAGTTGAACATTTTTGGCCACATGGACTATAGTATAGCATCAGGGGACACTTAATATCTGCTTGCCCAATCATTAGTGATGCTAAGATTGACTGATTTTTTGAAGTTTACAAAGCATGGGGCTATATTATGCCTTAAGTTTGTTTTGATGACATAATCTGAAGTCTTGACTACTAAAATGCTTCAAAATCCTCAGCAACCCACCTACAAATTAACATTTTGGAATACTTCCTTTTGAAAACAAAACTGCCTATAGTGAATTTTTTTTCATTTTATTTATTTTTTTTATTAAGTTTATTGGGGTAACATTGGTTAATACAATTATATAATTTTCAGGTGTACATTATAGTTTGACATCTATATATTCTACTGTGTGATTACCACCCAAAGTCCAGTTTCCTTCAGCTACTATATATCTGATCCCCTTTATCCACTTCACTCTCCCCTTATCCCCCCTATATTTGACCCCCTTTACCCCTTCTACCTCTTCCTTCCTTCCCCATCCTCTACCCTCTGGTAACCACTAGTCCAATGTCCATGTCCCTAAGTCTCTGTTTATCCTGTTTATTTGTTGCTTTTAGGTTTACATCCCACATATAAGTGGTATCATGAGATTTTCAACTTTTTCTGTCTGCCTTATTTTGCTTAGCACGATTATCTCAAGGTCCATCCATGTTGTCGCAAATGGCAGTATTTCATCTCTTCTTATGGCTGAGTAATATTCCATTGGATATATGTGCCACAGCTTCTTTAGCCAATTATCTGTCATAGGACACTTCGGTTGCTTCCATGTCCTGGCCACTGTGAATAATGCTGTTATGAACATTGGTGGGCAAATATCTTTTTGGATATGGATTTTCAAGTCTTTGGGGTAAATACCCAGCAGTGGGATTACTGGATCATAAGGTAGATCAATTCTTAGTTTTTTGAGGAAACTTCATACTATTTTTCATAGTGTCTGTACAAATTTGCAGTCCCACCAGCATCCTCTGCAAAATTTGTTATTATTTGTCCTGTTGATTACAGCTATTCGAACAGGTGTGAGATGGTATCTCATTGTGGTTTTGATTTGCATTTCCCAAATAGCTAGCGATGTTGAGCATCTTTTCATATGTTTGTTGGCTATTTGTATGTCCTCTAGAGAGAAGTGTCTGTTCAGGTCCTCCGCCCATTTTTTTGATTGGATCGCTTTTTTGTTATTAAGTTGTATGAGTTCTTTGTATATTTTAGACATTAGGCCCTTATTGGAGGTGTTACTTGCAAATATATTTTCCCATTGATATGGTCATCTCTTTACCTTGTTGACGATTTCTTTTGCTGAGCAGAAGCTTTTTAGTTTGATGTAGTCCCATTAATTTTTTTTGCTTTTACTTCCCTTTAAGGGAAGTGAATTTTAATTAAAAATGGACCTTCAACTCACAGGTTTGCTTTTTCTTTTCCAGGCCAGTGATGGTCGCTGACAGCGGGGCGTCTCAGCCACAGCACGCCCAGTGTGAAGGCTGCACTTACAGGTTCAGGGCTCTGATGTACATTTCCAGTTTCTCCACTTTTTCTCTCACAACCGTTCGAGCCGTTCTTTACCTTTGTGGTTCTTCTCTGAACCGATCATGTTTTATTTCCCTCAGGGAGTGGTAAAGTGAATATTCCTAGCAAATACTAAGACTCAGATCCTTTGCTGAATTTCAAGTCTGGAGATATTAGGGATTAGCAATTGTGAAATGGATATGCAAGTTTGAATCAAGAAACTTAAATTCATAGGCACAATTACCCCGAGGACATGTGAAAAGTTGGCTTTTAAAAGTGCTATATTGAATAAGTCTTTGTTCAGGGAATCAATAATGACAATATGATGCTGGGAAAAGTCACTGTAACTGCCATTACAGTAACATTCCACTTAATGAGCTGCCCGAACCAGAGGTCAGGTGTGATTTAAAAAGTATCCCTGAAACTCCTAAGACTTGCAAATCTGCATCCTGCCTGCCTTCCAAGGAAAAGAAATAACCTTTGAAAGTCAAGTTGAGAAACTTACTTAGTCAAATATATTAATTATATGTTCATTAACAGTACAACACAGGGAATATAGAGGTGGGGCAAGTATATAAAGCCTTGGCTATAGGGAGAGGGGTTACTGGAGATAGTTAATTTGCATGAAAACTGGTTTAAATCCACTCAGGTCATCCCCCTTCCCCCCCGCCCCCTGCAGAAAAAAAAAAGCAGAGAAGATGAGAATACAATCTCCAAACTAAAGAAAGTCTATGTTGCTTTCACCTGGAATGAGGCAAACCTGAATCTTTTACAAAGGCAGATCTGTGCCAGCAATCCACATAAATACATTTACTTATAGTTGAAGATCTTTCTTTGAAGAGGCAGTAAATTCATTTTACAAACTTCTATGGCAGGTCAACAGGTAATATTATAAGTAGGCAAATTTCATCTTAATGTCAGGATTATTTTCATTATGGCAAAATACACATAAATTTATCATTTTCAAGTGTGCAGGTGTGGTATTAAGTATGTTTGCAGTGTTGTGCAACCATCACCGCCATCTGTCTCCTGAATTTTTTCATCATCCCAAACTGAAACTCAGAAACACGTTAAACAGTAAATCCTCCCTCTCCCCAGCCCATGGTAATCACGTACCACTTTATGTCTGTATGATTTTGACTATTCCTCTAATACCTCGTATAAGCAAAATCATAAATATATGTCCTTTTGTGTCTGGCTTATTTCGCTTAGCAATAATGTCTTCAAGTTTCTTCTAATGTGTCAGAATTTCATTCCTTTTTAAGGCTCAATAGTACTTCATTGTATGTACATGTACCACATTTTATTTATCCATTCATCTATAGATGGACATTGGGTTATTTTCATCTTTTGGCTCTAGAGAATATGCTGGTATGAACATGCATGGACAAATTATCTTTTCAAGTCTCTGCTTTCAGTTATTTTGGGTACAGACCCAGAAGTGGAATTGCTGGATCATATAGTAATTTTGTTTCTAACTTTTTGAGATATTGCCGTACTATTTCCCACAGCTACTACACTATTTTACATTCCCGCCAACAGTGCAAATGAGTTTCAATTTCTCCACATCCTTTGTCAACATTTGTTGTTTTCTGCTTTTTGATAACAGCCATCCTAATGGGTGTGAGAGAAGAATTTTTAATAACTAAATCTGTCCCAAAAGATAGGGCTGATGGATGTGCTCTACCAAAGACTGGATAGACTGACATGTTCACTTGTGCAAGTTGTGCACTGTCCAAGTATGTCTGACCACAGGTGAGTAAAGGCTGAAATTCAGCACACATTTCACATCCGAGGTGTTGACCCTGGTGTACAGAAGCCTTTTCTGGAAGGAAGCAATAACTTTTTCTTCCCTGAAAATACTGTCAGCTTCCCATGCCATCCATACTGTCAGCTTCCCATGCCATCCATGTGTCTGAAGGGGTACTTTTTTTTTTTTTTTTTAATGCAAACTAAGGCGCACTTATAAAAGCTACTGGTTACCCTGGCTGGCTGACTCTTCATCATGGGGATGCTGTAGATAGAACATATTAATGATAATATCTAGTCTAATTGGACTAGATGACTATTAAGGCCCCTTTCAATGGTCATATTTTCTGGCTCTCTTTGATGGTTTAACAAATCGCCCTCCCCCCATACACACACACACACATACGTAATTCTTTGATACTCCATGCATTGACAGGTAGAGTCTATATCCTCTCACCTTGAATCTGGGATCTGTGACTGCTTGACTATATAAATCTGCAGAAGTGACACTGTACCAGTTTCCAGGCCCAGACCTTAAGAAATTGGCAGCTCTCACTTCTTGTCTCTTGGGACACCCCAACTTGGAATTCAGCCACCATGTTGTGAGAAAGCCTAAACTACTTTGTAGAGAGACACACACATGGTAAAAAACCAACATTCATCACCAAGTAAGTGAACTATTTTGGAAGTGGAGCCTCCAGCCCCAGCAAAGATGAGTTATCCCAGCCAAGCCCCACCCAAAGTGCAGATTAATGAGTAAAGTAAATGACTGTCGTTGTTTTAGCCCTGCTACTGTTTTAGGGTGATTTTGAGCTACAATAGATAACCAGAACAGTCTGAAATATAACGTGACTAGTGCAACATTTCCACAATAGGCCTCACACTAGGAGTGCACTGAAGGACTACAAGGCAGGGCCTTCTCTAAGAAGCCCTCTACTTTTTCTCATATGTCACAGGCAATGGCCTTTGTCCTTCATCTCCTATCCACTTCCACAAAAATCTCTATCATATAAAGACGCTGAGACCCACCTTCTGTAGTGTCTGCACCCTTATTGTTTGGATTTCTTGAGGAATCATAGCCATACTCTGGACCCTTCCACAGACTCTTAAGGGTTCCTGCTTTGCCCTGGACTAGTGGTATGGGGCCTGGAGGTGCTAGCTTCAAGGGACAAGATAAAAGCAAAAAGTACTTGATCCAGTAAACTGTCCACGTTGGCTTTTTAACTTGCTATGAGTTTAAGAGGGAGCATACAAGCCAAGCAAAAGGCAGGCAACGCAGAGGACGCTGGCTCTGTCTGCAGTGGCTCCGGTCCCAGATCAAATCTGCCGGCACTTCCTGGGGAGGGAATGGGTTTCTCTGAAAGGCCTTCCTCGGTTCTCAGGCTTGTCTGTTAAACCACCCTCCTCCTTCGATTCCAGCCCCCCCGCCCCACACACTCACACACTTCCCCGCCCCCGCTTCATTTCAGGAAGGAAACAGTTAAAAAGACTCCTGCTCTTCAGGGCCTGGGAGGGGGCGGCAGCTTTGAGCTTTATAGGAGGAGGGCTGGAAAGTTAGGACATTCTTGCTTTCCTAGAGTAGAGCAGAAAAGGTCTGGGAGCATCTGGAGGAAAAGGAGAGGACAGACGGGAGGCGTGTTCTCTGGAGTTTTCTT
Organism: Pteropus alecto; assembly: GCF_000325575.1. Classification (NCBI taxonomy): domain Eukaryota; kingdom Metazoa; phylum Chordata; class Mammalia; order Chiroptera; family Pteropodidae; genus Pteropus; species Pteropus alecto. The sequence continues at coordinate 10,115,405 of NW_006431918.1, read as the reverse complement.
TTTCTTGCGAGCCCTCGCGTGCGCGCGCTCCCGTACAGCATCCCTGTGGTCTGGCGATTGTAGACTGGAAGTGGAAAGGCTCCATCTCAGCCGGTGGTCAGAGGTTGCGGGCTCGGAGAGACCTCCCCAGAGAATCCGTGCCCAGGACGTTTTCCCAAGCGTGGGCAGCTGTGCAGCCCGGGCCACCGCCGTGCCGAGCCCGGGACCCACGTCACCCACCCTCGCCAGCTTCGCTTCCTCTCGCCCAGGCGCAGAGCGAGGACCAGGCATCTGTCTGCGCCCGCTCTGCTCCACGGTTGGTGCAGCTTTTTCTTCTCAGGGATCCGGGCGTGGGTGGGGGAGATGCCGCCTGGGCCCCTCGGCTGGGAGTAGGGGGAAGGAAGCATGATTGTCGCCCAGTGCCCTGAACCTTGGGCAACCCTCCGCACGGGCTGGCACCCACCTGCCCAGGGGCGCATGGCGGAGCAGGCGCCTTCCTGTCAGGGGTGCGCTTCAGAAGTATTTGGGGAACTGATCCAAAGCCTCTCAGCCTTCCCAGGTGGGATTCGGAATTTTGGTCAAAGGAAAACCCACAGTTCTCCCTGCGTCTGCCTTTTCCCAGGCATGCAAGAACTTTGCGGAACATTACATACAGCCTTGTCTCTGGCTCGAAAGCCTACTTGTACACCGTGCCCCGCAGCCTTTTCTTACTCGCTTGCTTGTCCTCCCCATACACACGGGGTAGCGGAGGGCACTCCTTGTGAGGGACCGATGTTTTGGAAAACCCCCAGCACAGCTAGTTTGGAAACCTGCCTGTGGAGGTCTGGGCTCAGTTCCGTGCTGTCCTTTAAAGGGCACTTGTTGCCTTTCACGTGCAGAAAACAAGGGCCGTTTCTAGAAAATCAGCCTCTGTTTACACGACCCTAATGGTATTCCGGGTAGAGTTGGCGGCGGAGGGGGTGGGGTGGGAGGCATATTAAAGTCAAACGTCAGTAAGGAGAGTTCCTGCCCAGCGAGCAAAACCTACAGAATACTTGTAAAAAGTTCCTAGGGTTTTTTTTTTTTTTTCTCCTCTTGTAGAAGTTTATAGCTGCCCCTCCTTCTGTTTTTTAAGTGTTAACTCGTTGTGAAACACCTTGGCAGTCATTGCATGTAAACTATCTGCTCTAAACTCATGCCATTTGGGTAAGGTTGGAATTTCCAAATTAGTAATTACAGGTGAACTTTCATCTGGAGAGTCTGAGATAGTAAATGGTTCAAGCGTAGGCATAAGGATTCAGTCTTCTTCCTTAATAATAGCTTTTGAACTTCAGCAAATTCTTAGACCCCAAACAGAAGAATGCTGAATCTGTAAACCATGTTCTTCAGGTCTGAACCTGAGATGCTTCACTAGAGCTATGACTGATTATGACTGATGTTTCCAAGCACAGCATGACTTGGACCCATGGAAATGAGCTACAGACTCATCCTGGGAGAAACATGCATTTGAGAGCCTTCTTTTGTGTGGTTTTGAATTTTTCACCCAATGATAATATGGTATTCACATGCCTTTGCCAAGTATCCCTCAGCTCTGAAACTTAATACCTGTCGAGAGCTGATGGAGATATCATCAGAAATTATTTCTGTGGTGGCATCACTGTTGGAGGAGGAATGAAAGCGGTTTTAATGGTAGCTTGCTCACCCTTTGATAAGAACCCACAGCCTTGGCCTCCTTAGCTCCTGCTGCAATCAGCTGACCAAGCAGACCAGCAAGCTAATGTTCAAACATTAGCAGACCAGCAAGCTAATGTTCAAACCTTTCATGAGTGGTGGAATACTTACGATAGCCAGGTCCGGTCACTAAATATCCTCCTAGCAGACTCTAATGGGCAAAGAGACATTCCATTTCTTGAAAAAGCCTTCTCTCTCTTATTTTTAAGAGAACTATTACTGAAGTTTCCATTACAATAAGGAAACTGGGAAGCTTTAGTCATTACAAGGTATTGAAGGATTTCTTTTCTGGAGAGGAGGATGACAGTATGCTTTGTTCGTAGAGCCCTGGTCTCCACTGAAAAATGAAAACATTGGCATTTTGTAGGTCTATCAATATTCTGTCAGATACTCACTCCAAACTGTAAGAAGCGGGAAAAAACTGCAAACTACTTATAATTAAGTCCAGGCAAAACTGGCATGTACATAGTATGCCCCTACCTTAGAAAAATTGCTATTTTTTTCATTTATTTTTATCATATTAGACGGAGTAAAGTCCTACAAGAAAAGTAAAGTGAGGCATTATACCGGCCCTGCCACTTCTTGGCCATGAAAACTGGACTAAACTTCAAGACTCAGTTTCTTCATGAGTAAAACAGGGATTTTGCCCCGCTTACATAGAGTTGTAAAGCTCAAGTGGGATGACAGGTACATACATACTAGATTACTACTGTACATAAAATGTTATTATTTCAGATTCCTGGGGAAACCTCTGGAGAAAGCTAAAGTATACGGTATTTGTGCCTTAGATCTACTTTAGACCTTACAGACAACTTGAATCAATCTCATTTTATCCACATAGTGACTAAACCTAAGCTTTATTGATTTCCTAAATAATTGTCAAAATCTCTGAAAGTGGTTAATACCAACTATGAATAGATTCTGAAAAAGGACACAATTTTTTAAAATATTAAATTATACATCATAGATACACACACCATTGTACAAAGGAACTTAAGGTCTTCATTTAAAGATTCATAAAAACTCACAAAAAAGAAAATATACAAAATATTTAAATGTCAGAAGTCATTTTTATTTACCTTTCATTACTGTGTTACCACCAACCTCCTTCATTTTACCACCATCTTTTCTTTAAGGATTAAAGTAGAAACTAGACTATATGGGCAAGAAAGACCACTTAATCTCTGAAAATGACTAAAACAAACAAACAAACAAATGGTCTTTTGAAAATGTATAACAACCCTCCTGAGTCTACTGCTTCGTTGAAACTCTGGAAACTTGGTTAAAACATTTTAAGTGCTAAGAAGGCATGAGAATGAGAAACAGTGTTGCCTGTCGGTTAAGAGTTCAGGTTCAGAGTCAGACTAAACTGCCTTAGAAGTACAGCACTGTCACTCACTACCTGTGGCTTTGACAAGTTACTTGACCTTCCTGAGCCTCTGTTTCCCTCTATTTATAATAAAACTCTGTCTGTGCTTCACAGGGTCATGGTATGGATTAGATGGCATCATACATGTGGAGTACTCAGCACCATAACTGGGCATAATAAATGTAGCTATGTGGGATGTTTAAAAGAGAGCACGAGGCAGACATCCTGTGGAAATCCAAATGGTGTGCCTGGCCTAGGGAACTCCATTCCTCCCAATTTCACTCATTGGCAAACATCGTGATTCTAACTTATGAGGAATGGAAAAGCCAAAAACTCCTCAGATGATATAGGTTGTACACATTAACATCAAAGTTTTCAATAAAATATTTCATGTATTCAGTTATGTCATTTTTAATTGAAACTAAGATTATTAAATGTATTAATGGTGTTAACTAGAGTTCTGATTTTAAATTAACATTTTATAACACTTTAAATGGCTACCTATGCTGTATTTTTCCCTATGTTCATTGTTTACTGTGTGCAAAACACACATTTTGGAATATTGGATTCTTAATTATAGAATTTGCTAATTTTATGCCTTAAAACTATGTAACTTTTACTCAGCATATAATGCCTTTTCTCTTTCATTAATAAATGAAATTTTATATCTCAACTCTTGAAGATTTTTGTAAGTCAGATTCTTATCAGCCTAGATGTAGTAAAGAGAAAAAAAAAGGAACTTTTTATGTACTTCTTGAAAGAAAACTGACATATCCTCATCCATATTATAATCTAGACATAAATATAACTGTGGATACAGTTGAGAGAGAGAGGCAGAGAGAGAGATACAGAGAAAGAGACAAGGATAGAGATAAGTTGCCCTAATAGAGCTTTGGTCTTTTCTGGTTTTGTTCTTCCATGGGGTAAGCTGACATAGATATATCTCATCTCATTACCAAATATATCCTGCTTTTTAATTGAAGAAATAAATAATTATTGACTACAATACTACTGGCAACTAGATTTTATAACCAGAATTATTTTTTCTCTTTTCTTTTTCCAGGTGAAAAAAAAAGTGAGGGTACAAAAGCAACACAAAAAGAGACATTTCCTCAAGTTTGCATCAAGATGGAAACCTTTTGCTTTAGTGTGTCTTTTTGGGTGGCACTAGTTGGATGTGTAATCAGTGATAATCCTGAGAGCTACAGCACAAATCTAAGCACTCATGTGGAAGATTTCACCACTTTTCGTGGGACAGAGCTCAGCTTCTTGGTTACCACTCATCGACCCACTAATTTGGCCTTACCCAGCAATGGCTCAATGCACAACTATTGCCCACAGCAGACTAAGATTACTTCAGCTTTCAAATACATTAACACTGTGATATCTTGTACTATTTTCATCGTGGGAATGGTGGGGAATGCAACTCTGCTCAGGATCATTTACCAGAACAAGTGTATGAGGAATGGCCCCAACGCGCTGATAGCCAGCCTTGCCCTTGGAGACCTTATCTATGTGGTCATTGATCTTCCTATCAATGTATTTAAGGTAGGAAGTACCCACAAATATATCTGCAGGTTTGAACATATGTTCTGATTCCACAGTAAGAGAGTTACTGCAGACTTTTCTCATTTTCTGAATTTTAGTCTGTTTTTACTGAGAGCAGTTTCTGCTATCTTACAATTCAGTGACATTTTAAAATTTTATTATTTGTTAAATGTTACACTTCTTTTCTAACTTAACTGTTAACCAAATAGTATTTCAAGGATGACTCTTCAAAGTCGTAGTGTTTTATAAATCAATTCTCATGCCAGCCCTGTGCTTGCTGAGTAAATAGGCAATCTTGGGGAGATACTTGATTTTGAATAGAGTACTTAAATATATGTTCAATTTCAGTTACCTTCTTAATGCAGTGTTGTTCAGAGGCCAGATACCCACAGTATGGCTTGAAATGAAAAGCACCTATTTTATTTTGATTGTCTGGACTGATGATTGGAGCCAAAGGGCATGTTGGCTTTCCTCGCTTATCTGGAAGACTTAGAGATAATGTGGTCCAGGTGGTAGGAGGCCAGTGTTGACCTCATTGAGCAGTATTACCAAAACCATTTAAATTAGGCATCAGTTTACTGTTGCCTCCCTCATGTCTTCAGTGTACATTTAAGAGTACTCACTGTGCACCCGCCTCAGAGCTGGGCAATAAGATCCAAAGACAAATTAGACAAAATCAGTGCTTGAATGGAAGAGGCAGATAACTAACCTACCGCTACTGTGGTCACCTTGTTTTCAGGACTATTTAGTACCAAAACACACTAAAGCCAAAAGGAAGTAGATATTCCATATTTGGTCTGATAGTTGTGAGAGGAAAATGGCTGTAAGACTTCAAATGAACTAAAATTCAAATGAAATTACATGATCTATGCCAGATATTATGGAATGTCTTTATTTTAAGCCTAGGAAAAGCACTTTCTTCCACACTTATTTTTTTCTTCTATGTATTATCCATGGAAATGAAGCTATTCTGAGCAACAATATTTTGAAATATGACTTTAAATGGCAAGTTTGTCGATTGAAGAAATGCTAAATTTTAAGTAGAACAGTAGTCTTCCAGTCCCCAATAGATAAACTTAAAGTGTGGCAAAATTATACTAGCATACCAGAAAAATCAGTGGTCTAACAATAATGGTGAAAACAATGATTATAGTTGTGAACAGTACAAATAAAAAACATTTCAAAATTACTCCAATACACTGTTTGCCAAATTGGAGGAACTTGACAACAAATAATAATTTTAAAAAATCATATATCATCTCTTTCCACAGAATAGCAGAAATACATGTGTTTTCTATTTGAACTTAAAATGGGATTTTAGAACTGAACAATGATGCAAGATTGAACATGTGTAAATAACTTAAAAGGTTTAGAATATGCTACAGAACTTTAATTTTTTTCTTTAAAGGGTTACTTATCTCCTCTTTATGAAATATGTGTATTTAACACCTGGCTTTCTCATAACATATTTCTTTAATAATAGATTTGACAATGTTCATATGTTCAAAATTTGACTCTTCAGCAGTCATGGTGCGGAGTATTAAACACTGATTATTCTTATACACCATTTACCAACCCAGTAGGGCTCAGGAGAACAATTAACCATCTCTGAATTAATACCTCCCATTTCACCATGTGCAAAGCAGCTTCTTAGCAAATCAATATCTGCAGCTGTTGAGAAGAAGACTTGCTTATTGCTTTGAGTTGCAACCTGCCAATCAACAGACTAAAAACTTCATTCCTATTCCATAGCAACATTTTAAGTCAGATAATCTGGAATGTCTCCAAATTAGTTGAAAAAATTTTTTAAACACTTGTTTTACATTCATATAGTAATGGATAAAAATTAACACATTTTTATTTGACTATATGGTTCTTACCTCTTGGAAATCCAATAGAATTGTCCCTCCAAATCCATGGGTTCCACGTTAGCAGATTCAACCAACTGCAGATTGAAAATAATCAGGAAAAAAAATAAGTCATGTTGTTGCTGATGTGACTATGTAGTTAGACCTATGATGACTGTGTCTGTACTGAAAATCTACAACTTTTTCTTCTTATAATTTTCCTAAACAATACACTATAACAACTATTTACATAGCATTTACATTGTACTAGGCATTATAAGTGACTTAGATATGATTCAAAATATGCAGGAGGATATGCATAGGTTATATGCATATACTATGCTATTTTATATAAAGGACTGAGCATCCAAGGATTTTGGTATTGGCGGGCGTCCTAGAACCAATCCCCCACAGATACTGAGGGATGATTGCACTTTATATACCTATTGTAGTTCTAAATAATGTAGATAGCTTGGCTATGGTGTTTTTACGTCACAGGAGAAGATTTATGTAAATCCTATTTTTCTAAAACCCGTGTAATGAGTCATTTAACCAATATTACAGAAAGGAAACCTTTTGGGTTAAATGAAAATATTCTTTAGTCATTTCAATCTTTTTCCAGAGAAAAAGAGAAAAGCAGTGGAATGAGCTAAAAAGCCTCATAATATTTGGGAGTTATTTCTACTTCTTTCTCTCAGTCCTCTTCTCTAGGTTAGGAGACCATAAGACGTTGCTGTTTCTCTGACTTCTGCCCAGGACAGTCAATAGATAGCCTTCCTAGCAAGTGAGCTCTAGGCCCCCCTGCCATTTCTCCACAGCCGCCTCCTGCTGTAACATTCTAATGCTTTGGAGTCTCACATGTCAGACCTGTGATTCTTCTAACCATGTCAATCTACTCTGTATTTCAGGGCAAAGTAGCAGCTGTCTATCTCACTTCGCCATTATGTTTAGGTACCTATGTAATGAAAATAATGCATAGACTTGGAGAACAGTCTATTAAACGGACCCATGGAGCTTCTTTATCTCCCTCACTATTAGAAGAATTAGGTTGAAAGAACAACCATGGAAAGTATCTCCTGTGCTCTTCAAAGAAAGATGAATTTTCAAATCACACAGGTCACTATGTCTGACAATTCTATCAGTTGCTATTATACTCAGTTCTTGGGTGTCTCCGGGCAGAGCACATTGCATTGAGTCATATCACAGTCAGCATAAATGGAAGTAAACAGTGTGAAGATTGTGTCTTTGGGTGAGGCAGACTTGCTGATTACCCTGCAGTACTGTTACTAGTGATAAAGTGTTCTTCCTATTCACACTTTATCCCCTTTCTCTCACTTTGGAAGAGATTGTACTGAAAGTGTTTCATATATGAATGTGATGTAAAATATAACTGAAAAGCAATGCAGCAAAAGTATCAGGCAGGTGGGCTCTTTCTAATCCGTCATTTTCCCGTTTGGCTAGTACTGGGTGGCTCTGGATGTTCTCTGTGCATGGAAGAGGTGGTCGCTCTACACAATTTCCAAAAGTTTCCAAAAAAATCTCCATATCTTCAAGGTTTCTTCCCTCCAGCCAATACTGGATCTTGCTTCTACTGTCACTGCTCAGAAACACCCAGGAGCTCTCATGTTTAGTAGTCAAGGCCCTCTCCATTCTCACCATACTTTACAAGCCCTACTACCTACCTACTTCCTAAAATGTATGCTCAGCTCTTGTCAGAATGTCATCACTACCCCTAAGTAACTTTCCGTGCCCTAAATCAGCAGTCCCCAACCTTTTCGGCACCAGGGACCAGTGCTCCCATGAAAATCTAATGTCTGATGATCTGAGGTGGAGCTGAGGCGGTGATGCTAGTCCTGGGGAGCTGCTGCAAATACAGATAAAAATTCACCTGCTCTCGCCCACTGCTCACCTCCTGCTGTGTGGCCTGGTTCCTAACAGGCCACGGGCCTGTACCAGTCCAGGCCCTGGGGTTGGGGATCCTTGCCCTAAATAACTTTCTTAGAGAGGCTGATATAGTCACCAAATTGCTGCTTCTGAGACATTACAAATCCTAAATTGAAAAATGAGTTAGGTATGGAATTACATGTGTTGCATTAATAAAAAAATAAACCAAAAAGTAGAAAGAAATTTCTCTGACCTTTGCTTACACTTAAATATACATAGACACTTTATATTACCTAGTGATAAAATCAGACATTCTGAGACAATAAAATATAAAGCAGAAGGAAGCTAAGGAAGCAAATAAATGCCAGTTATCTTCTTGTTTTTCAATCATAAAAGTCTTGAAAATGGCAATGTTGAAAAGCTGTTAACTAAGTTTGTCAAAGGATTACTCTAAACTGTAATTGTTAAAAAAAAAATCACTAATTTCAAAATAAGACTGAAAAGAACGGGAGGGATAAAAAGAAAGGAGTTAGTGGACCCTTTCAAATATCCTCATTTATAACTTAAACTGATGATGGATTCAGTTTATCAGGACATTACTTTATCTGATATCCTGATTATTCAAGAAATGCAAAAACTTAGCCATGTAAATTTATATATAAAATATTTCCATTCGTTACAAGGATATCTGTGTTTAGGGACCAAAAATAACCCCCAATTACTAAATGGCAATATTGATTAGAATACACAGTGATTTGTGAAATATTGTTTATGCCATGAAGTGTTGTCTATAGGAAGATGGGTTATAATTTTGAGTAGAGTAGAAACCCTAAAGCAGGACTGGCACCGTGCACTTTTAGGATAACAGCTCATTCATATGTGCACACAGAGATGCCCATAAACCACTGTACTGCAGCCTATTAAGTAGAAACAGAATTGTGAGGAAATACATGTAAGAGACGAGCAGAGAAGATTAGAATGGTGGCCACGGGAAGAGGGGAGGAGTTGAGTCTAACGACTTGAACTAGAAATCTCTGAAATGCATGGCAGGAGTTGGAACCAGTGAGGTCACAGAAAATTCTGTAGGTGAATAATGTCTCCATTTAGCATGTGGAGTAAAACAGATCCAGAAGAACAAGCTAAATAGCCAGTGACAGCTTCCAGTAACTGATTGTTGATTACTAATTGAGTTCACTCTAAGCAACCACCACTTGGGATCAACAGTGAAAAATAAACAAATACAATTTCTGTATGAAATGATCAGGAATGTTTTGCAATGGAAAGTCAAGGCTCCCAATATGGTGTTCTGGCAGAGGATCTGAGAAATGTGGAAACCAGAGATGTTCACAGAGAGCCAGTTATCTTCATATTCACAAAGCCTTTGACATCTTGTGCAACTGGGATCCATCCTGTCGGAGCTGTCATACAAAAGTTGTTTCTCAACACATCAAATCATCAAGGAGATTTTTGTCTCAAAAACAAATTGCCACAGTTTATAGATTGTATGCCTCGAACATAGTAGTTGTTCAATAAATGCTTATTAATCTGATTTGTTTTGATTAGGGTCTTTACCGTTAAAATTAATTTCTAATCAGAGTTCTTTGAGACCTTCAAATTAAAATAATGGTAGTGATGATGATGATAATTTGTCAGGGAGATTCTTCATTAATGGACAAGGCACAGGGTATTTTCGGTGGTCTGCACATGCTATTCCTCAAAGCTGATCAAATTACCCACCAAATTGCATGCATGATAAGGGTATTTTTTTCTTTTTTAATCATCATTAAGTAAATAAAAAAAGACCTTTCTCATGCACTGCAGTAACAGTGCTATAATCATAACATGAGGTACAGAAACTGTATTGCCTGAATTTTAAGAGAGAAATTTTGTCCTTTGACCAAGATCTCTGTCCCTTGTTGGTGCAATGCCTCCTAGCTAGTTGTCCTCATAGATGGCTCTGACCCTGCCTCTTCTCCAGGCACCTCTTCACACTTTTCCTCTGCCTCCATCTACTCCAGCTAACCTGGCCCATTTGAGAACCCCAAGATGATTCTTCTACCTGGAATATTTCTACCTCGTGCCTCTTCTGGCTTACCCCACCTATTCTACAGATCTTAGCTTAAACATCTCTTTGTCTGGCAAGTATCCATGACCCAGATTGGGTTAGTGCCTTTCTCCTGTGTTCCCATGACACCCTCTATTAACCCTGTAATAGCATTTAACACACACTCTATTGTATTTGCCAATTCACTTGCCTGTCTGTCCCACTAGACAGCAAGTTCCTTGAGGCAAGCTGCCATCATTCTCATTAATCATCATATCTCTTGCACCCAGCACTGTGCCCAGCTTAAAAATTCTTGATGAATGAGTAAAATAAGAAAATGTACTACAGTTGCCTCTATAAGAATGTTCTCCCATGTAGTTCTAGATCTAAAGGCAGACTTGCTTTTTGAATTAATTGGACTTCTATTTTTTTCCTGCAAACCAGGAATGTCTTGGGGACCGTCAATCTGCATGCAAAGCAGAGTAGCATGTAACAACAGGATCATTTTCTCCCTTTCCCTTTGTCTTTAGAGGTCAAGAGTTCTTTTACTATGGGTCAGGCATTGTGTTGTTTAACTTCCTCTCTCTCTAGTACATATAACCAAGTGAAGGGTTCTTTTCAAGGTTTCTGTACAATATGCATTCTTTGAGCATAGTTGTAATTGTGGTTATGATTGAAATATTAAACCTCTAAGTGATCTGGAATATCAAAAGGAACATTTTTATCACAAAGATTGTATTTGTTCTTTAGAAAATAAAAGATTGATTTTCTGACATAGTTAAGGCATGTTCATTGCAAAAGTTCATTATGCTAAACTAACTAGGTGATTTAAGAATATATTATATATAAAATGACAGAGTGATAAATTTATTACCCAATTTGCTGTTATAAGGAAGTTGCTGTCTGGAAAGTCTTCAGAACCCTCTCCAACTCTATCTCCCCTTCTGACTTTTCGTTTCCTGTGTCTGGGAACCTCATTGCTTTCTCTCATGGGCATGTAAAGTAATTATTCTCGTGTGAGGTTATTCTGCTAAACCTCAGCATTTGGCTTACAGCACAGTTATCCCCATTTCTGATGGGGGATGGAAACCTTCCATAACTGCAAGATTATTCCCATGGCTGAGGAGGAGAAATGGTTTCATTAGGAAGGTGCTGAGGTGTAAAAAGCATAATTCCTGATGATGACCCTTCATCAAACAGACAGCTCATAAGATCTCGCTATATTCTAAATTTAACATAAAGTAGTAATACATAAAAGTTTTATTCAAGAAAGGAATTTTCACACGGTACACAGTACATGTGCGAATGTTATACTGATTTCAGCATTCTGATCAATAAAACCAGATGTTCTGGCTATTTTATGCTGAAATATTTCTATAGTGTCTTCATCTTATGAGTTGCCAGGATGTGCATGTTATTTCTTTATTAGCATATCATAGAGTTAGTATGAAGAATGTAAAACTAAAATGAAAGAGGATGGAGAATCAAGTTTACTATCTCTGAAGCTGATTCTAAGACTAGAGAGGTTAAGTAAGGAATGTTTTAAGAAATTCTGTCAAAATAAATTTGGTAAACTGCCAGAAACTCTACAGTTGCTTTCTGGATCTACCATATTCTCCTGGGAATTAGAGTAACTGCTTTCTGTAGCTAAAATTTTATTTTTAACTAGGACTAGTTTTTCTTGGAAGAACTTTCCTATATTATAAAGTTGATAGTTGATATCACAGTCAATAATAGAATTGAATGTAAGCATCATTCGGTCTTAATTTTTGGTAGCCTTATTTTTAAATTTGACATCAAAAATTTTACAAAACCACATACCTTAAAATGTTTATTTAAATTTGAAAGCTTTGAAGTCCCCAGTGTTCCTGGACTCAGGAAGCAAAAATCAAGTGTGCCCTCAGAAAGGTTTAATATTATTTTCAGATGTGCAGAGTTAGAGGTCACTTTTTAGAATTTAAACATCTGTAAGAGGGGTTTTTTTTTTTTTGACATTTTTTTTGCCATCACAACTTTTAAAACAACTTAATTCAAGACTAGAATCAATTATAGAAACTGGTCAAATCATGCTTCTCATAACACTTATACTAAACATGGGAGTCTTATTATTTCAGATCAAATTTACTAGAAGGTAATGGTGATGCCAACCGAATTACATCAGGTATTTCTTGTCCAAATGTTCTTCATTTATTCATTCAATAAATATTTATTGAGCAGCTACTATATACCACTCTTTGAGGGAAAATTGCAGTGAACAAAACCAGACAAACATCCTTGCCCTGTGGAGTTTACATTCTAATAGAATAACGAGACAATAAGCAAGCTAAATAAGTAAATAGATAGTATGTGAGATAAGTGCTAAGGAGAAAAGTAAAATTGGGAAGGAGAATAGAAAGAAAGGGAAGAGGATGTTAACTTTAGAGTGGGTGGAAAATACAAGATGACAGTTGTGTAAAAACTTAGACGAAGGAGCAAACCGTGCCACTAAGTAAGAGTACTCCAGCCACGATGGAAACTGGAAGTACAAAGATTCTGAGGCAGTGAGCCCGAAGGCTTAAAGAACAGCAAGGAGGCCATGGCGGTTGGATGGAGGGGAGAGATTAGTACCAGATGAGGTTACAGGGAGTAGAGCAGAATATGGGGGAGGAAGATAACATACGACCTAATAATAGGGCGACCATATAATTTATCATTCAAACCAGGGTACTTTTGAGAGTGAAAGGAGACACTATCAGTAATTATATCTGGACAGTAAGCACAAATGAAGACTGTCCTGGATAAACCAGGAAACATGGTCTCCCTACCTATACACTGTTATAAAGTCTTGAGTTTTTCTTTGAGTGAGATAGGAAGCTTTTAGAAGGTTATAAGCAGATGAATGAAATGATCTGGTTTAAATTTTAACAAGAACATTCTGGCTACTATGTGGAAAAACATTTCCTAAATTAATGAAGAAAAAGTATACAATCTTAAAATGTTATTTACACCAATATATAACATAAGAATAATATTACCTAAAGCTTAATTAGTGGTTAGTCTGTGTCAAGCTCTTTTGAGCCCTACAAAAAACCTATAATTCACTACTAGATTGCCTGACTCCAAAAGTAAAGAAACTGAGGCCCAGTGTTTAAGAAGTTTCCTCAAAGTTACACAGCTAACAAGTGGCAGAGCTAGGATTTGGATCCAGTCTTATGTCAAAGGCCATGCTGCTAGCTAAGCTAGCTTCTCTCCCATATACCTCATAAGTCAAATTTCATAGTTATCGAAATGGCATCCCTAGAATAGATATATATTTTCAAAAACAATGTTCAAAGATAAAAGTCATCCCCTTTTCTCTTCATTAAATCCAACACCTTCTTTTAGTTCTTTATTTAAAACAGAAGTAACATATTAAAAGGAAAATGTGTATGATACAGAGATTGCTCTCCAGAATAGCATTTATGTTATAAGTCTTGCAGATTGCATTTGGACATTGGTAAACAGATTTCTGTATTCTATACTCATTGTCATATTGGTGAGGTCAACAGACAGAAGGGAGCCAGTGAATAAAAAATAAACAGAAAAGAAGGGTTAAGTTCTTTGCTGAACAAATTGCCTAGACCCATATATCTATCTGCTCAGAAGAGTATTTTTTACCAGACGGTGTCCCCACTTATCACTGAAAACACTAGGCATTCGTCTGTGGACAGGATGTAGAGAATGAGTATACGTGGCTAGCTCATAGTTTCAGTTAGGGTGGAAGCAACAGATTTTATTGATAAAACTAAAAGTTACATTTCTAGACCTTCCTCCCTAGATGTTTACCAGATGCACAGGAATGTGAAAGCATAAAAGATGACATTTAGAAATATGGACATTCTCACATGCATCATTTTGTGTGCAAATACATGCTGAAAAAATATATACACATATATAAGACCTACATATGTATAGTATATGAAGTATATATGGAGTATATATATTATGTATCACTATATATATATGCTATATAAAATTTTAATATAAACCTTGATCATGATCCTTTTATATTTAATCAATAATTTTGGAGAACTATATCAGGGCATGGTACAGTATTAGGAACTAGGCATAATTTTCTAGACAGAATTCATTTCTAATTTTAAAAGCTGTAAAGACCTGTGTGGACTGTGGATGAACTTTACTCATTATAGTTCTTTTTTGCCTTTTAGGCAAATTCATTATATGCCTCATATAATGAATAATCCCCAAACCAATTCACACATTTACTAAGTTTCTAAGGAAAACAAAGACATCTCAGATAACCATGACTTTAAGTTGCTCACATTCTATCTGAGAATATAAGCATATATTCAATCAAATTAGCCTAAATGCCAACGAAATTTTATAGTCAGTGTTTTTCTGAAGTTTTTGAAACCACTGAACACACACACACATAACATTTCGAATATGAAACATCTATTAACATTCTTTAAAAACAGAAAAACTGTCATCTCTCCTTCTCCCAAAGTTATACAGCTAAAACAAAATTAATCAAATTAATCTCAAGAAATACAGAAATAACATTAGGTTTCAGCATTTTCCCATTACTGTTATAATAAATAGTTATTATTTTAAAACTTTAAAACACACAATGAAACAGCTTAAGCAGCACTGATTACAGAGAGTTAAAGTTAGATTGATGAAATTTTCCAGACAATCTCTCTGAGGTTACTTTTCTTAAGTGCCATACATTGGGGCATGCCAGTTGCTATATAAAACTTCCAGATTTAGTTGTAATTTGGTTACATTATACCAAGACGAGATCGTTAAGAGAGGTTTGTTATAGAAATTTACTAAATTGTTTGCATATGAAGACAGATCTAAAAGAAAATCCCTCTTGATATCATCAACAAAATTTTGCACTGTAGCATCCCTAAGAAGAAATTTTATTTATCAAAACCACTGAGTAGGTTTGAAATGGAAGTATCTTCCAATGAAAATAATACTAAACATTCCCAAGAAGGTATTCAAAGTTGCGTAAAATGTGTGAACACTGGATTTTGAATCTCGTAAATATGGGTTTAAACTTAGATTTGTTAAAACTTTTCCTACTTTTGTTTTGGGGAAGTAGTTTCGCAGTAATATTTTCATTGGTTTTATGGAGTGACCTCAAAAATGCCTCGAGCTACGCAGCCTCCATAAAGGAGGGGAGATAAATCCAGTAGTGTCCACTAAGGTGATATCCCAGGGCCTAATATGCAAGCACCACATATTCACCTTTCTTCTGGCTGAGTCTCTGACCCAGGGTTGGGCAAACTACAGCCAGTGAGCCAAATATGGCCCAATATCTATTTTTGTAAATAAACTCTTATTGGAACACAGCCATGCCCACTGCTTATGTTAGTTTCAGTAGACAACATATGTTCCACAAAGCCTGAAATATTTACTATCTGGCCATTGACCAAAAAAGTCAACCCCTCTGGCATCTCACCAGCTGCCCTGCCCCTGCCTTTCATCCCTGCTTCTGATTCTCCTCTGTTTTTTCCCATAGCATGGTCAAAACTCAAGATCTGAACTTCAAAAATATATAAATAAGGCTTCATTACCTTATTATTATTTTTTTGCTTCAACAGCAATCATCATCATCATCATCATCATCATCATCATCATCCAAATAGAAAATGTGTAAAAGACATAAACAAAAATTTTATTGAAGAGGATATATAGATGACCCATAGGACATGAAAAGATGTTCAACATCATTAGCCATTTGGGAAATGCAAATTGAAACCACAATGAGATATCGCTACACACCTATCAGAATGGCTAAAATTTAAAATAATAATAATAATAATAATAATGACAACACCTAAAGCTGGCAAGGATATGGAGAAACTGAATTACTCATACATTGCTGGTGAGAATGGTAAATTGTGGAACCATTCTTGAAAAGAGTTTGGCAGTTAATTGTAAAACTAAACATACAACTACCATAAGACCTAGCAATTGCACTCTTGGGCATTTATCCCCCCCAAAATTAAAATAATGTTCATGTAAAAATCTCTTCATGAATATTCATAATAGCTTTATATTTAATAGCTACAATTTAGAAACAACCCAGATGTTCTTTGATCGGTGAATGGTTAAACAAACTATGGTACATCAATTCCATGGACTACTACTCAGCAATAAAAAGAAACAAGCTATTGATACACTCAATAGCTTGGATGAATCTCAAGAGAATCATGCTGAGTGAAAAAAGCTAATCTGAAAAGATTACATACTATGTGATTCCATTTATATAACATTCTTGAAATGACAGTGTTATGTAGATGGAGGACAGATTAATGGTTGCCAGGGGTCAGGGATGGCAAGGGGGAGGAGAGGGGAGTGTGATTATAAGAAGACATCATAAGAGACCCTTGTGATGCACCTGTTCCATACCTTGACTAATGGCAGATACACAAAGCTACACATGTGACAAACTGTACACTACTGAACATGCACAAGTGAGTATATGTAACACTGAAGAAACAGAAATAATATTGGTGAATCATATCAGTGTCAAAAAAAAATGGTTGTACCATTCCACATTCCCATCAACATTATATAAGGGTTTCAATTTCTCCATATCCTCACCACTTATGTCAGTCATTTTGATCATAGCCATTCTAATGACACAGAGATATCTCATTGTGGTTTTAATTTGCATTTCTCTAATGATGTTAAATGTTTTTAATTTTCATGTTCTTGGCTATTTGTGTATCTATTTTGGTGAAATGTCTATTTAAATCTTTTAGTATTTATATTTTTTAATTGTAGGAGTTCTTTATGTATTATGGACAGAAGTCCTTCATCAGATATATACTTTGCAAATATATTCCCTACTCTATGGCTTTTCATTTTCTTAGTGGTGTGTCTTTTGAAGAGCAAAAAAATTTAATTTTGATTAAATCCAATTTATCAAATTTTTCTTTTATGAATGTTTCTGGTATCATACCTTGAAATCTTGCTGTATCAAGATCACAAAAAAATTCTGTTTTCTTCTAACACTTTTATACCTTTAGCTCTTACATTTAGATATATGATCAGTCTGAATTGTTTTATGTAGGATGTGAGGCAAGCATCTAAGTTCATTTTTTTTTTTGCATAGGCATATCCAATTGTTCCAATGCCATTTGCTTAAACAACTATTCTTTTCACATTGAATTGCCTTGGCAACCTTGTCAAAACTCAATTGACATTAATGTTTAAGGGTTTATTTCTGAACTTTCTTTTCTGTTCCACTGGTCTGTCTGTCTACTGTTATCCTTTCTTGAATACTATAGTATTGGAGGAGATTATAAACTGATACTGTAAGTCCTAATTTGCTCTTCCCTTCCCAAATTACTTTGGCTATTCTAGGTCCTTTACATTTCTATATAAATTTTAATATCAACTTGTTAATTTCCTTGAATTTAGATAGGGATTGTACTGATCCTTTAGATGAATGTGGAGAAAATTTCCATCTTAATATTGATTCTTCAAATTCATTAACATTTGTTCAGGTCTTGATTTCTTCAGTATTTTGTAGCTTTCAGTGAATGTCTTACACTTCTTTTGTTAAACTTATTCCTAAGTATTTTATTCTTTTTTGATGCTATTTTGAATAGAATTGTCTACCAATTTCATTTTTGCATTTTTCATTGCTCGTATATAGAAATGCGATTGATGTTTATACATTGCTTTTCTATCCTGTGACTTTGCTGAACTTCTGACCATTACCCTTAATCCCTCAATTTTTTCACTGTGAGTGTGTGATGGTGAAGAATATGGTGACTATTAGTACAGTTTGTTACCACTGTCTTGATTCATGCTAAGGAACCTGTGGTTTTACCCATCATTGCTTTTACACCAATAGTATACATTTTAACCAGTGAAAAAGGCAATAATCTTAGTGATATCTTGATCTTGCAGACCCCATAAAAGGTTCTCAGGAATCCCCAGGGGTCGGCAGACAACACTGAGAGAACCACTGATCTAAATAATACCTAAGCACTTGTCCAAGTCTGAAATGCTATAATTTTTAAAATCTAAGATAAATGTTATTTACCAGACTCTTGTTAATAACATTTGTTTAAATGGCTGGTTTTCATGGCAGTCTATATTCCTTAGGCAGTTGCTGCTTGTGGAACAATGTACCAGGTCCTTTGAGAAAGACTGAAAAGAAAATAAAACATTGGCCTTAATCTCAAGGTTATGGTACAAGTCTCTTTGAGTATTCAGGTGTCTAAGAAAGGAATCCTGGTGTCACTGTAGGCTGATGACATTAGACCCTAAATTTGTATGTTTTTTTTTCTACTAGCAGTAAAAATAAGCAGAATTCTTACAGTGGAGATGCAGCATGTATCAAATATCAAAGCTCAAAGTAAAACTAGGTTAAAAATATTGTTCTTGACTAGTACAAGTTAATGGTAATTCATTTCTAAATTACCATTAATATGACATAAAGAAATATCAAACTAATTTTCAAAAACTCTTTTAAAAGTCTTAATTTTACATTATTTATAACAGTCCCTTGACTCGAAGCTTAAAATAGCCTACTATTTTTTCCTTCATTTTATATAGTTAGGATTATATCTACAATATGATGTTTGTAGCTCACTGGTAAACTTACTATGTATTTTAGCTTTTTCCCTGCAGAGTAATAAAATACTATTCATACATTCAAAGTAAATACAGAGTCTCAAGGCTTTAGTCTGTGGGACTCCACAGGTTCTGACATCCTTAATCTGTTGAGGTAAAAGAAAAGAGGCAAAAGGGACAGAAATACTTGGTAATAAGAAGAATAAAAGAGAAATAGAAAAAATGAAACTATATAAAACGAAGGGAAAGATCGAGGTTAGGTTAAGGATAAATGCAGTTAAAAATAGTTTCAGAGAAACCAGTTACACACTAGAACTCTAATGTGAAAAAAAATCATACAATTTAAGAGCTGGCAGAGAATTTAAAGATAATCTAGTTCTGTTACACTTATTTGGCGGAGGAGGGAACCAAGATCCAAACAATTTCAGCAGGGTTAGAGCTGGAAGCCAGAATTCCTAACTTCCCCTTCACTATGTCCCACAATTCCTATTAACATACATATAACTTTTGTAGTTTTAATATTCTCTAGACCGTACATCGCATTTCTCTAGAAATGCCAGGCTTCTAAAATTTAAAGAGGAATTGTTAAACTGCACCTCATTCTTTTGTGATGCACCATAACATGACTGGTAACTCTTGAAATATGTCTTCTATTTTGCTTTATGCCTTAGCTATTGAAATCATGAAGTTTTATTTTCTAATGAATTTGTTATTAAAAATTCAAAATCACCTCAACCGTATTTACTATAACATGACAGCTTCAGCATCAATTATATTCTTTTTTCCCCTCAAAAAGACACATATGGTATCATTTTCTTCATGCTGTATACCATATCTTTGTTGGGTCATTGTTTCCATCTACACACAGTATAATAATTGTGACCACATGACATACTTTACAATGGAGAATTAACTCCAGTCCTTAAGATATTTTTACATTAAATTAGTAAATAAGCTGTATGCTTTCAAATATGCCATTGTTTTTCCTTTTTTCCTACTGATCACCATCTTCCTGGTAAGTTTTTTGGAGCCACTACCTAAATCTCTAAGTGGCGATGTCTGCAAGCTAGTTGTGTTTTGTTCTCCTTTGGTTTTGTCTGCATGTTTCTTTCAAATAAGAAATAGCATATACTACCGCAGAGACCACTGATTAAAATAAACAATAAAACTTTTTCATTAGAGTTTGGGCATTAATGTGTATCTAGGTTAGAGCACTTATTTTCCATAATTAACTATGCTTGCACTTTGTTTCGAGAAAATGTAAGGCCCCACTCACGACGTATGTGTGAAATCTTTTCTCCATTCAGGAAAAGCCAGGGTTCATGCTTCCCAACGTAAACCTTCTTTCATTATAAATTAAATCTTAAAGTATTGTCACATATATCTGGCCCTAACCTGTGTAGTTTTGAGTACTTTGAATTTTCCTGCTTTAGCGAAGTTTAATTCTTCTCTATCTAATGATCCTTTGGTTTTATGCATGGAAATAAGTAGAAGTCTCAAGTCCCTACTAGACTGGCATCCTTACAGCAGACAAAGTTATTAAAAAGAGACAGTTCTTTTCATTCCCAGCCTTCAGGTGACTGAGTCTATTAGGGATAATAAGCCCTTATCTTGGGTGAATCATCTTTCTTCTAAGGAAAAAAAGTTTATGGCTTTGGTACTCTGGCTTTAAAAAGTTTTTTTTTTTTCTCCTCTTCTTTTCCTCTCCCCCACCTGTTTGTTATTAACATCAATGTACTTCAAATTCAAAAAAGTAAAGACCTCAGCAAAAACTGGAACACTGGATATTCAATAATGAAAAATATGGGCAGCAAGTAGCAATGGTTCTATGTTTTTATAGGAGCGGTTCCTCAGGAAACATCTCTTAGGAGATGTTAGAAGCCACAGGTTTCTAACGCTTATGGTCGTGACGGGCCAGGCCGTGTTCTCAGTGTTTTGCATGAATTAGCTCATTTCATACTCATCTCACCCATATGGCCCAGGTTCTCTTTTAATCCCTCGTGTTCACAGTTAACTGGTGGAAGTCACGCCAGGGCACAGAGCAGCGGGTCCCAGAGCCTGTCGTCTCTGCCATTGTGCCACACCTTCTCCTTGTGTTGCACTCCTACAGATGCTGGTTACGGCTTCTTTAGGAACCATTATTTATGTTCATCTTATGGGTAGTAATTTCTTCAAGAATGGGGTTTTTAATGCTTTTGTAGTCTGCCACCACCCTGTACCTGGGTGACCTGCATGATCCTCCTTCGCAACGTCATTGGAAAATAGGACAAAAAGTAGAGACTGACGCAAATAGCTCACATTTCCTGACACTTGCTTCTCTTAAGACCTTTCTGTGGACTGTCTCTTCTGTTGCCCACAGTAATCCTCCAAGGTAGCTACCATTTTCTAAAGGAAGAAGCTGAGAAGCAGCAAGGCTGACCAACATGCCAAGGTCACTGGGTCAGGAACATGGCAGCGCCTTCGGTCTGACTCAGGGAGTCGAGTTTCAGGGCCCAGACTTAACCACGACACCAGGGCACTTGCTTTCATTACAGAGGAGTGCTTGTCCCTCATCTCCCCAGTCCCCGCTCTGCTCTGCATTTGACATACTCCAAATGCTTGGGCTGGTCAGGAGGCAAGAGGAGCCTATTGAAAGAAAAAGTGTGTGGACAGGGTGGAAGCCACAGGTTGTATTTTATTTCTGTGAAAGCTGTGCCTCAATCTGGAAGCAATTAAAGCATAAGGGAAGAGCAAAATCTATTCTCAGTCACGCAAAGCGATTTATTTACTTCATTGTATTTGAATTGAGATTTGCCACAGCCCGAGAGCATGTTCTCATTACAAAGGCCTGTCCTGGGTATTGCAGGCTTTACAATGATCTCGGTCTGTGCTGTTGGAAGATGTTTTTGTTTACTCTTGATTCAATGATGTACCAACTTCTACATCCCAACCCCTCCTCCAACAAGAAACCCTCAGAACCCCACTTTTTGAAGATTGGTACTTGGTCTGTCACACCCAATTCCAAGTGACTCTACAATAATTTATGTTGAGGGGAAGAGAACATTTTATTTACTTTGAGGTTTTCAGCTATTATGGACTGTATTCACAAATCCCTCATTCCTGTCTACAATGAATGGAGTGAGATGAAGGGGAGGAGGAAACTCCCTTAGCCTCACCAGATGGGCTGGAGGGAAAACTGGCACAAAGAAAAATGTGCCACTGGTTTTATTTATCCTATTGTTAAGATGCTATGATGATAACAAAAATAATGTCCAAGTAGTAACATTAAACTGCAGGAGATATTTACATCTGGAATGGATAAAGAGGGGTAAATTCATTTATATTATCCTTTTTTTTTTCAGAGTCATGCATAAATGGTACATTTCAGTTTATAATTATGAATCGTAACAGTTCAAAATAACTAACATTTGTGTGGTGTACATTCAATTTACAGAATTATTTCATAAGCATTGTCCTATTTGAGCCTCCCAAATGGTCATCGACAATTGTAGCGGTATGAGAACCACCCCATTTAACAAATACAGGAATGAGACTTACAGTGGGGAAGTGGCTTACCCAAGGTCACACAGTAGTAACAGGAAAATCTTGTTACTTAAACCTAAGTCTTGTGATTTCACAACCTAAGTTGAATTTAACAACTTTAACAACTTTATTTTGTAGTGCCACACTGGCGAGTCCTGGGACATTAGACTGCAACATTAAGTTATCCATACCAGTGAGGTTCTGTTATTGAGCTGTACCTTTACATACTGATGCCTTTAGGGACTAGGGGGGTGAGAGGGTAATGGTGCTGGCTACATGGCCCCAAACCACTGTGATTTTTTTTATTTTTATTTTTTATGTCTGTGTATCAGACTCTTCTCTGCACTTCCTGCACTATCTGGCTGTCAGTTATCATTTTCTCTCAATCATGGTGCCTCTAGAGCAGTGGTTCTCAAAGTGTAGGTGGTAGACCGGCAGCCTCAGCATCACTTGGGGAACTCATTAGAAATGCAAGTTCTCAGGTTCCATCTAAGACCTACCGAGCCAGAAACTCTGGGGATAGGGCCCAGCAATCCGGTTTAAGGAGCCCTCAAATCATCCTGCTGTTGCTAAAGCTTGAGAACCTCTGTGCTAAAGCAATGAATGATTCCCAGCCTTAGCTGTACATTAGAATCACCTGGGAGCTTTAAAAAACTACTGAGGCTTGTGCCCCAACCACAAAGATTCTGATTTGGTGTATGACATGGTTTTCAACCTCAGCACTACTGACATTTTGGGCTGGATAATTATTTGTTGGGGGACCTGTCCTGTGTATTGAAAGATGTTTAGCAGCATCCCTGGCCTTTACTCAATAGATATTAGTAGCTGCACCCATCCCTCAGTTGCAATAACCGAAAATGTCTCCATACACTGCCAAATGTCCCCTGAAAGGCAACAATAAGAAGCACTAGTCTTGGGGCATGACCCAGGCACTGAGAATTTTAAAAGCTCCCTAAATCATTGTAATGTACAGCCAAGACAGAACTATCACTTTGGAGGGTTCCCATTAATGAGTAGCTGTGGATGGGCAATAGACTAAAGAACAATGAAAACTAAACTTTATAGCATTGGCTGTAAAGTAAAAGTAAATCCACCTCAGTGAAGACTCAGGCAGTTTGCTCATGAGTAAAGAACATGAGCTTTAGGGTATAAATTTCACATCAACCATTTGGCTCTTTACATTTTTGCTTACTTTTTGGTTGTTGGGTGTGTTCCAGAAACTGAGATAAACAGGTACACTGCACATATCTAAAAGGTCCCAACCAAGTGGATATTGCTTTATACTAAAAATAATAGTGGACAGACATCCTGCTTTTGGATTTAGTCATTCTAAAAACAGAGTGCTTATCAGTGTATCATGTGGTACAAGTCCTTTAGTAAATCTATTTTGATAGGTTAAAAAATGTAACCTGTCAATTTTATGATGTTGATTTTGACACAATCCAAATCAGCCATACAAATACAGGATTTCTATAGTAATTTGTGCCATTTAGTAGTATTTTAATTTTCAGATGAAGATCAGGGACTTGACTTATATTTCAACTGTAGAAAAATCTCCTAGGCAAGAACCCAGGCAAGTGTCCCTCAGTGATGCCCGTGCTCGGCAGGCTGCCCTCTGCTGCCTCAGTGGTTGCTCTGGGCTGCTCCTTTGCAATCCCCTTGAGAGGGTGACAGCACAGTGTGTACCTTACTATAAGATGTGCATCATCTCCAGGTGCCTGCTCTGCAGCTCTTCCCAGGAGAGCCGTCCCATCCAAGCCCAAAAGCTTGTGACAGCCCTTCTTCAACCTGGATCTTAAACAGAACAGTATTCTCCCACTTCTTGAAACAACTAGTTGGTAGGTGCATTTTTTCTTTCCACATTAAGAGTGGAAGTTGGTAGGTGCATTTTTCTTTCCACATTAAGAGTGGAAGCACTTTGACATATTGAGAAATAACTTTTAAAAAGAAAGTAAATTACAAGATGAATGTTTTCAGGGCAAAATTGGTACTATCTAATCTCAAATATGAAAATGTCCAAAATTAATGAGTTGAAATTATTAATTCATTCAACACCTATTAATGGCTACATACTGTGTAATGTGCTTAGAAACTATAAATATGAGGGTTAAATAATAGCACGGACCCTTTTATGGCAAAAATAAGCTATGACTTCTCCAAGGTGCCAGATTAACCCTGTGAACCAATCCAACTTGTCAATTTGTCAGACTAGGTTTTTTTTTTATTGAATTCTTAGTAGATTATTAAAATCAACTAGTTCTTTTGCCATTGTCCAGCTTCATCCTAAGCAGTTATCTTTTTCTATCCTAGACTAAATTGTTTCATCAATGTGCTTTTAAAAATCAAAACCTTTTAAGTAGGTAATAAAACTGCTTCCCAGAAAAGTATTCTAGGATAAAAAGATCATAAAACACTGTTAATAGCTATTATTTCCATATGATTCTATTTGTTTTTTAAAAAGGCACATGCTTTTATGTACATAGGAAGTTTTCTGGAAGAAAACACAATTAACAATTAACAGTGGTCGCCTCTGGGCAGGAAGTTTAGGAGACGTCATTGGAAGGGAGACTTTTCATTATGTTTTTATATACAGCTTATTTTTACTATTTTAAATTGTATTTTCAGTTTTAATTGCTAATATATAAAAGAAAAGATGGGTTCCCAGTAGTCTTTCAGAAATTCCAAAATGACTCTTCTAATAAGAGAAAAATGAGTGAGCAACACTATGTACCTCTTTGATGACCCCTTCCTTTTGTATATGTTTTATTGCTAAAACTGAGTAAGATGAAAGGAGACTTTAAATTTAAGATTCAAAGCAATCCTACAATTGGTTCCAAGAAACAGATTGAGTAATCAATGAAGGCTTCTTTGATGAAGCCATCTTTAACTAGAAAGGAAGAAGCTGCCCCCAGCAGAGATCTAATATCCCCTGGCTGCTCTGGACCGTTCACTATCCATACAGGTTTCAGAATAAGCAGATATAGGTTAGAGAAGTCCACATTGTGGCTGTACTTAAAAATTTCATCTAATGATCTCTTTCATTCCTCTTTGTCTATAATTTCCCAAAAGAATCAATGCTCGTTCTTGAAGAAAAGAAAAATAACAATAACAAAGATAACAAAATATATATTTTTATCAAAGAAAGACAGTTCTATGATCGTTTTGATGCTCACCAATACCATGATATCCTTCCTTTCAGTCTTTCCTTTACACCTAACCCTAGTGAAAAGTTTAAGCAGGCGTGAGAAAGGAAAAAATTCAATCAAGATTGGAAGGGACTGAAACAATAAATACTCAGTTGTGGATTTTTCTGGATCATTTCTCTTAGCACTTGTCACTTAGTTCTTCAGAGGATTTCAGAGTCTCCCTTGTTGAGCAAGAAATATCTTTTTCTTTTTTCTCATTGTTAGATGTGTGAATTATGAAATCAATCCACATGGATTTTAGGATCTTCCATCTCTGGGAATGAACCAACTTTAACAGCTCAATTATTTAAAAGCATATCTATAACAACTCTTACACATTTTAATTACATCTCTGTTGTCTTTTGTAAAGAATTACAATTCTGGGACGAAATACTAAATTCTCATTCTATAAAATATAGTTTTCGGGTTTTCTTTTCTTTATAGGGGATTCATCCCAGAAATCATGTTTTATGTCTCCACTTGCATCAAGCATTAATAACCAGCAATCATCAATGGTATAAATTGTTAGCTTCATGAAAACTGTCAGAGTTGATGGCAGTATTTCTATGAAAAGCACACCAGTTGTCCTTGGAAAATGTTTACATGGAAATTCTGAGGAGACACCAACCAAGACTGGTTAGAGTGAGAAGAAGAAGAGACCAGAGGCAAGATTGGATTGAAGTAAAAGATCCTTTCAGAAAACTATTCAGAAGAAGGGGAATATGTTTGAAATCTAAAGAGAACTTCTGTAATTAAGTCATATGGGGTCTTAGCCATAAAAATAGAATATCGGAGAGCCCTGTGATACTAAATTCTCCAAACACCTAGGTTCTGACTTTGTATCTATGGGGTACTGGTCTCCCATCCTCTTTCAATGGACTCATATTAATGAACGCATTGACCATGAAATTAAACCTCACATAATCTATTAGAGAATGTAGAACAGAAATTCAAAGCTCACCTTATAATTACTATGGCAATAGGTACTTTGCAAGAAAAGAAAAAAAGACAAGTTTATCTAGTTAGTAGGATAATGTTTCCTATTAAGTGGAGTAAATTTAAATTCTGACTCACTAAGTAAAAATTAGAAAGGAAATCAATACCATTTTTACTCTTCTTTTAGGTAGCTGAACTATCTGCTCCTAGTACAATACCTAATTAGATAAGTATCAGCAACCCACAGGGGACTTTTGTTCTTGCTTTGTACCGCAGCCACTAGAGGGTGTCCATTCTTCCCTACAAACATAGATTAGTTAGTTAATTATTATTAGTTTCAAGTATACAGTACATTGGTTAGACATTAATATAGTTTATGAAACGATTCCCCCAATTACTCTATCACCCATTTGGCTCTACACACAGCCATTGCAATACTACTGACTGCATTCCCTGTGCTGTGCTCTCCATTCCTATGACCATCTTTCAACTACGAATTTGTTCCTCTTTAACCCTTCACCCCTTTCTCCCAGCCCCGCAACCCTCCTCCCCTCTGGTAGTTCATTAATATAGTTTATGAAACGATTCCCCCAATTACTCTATCACCCATTTGGCTCTACACACAGCCATTGCAATACTACTGACTGCATTCCCTGTGCTGTGCTCTCCATTCCTATGACCATCTTTCAACTACAAATTTGTTCCTCTTTAACCCTTCACCCCTTTCTCCCAGCCCCCCAACCCTCCTCCCCTCTGGCAGTTACCAGAATGTCTTCTGTATTTGTGAGTCTGTTTTCATTTAGTCTGTTCTTTTTGTTCCTTAGATTTAGAGGTTATTATACTGAGCGAAATAAGTCAGACAAAGAAAAATGCCACATGATTTCACAAAGATTTTAAATTGTCAACATGGAAGAATAGATTTTCTGCAAATTATACAAAGAGATCACCATAACCACGTTTTTCTGTATTAATGAAAGTGTGAGCGTAAATAAAGGTCAGTTATGACACACTTACTGAAGCAAAGTCAGCCCCTTAAGCACAGAGAAAAGTATAAGTTCAAAATGGCTTTAGGAGTTAACCAGCTGACAGTCAGTACATCCTAAACCACTTCATTTTCCCTGTATTAACTATAACCTCACATTTAAATCTTTGGCTCTTGCCAGGAGATAATATAATCTTCTAATGCCACTAGTTGAAAATGACTTGCTTTATTTACGGTATAGCAAAAATTGATAAGACATGATTGCTTGTTTCTGTGTTAAGCTGTCACCCTAACCCCATACTTTTGCTACTCTTTGAAAAGTAGGCAGTCTGACTACTTCACATAAGAATATATATGATATCATTCTCCAGATCCTTCCAGATTGCTGAGGCTTTAAAATACAAAAATAATATTAAGAAGAATACTCTATTACTACCATGCTAACTGGAAAGCATAAGGAATAATAAAAACTTAGAAGTTTGGAAGATAATTAGAAATATGTGTCTATGTATTCCATGCCAGCTCTGCCATTTCTTACTACAGTGTTTCCTTTTTTTTTTTCAGCTGTTGGCTGGACGCTGGCCTTTTGATCATAATGACTTTGGCGTATTTCTTTGCAAGCTGTTCCCCTTTTTGCAGAAGTCCTCAGTGGGGATCACCGTCCTCAATCTCTGTGCTCTCAGCGTTGACAGGTAATGTGGTTCTTTCCCCTTACTCTTTTGTTGGACTTAGAAAAGCGTTTTTGTCATAAAAAAAGGGAAGTCAAAAAGCCTTGAGAGTTAGTGCCCAGGACAGTTGTTAGTTACAAATGAATTAAAATATTAACAATCTTGCTCTACTGTTGATAATTGCTTTACACATTTGCTAATTATTAGTCATCTTCGGCTCAGGTAATTTGTATCTAGAGCATTTTGCCACTTATATTCATTGGACACCTTTATGGCAATAAAGAAATTATATTTAAAAAGCATGTTTTTCTA
This sequence comes from Pteropus alecto, assembly GCF_000325575.1. Classification (NCBI taxonomy): domain Eukaryota; kingdom Metazoa; phylum Chordata; class Mammalia; order Chiroptera; family Pteropodidae; genus Pteropus; species Pteropus alecto. Next base: position 10,086,836 of record NW_006431918.1, on the reverse strand, counting down.
TATCTGGTGGGAGTAGAGATACGAACAGTCCTTCTGGAAAGGAAAATCCTATAAATGCTTTTGCTTCTGACCCAGTAATTACAATTTTTAGGATCAATTATAAGGAAACAATCCAAGATTTGAACAGAGAATTCATGCACAAGGATGTTCTTTACAAGATTATTTACAACAACAACAACAACAACAAAAAACAGACAAGAACAGCATATGACACCAAGAATGAAAAACAGGAAAATAAAGATGAGGAAGATACCTGGCTACTATAAATAACAGAATTTTTTAGAGCAGCTAGGTATGATCCTCTGAGAAGAAAAACACTGATGACAAGAAAACCCAAAGGGGAGGGGAAAAACTTGCTTAGTTTTGTAAGAAATATAGGCAACTTTTCATTCCTATAATATGTTTTGTTAAAAATTTTAGAGTACATTTTATAGTGTTATGTGGCATGGTATAATGGTCCCTTATATATTTCATATAAATCTATTTAATATATTTTTCCTTAATAAAAATATTTTAAGGTACTTATTCCTCAGTGATATGGTATATAATAAATTATCCACAGATTGAGAAATATAATTCATAATTTAGTCCAACAGAGACTTGGGCAGGAAAGGGATGGTAGACAGACATAAAGGATAAGGCCTGGCTGCTGTCCCTAGGAGTTTTCATGGTTTGGAAACAAGGGAGAAGGAAATACATGATGGAAGTATTCAGATAATGGGATTCCTAAATCATCAAAACCCTCCATTTCTTCTCTAGCTCACATTGTTCTGCCCTATCTTTCTTCCTTAGAGGAATTTCAGAGGACCATCTTGCTGAGCTTAATCTCCCCAGTAGAAACTCTACCTGTGGGGAGTGGATAAACTGGGGCAGATGATAAGGGAAGAATGGAGGGATTTAAATCATAGACCCCTATTTCTGATACAGGTCCACCTCACCCACACAATCACCATGCATGGAGAAAAATGAACTGAATGATAAATCACAAATTATTAATCCTGTATCAAATGAAACATTCTTTTTTTAAAAAAGAAAGAAAGAAAGAAAGAAAATAGTTCATGCGTCTATTTTATTAAGACTTGGTCTCAGTTTTAAATCAAGGAGATAAACCCTTTTAAAATTCCACTCCCACAGAAATCTGCCTTAATCCAAGAGGTTTTTTTCTTGGTAATAAACTCATTGTTCTTTGTTCCCTGGTCCTTTATTATTTTTACATTTCATTTGGTATTGACTCTAAGCTTTGGGACCTGTATGTAGGGAATCTATTTTGACATTTCTATTTTTAAAGCTTTCACACTAGAGAATGAATCATCCACACTTAATTCCTGAAGATAAGATATCATTTGCTTTGAGTCTTGATTTGGTTGCATTGTATTCTACTAAAAATAAAAATTTAAAAAATCCCTCTTTTTATTTAATAGAACAAGGAGTGAAAAGAGGGAAATTGGAACCTATTGCATGCTGCAAAACAATTTACAACTCAGGGGTCCTTGCTTTGATTTTATGAGCTGAATCAAATTATAGTTTAGAAAGACTTCCCATGATTTTTAAATATATTTTTAAATGTGATAGTTATCTCTCATTTCAGAGTTGTTTTTGAGGGGAAATAATAAGAGTGAGTATATATCCCAGTTCTATACAATTTTTTTATTACTTCCTTGATTGCTTAATGAATACAGAATGCTATAGGGTCAAAGAAAAGATCTCACTTCCTCACTATCAGTTTTTAATCTGAATAAGGTAAACAGGACATGTCTTTGACTTGTACTCCAGTGGATGAGTTTTCATTGTTCATTTACACTATGGATTTGTCTCAGTTTAACTTTTTCACTAATTCCTCCTAAAACCTAATTCTTATTTATTTTTTATTTTACATCCATAGTCACTTAAGAAAAAGGTAAAACAGGAATTTCAGAAAAAGACTGATGAAATTTAGAAATAAATTTTGACCCCTATCCAGCTTTCTTAGTATAAAGTAGTCTTTTTTTAAATGCTAAGGCAGAACACTTCTAAAAGTATACTTATAAAATGAATGAATTTTTCCCAACAAATTATAAATAATCAATCATTATCAACAATTAAAATGGGTATTCTTGCATTCTTTACATGACAAATTTTATATGTTACTTTGAGTTTGGGAGGCAGGAGAGAGGAGGCAGGAATCAGGGAAGAGAATTCAATGCTATTCTTTGTAAAGTTAACACCCGTGTTTAAAGTGGAAGATGATGGGGTCAGGCCATTAGAAGGGTCAGGGTACCAATCCAACTTATACTTAAAAGTTGCCTGAGGAAAGAGGCTATAAATAGATAAAACTCTTTTAACAACTACTCTAGAATGACATATAATTAGATACCTGGAAAAGTTGCAAACATCCATTAATAAGGCAACTTTGTTTGATATGTCTCAAAGTCAAAAGCCAATGTCAGTTCTACATCCCATCATTTCAAGTAACTGCTCAGTGGTCTCTATGGTATTCCCAAAGGTTTATCCCAATTTAAGAAGCTTGGAGGTGATTTAAAAAAAAAAAAATCATTTTTATTTAGACTTGGACTTGGTCTCTCACTGTTCTTCTGGTGTTATGATTTTCCGTTGCTGCATGAAGGTAGTGAAGACATGGAAGAAGAAGTGGCTGAGCCAAATGAGAGAACCTGAGAACTGGAGAGAGACAAAGTCGAACACTGGCTGTAGGGCAACTTGGGATCTCATTTTGGGATCTGTTCCCCATTGCATATAGTTATTCATTTTTTTAATCTTAATTCTATTGTCAAAATCAGGCAACTGGCTAATTTTGCTGGCTCATTTTTCTTTGATAACAAATTACCCCAAAATTTAGCGGTGTAAAACAACACCATCTTATTCTTATCTCACCATGTTGTGTGCCAAGAATATGGACAGTTCTGCTCCTTGTCACTTTGACTGGGATTCCTTGGTGGATTCTGACTGGCGGCTGAACTTCTCTCATGGATCTAAGACGCACATGGCTGGCGTGTTGGAAATAACAGCTGGATGTCTGAGCACAGCAGAGCCCATCCCCCTCTCCATGCAGTATAGAGCCTCGCAACACATTTCGCCCAAAGTTGCAAGGGGAACCCGCTCCTCTGCTGTGAGGCCTTTGTCAGAGGCCAGACCTGAAACTAGGAAGGCATCACTTCAGCTGCACCCACTTGAAGGATTCAACTGAAGAAGTGTCAAAGTCTTTGCAGCTATCTTTTAATTCGTCACACCTTGTTTAATTTTTAAATTCTCCCTGCTAGTATTTTGCCTCGAAACTTCTCTATGGCAATTGGTTTGTCTATCACATGAGGCATAAATAATAAACAAACATTATAAATAGTCAGGTTTGCTATTATTTAAAGATGTGCAGAAGTAAAGATAGAAGTGCTACTTTACCTTATGGAAGCAGCAAAAGTGAAGGAAAAATCATTAATTCTAACGTAGGCAAGCACTGATAAGCACTAGGTAGAAGCATTTTTTTAAGGTACTTCAGTTACCTTTTCATTCCCTTAATTCAATAATCCCACTCAAGAAAATTAATCCAGGAAAATCATTCGAAAGGAGAAAAACACTCTATGTACAAACATATTTATAGATATGTTATTCACAGCCTTGAAACACTAGAAATGAGAACAAACTGTGTAGCCATTAAAATAATAAAGGCCATGCCTCTATAGAAACATGAGTATTTTATAATGAAAGTGAATAAAGGTAAAAATAAAATTGTAACTGATATGATTATAATATATATTCAAACTATGCTTATAATAGAAATAGACAAAGAATAAGAATAAAAATAGATTTTGTAAAAGTAGTATCATTTGAATACGTTTTATTTTACATTGTTTTAATAATAAACTTTTAAAAACTTAATGACCATCTCAGACTATACCTTAAAGATTCAAAAACATGTATCAAGTGCCTCTGACCTTGAAAACATGTAAAAGTTTATATATAGACATATACAGTAATAAACATCTTTACATAAATAAAACATGTAATTTATAGCTTTATTTTGGCATATCACATGACAGGTTTCTAAAAGTTTTAGCTCTTTATCTGTTGTCTAATTCAGGGCTAGTTTGAAAAATAAGGAAATGTTCAGAATGTAGTGTAGTATTGACTTTGGCCAATAAAGAGAAATGTATGGTAAGGAAACAAAAAAAGGTGCTTAATGCAACAGATATTTGGCACCTATTGTCCTAAGTATTGTGACCATCATACAAAATGTCTGCCCTATGGAGCCTATATTCTAAAGGAAGCAGTGGATATAGACAATAAACAAAATATGTAAATAAAATATTTGATCGGTCACATGGCAGTCAGCATTATGGAGAAAAACAAATCAGGGA
>NW_006431918.1:10002713-10082453 GCF_000325575.1 Pteropus alecto | reverse complement strand
GAAGGTCTCTGTGAAAAGACACAATTGTGTAAAGAAGTGAAGAAGCAGCTCTGAGGATACTGGTAGATATTCCCATTAGGTGGAAAACCACTGGGAGATTTGAGCAGAGAGGTGACATGATTGACTTATGCTTTAACAGGCTCACTCTGGTTTTTGTGTTCAGGGTGGAATGTAGTAGGGCAATGTAGATGCAGGGAGATCAGTTAGGAAGCTATTGCAATAATCCAGGCAGGATGAGAAGTGGTTGCATTTGGATATATCATGAAGGAAGAGACTGCAAGGTTTGCTAAAGATTTGGCCGTGAAGAGAAAAAGAAGAGTGAAGGCTTATGTTAAAGTTTTGGCCTGAGATGGTAAAGACTGAGATGGTTTGGGGGCCAGGAAAAAGAACATGAGTCTGGTTTGGGTGAGTTTAAATGTGTATTAGATATACAAGTAGAGATTTCAAGTAGGTAGTTGGATATATAAGTATAGAGTTAGAGGTGAGGTTCTAGGCTAGAGTTATAAATTTGAGAATTAATTATCAGCATATAGTTTATATTATCTAAATCTATGAGACTAGATGGTATCACTAAGAGGATCACTTAGCAGGATCCAGCTAAGGAAATGAGAAGGAATGGCCTGTAAGGCAGGAGGAAAACCAGAAGAATGTGGAGGAAGCCAAGTGAAGAAAGCATTTCAATGAGGAAGGATTATTTCTGAATATCAGTTGTGGGTGGCTGTATCTACACTTGCAAATTTTCTATGGCAAGTGAAGATATCATATATATACACCGACTAGATTGAAGGCTGTTTAAAATCATACCTAGTTAGGAGAGCGTATTTGTGTATGGAACATCCAGTATTTCTTATTTCTTATTTTCCATACCTTTCCCCACCTCCATCATCACAAATGATCATTTCTAATTGCTTTTATGGTTGTTTTCTCATCTTAATGGAGACTTTATCAAGATCAGGTGATTACAAATGGAAATATTCTAATTCTCCGTCATGTGAGTTAATGAAGGAACAGACTGATTATGAATCATTTGCTAGACACTAATTTTTAAATTTTGAATTTATTTATTTTTAAATGTTGAATTTATGTTGGATTTTAGACATTTAATATTCTGGGAACTCATGGCACATTATAAAATGAAGCTGGACTGTGAATATATTCATCATAAGAACACACTGATCACATTTTCTTACTCAAACCACCTTCTATCTCCAGTCCTGCCTAAGAAATCTAGATTTCTCAATCCCTTAGGAAATAAAATGTTTTTATTTAAATCACCTTTCCTGATAACTGATCTAAGAGGAGAGAAGAAATAGATATAATTCATTGACAGCCTCAGGGTATAGACATCCAGTCTCCATTCCTTTTAACTTTTACTGAACATCAAACTGTCAGTTTAATAAGGCAACAAAGAAAAGTAAACAAAAATGGAAAGCAAAATAAATAGCAGTCTTTATCCCACTGGAAATAACCATAAATTTCAAAATATAATCTTGGCCATACTGCAAAAGGATTTTCTTGGTCTGTTTGCATAGCTGTATTTTATTCTATTCTTAACTAATCTGGATTTTTTATTTTTTGAGATTCTTATTGTACACCAATCTTTTCTATCCTAAATATCTTTTGCAATTCATTTCTCCAGCAAATTGTTCTGTATATGTCCCATGTGGCATCATCGTGCATACCAAAACTACAGGTTCTAATTTACAGTAAAAAACAAAGTAACATAACTCCTAGGGGCTGTGTTTTCCAGATGTACCTTAAAGATGTTCTGAGACAGAACACTAAATATAAGTGATAGGGGCTCATCTTGGCAGATATGAGTAGCTTGTAGCTTGCCTTGGCTTTACTGACTAATCTACATTAAGTTGCATATCCTGTGAATCCATGTGCACCTGTCTCCAATGCTCTGGTCTGTCTTACAGCCTTCTTTTGGCACTATCTAATGAAACTATAAAAAGAGAATGTTTCCTTTCCATTACAACAGCAACAAAAATTTCAAGAATGAAGCTACAAAAACATTATACTACATCACAGGTCCCTTCTTAATAGTAAGTCTAAATGTGGTTAGCACCAGACCATCACATCAGGTCAAAGAGCATAGAGTTTATGAGATCAAGCTTTCATTAGACTTTACATTTAAATGCTATTATTATCACAAAAATATTAACGTGATCAATAAGGTAAACACAATTTCTTAATGCCAGTTTGTTTTTTAATTGACATAATTGACATAAATTTCAGTAACATTTATATATACTTCTGTATAAACCATTCTTTTCTATTAGACTGTAAACCCGAAGATTAGAAATCAAGGTATCTTTAACTGATTTTTATATACTCTAGCACAGGACCATAATGGGAATGATATAGTCATTCTTTGACATTTACCAGAAATACTATCTCTTTACAAAACTGCCACCTGATACGAGCCCACTGTGATCATATTTTGAGGACAGAAGAAGAGAGAAAATGATAGAATATCTATGGTTACTATTCCCTTATGGATATTTAGATCCACTTCACATATAAGATTTTAAGGTTTTGTTTTTGTTTTTGTTTTTGTTTTTTAAACATATAAAGAGGAATGAGATATTACCATAGCAAGCACCAGCAGCTCTCACTACCCCTTCCATCATCCAGTTTTCCCCCCAGGTGAAAAAACATAGGCACACCTATCTGAAGCTGCCACATTCTACACTCTCAGAAGATTTTGCTAGGCTCCAAATGAAGAGCTCAGACTCAGACCTGCCAAAAATTGATTTCCAAATGGGTGGAACTCTTAATGGCCCCACTTGTTTTTCACACCAGCATTCACAGAAAGTTCCTAAAAAGCCAGTGGTTGATCACTTGCCAAGGGGAGACACTTTCCAGTATTTATAAATTTTTAACTGAAATAATTTTAAATTTTCTAACAACTTGGTTCCATCACCCCTTCCCCCCCTCCGCCCTTTTTTTTTTTTCAGGTACAGAGCAGTTGCCTCCTGGAGTCGTGTTCAGGGAATCGGGATTCCCTTGATCACTGCCATTGAGATTGTCTCCATCTGGATCCTTTCTTTTATCCTGGCCATTCCTGAAGCAATCGGCTTCGTCATGGTACCCTTTGAATACAAGGGCGCACAGCATAAAACCTGTATGCTCAATGCCACGTCTAAGTTCATGGAGGTACGAAGAGTTTAAAGGGAATTAACCAAGACTTGTGGATATCTCTACAGTGCCTAGTGTGGTTTACTGGGCTAGTTATTTAAATACTCTTCAGCTGCATGAAAAATAAATGTTAAGCAATGGTTTACCTCCTTAAATAGAGAACTATTTTGTTTTCATTCTTGTACTGTAGCACAACTGTAGACACAACTGTTGTTCTGTACTGAATAAGTCAGAATTCTGAAAAAAAATTTACTAAGGGAGAGAGATAGATGTGTATGTATAAAGTACTATTTGTTTTTATAATAAGGTATACAGCACACCAATTTGCATCTGAAAGATATTCTGACATTTTATGTTACTCGGAGAAATGCATATTGCTCATATATTTTTTTAAAAGTTAGATTTACTAACTCAGAGTACGAAGTGATACTTACATGTAGTTATATTAGTACAGATTCTATGTCTAATATACAAATAATGCAAATTGCAGAATTGTTTAAAAAAGCATTCAGTTTAACAAATTCAGTGGGGTTGTTTAATACACCTGACCGCATTAATGTTTCTCTGAAAAGCTTAATTACATGACTGGGCATATTGGGAAACATGTTTAAAATGAATATTTCCTTTGCAAAACTGGTCAAATGTGGACCAAGGGGAAAAACAAAAAGGATAACTATTTCTCTTAAATCAGCATAATTTAGTGCTTTGATGTAAGCTCAGGTTCTACATTTAATCACTTACAGACATCTCGAGGTATGTTTTCCTAACTTAGGAAATTCACGAGATTTGTGGTTTTACAGTTGACCAGTTATCTTGCTTAGAAGTTCTAGTTTTAAAATTAAAAATCCTCATGAAAACTGCCAAACTGGCAACCTTAAATCTTAAAATTAAGGTCTTCTAATCCACTAACTTTTTTATTAAGTTAATTCTCCATGGGGCAGGGGGGAAGGTAGTCAATAGGATGTTATCATAATTTGGGCAGTATAAGTAAGCAATTTAAATATTTCTGACTAGAAAAGAAAAAAGTAAATATTTTTGCCTAAAACATTAGAGAGAAGAGACTTGCTAGAAGAAGGAGCTTGCTGATCATTAGAACTGGACAAAATGAAATGGGATATTTCACAATGACCAAGTCTCTTTCATAGACTGGTCCAGCTAAGGGTGGCCACGTAGTGGGCTGCAGTAATGGGTATGAGTTTGAACTGATAATCTTTTTATATTTAGCATTCTCTTTCTCCTCCTGTTCTTTTTTTCTAATTTTGTTCTCCCTCTTTGTTCCACTCGTTCCTTCTCAACTTTTCTCTGAGACTGGAGGGACGCCCCTCCATATCTTTGCCGATGACATCAGTTCAAAAGAAATGTGTGACCCTTTCTCCACAGGCCTCTGCCATGGAGGGGGCAGGGGACCCCATCTACTCCCCTCAGAGGTCAACTTCCAGACTCTCTGCAGCTGCTTTGGGGCATTCACACCAGCTAGCAATGCACCTGGAAGAAGGGAGTGCAAACTGTAGAGGGTGCTCAAAGGGGTGTTTGTGTTGCACTTAAAAGGAATGAGAGCCCTGATTTTTGTTTGTTTGTTTTTTAAGTTCGGTACTGAAATCTTTCTAAAGAGTGATGTGGATAGGGAAATATATGTGTAAACATCTGAATAAACCAACTCCTTTAGGAGTTTGAACTTAACCTAGGGATAAAATTCAGGGGTTTGTGAACTTGAATGGAAAAGAAATTACATGTTTATTTTTGCCAACTTCTAACTCAAATTTATCATTTCTTCCTATTATGAATGTAGGCAACAAAGCACAATAGTACCACGATTTTTCATTAATAGAAATATCAGACATTTTCATACCATATAACACTTGTATAATTTTGAAATATCATTTATGCTCATCATTGCTTCAATGTTCTGACATTAGATTTGTCATTTAATTTCTTAATAAACACCTATATTACTATAGCAGAATTTTCTTTTTAATATTTTGATACTATTTCTTCGTAACTGGTTTCTATTATAATCTTACATATTTTATTATACATGTAAAAGTATTATTCTCAGAAAGGATTATAGTCTTCATCAGTCTTTCAAAGGGGTCTATGGCATAAAAATAGTTAAGAAACTCTGCCCAGAACTTTTTTTTCCTCAGGAACCATTTATAGATTATTTTAATAGACATGCTCTAAATGTAGCCCACTGGGCCTCTTTCTATATTCAGAAACGGTACAGTTTTTCACAGAGCCGCATGATTAGTTTTTACTGTGGGAACTGAGATATCACAGGAGGCTGCATTATCCTTAGTAAATAAACAATCTGGAGAAACAGAATAAGGAAAAGAAAAGCATTTCTTCCCAAGTTGGTGATTTATTTAGTGGGAGAAAGAATTTAGATATAATTTTCCAATTTCCATTTTCATAGGGTATTAAATTTTCTCCCTTAATAATCCTGGTATCTGCAAATCCTGCCCACAAGGAGATAATGCTAAATATGCCTTGAGATAAGGTACACTGTCTCAATAGTTTCCAGGTGGTAAGTATTAAAAGAGAGCAAGAAGGGGCACAGTTATTGATGGCTCAAACTGGCTGGCTGCGAGGTCACATAGCAAGCATACCAGGCAAAGGGCTAACGCCCAGTAACCAAAGCTACACAGATAAGCCATTCATAACCTTTGCTCTTTCCAAACAAGATATTCACACTAAGTTCACTTTGATCATAATAGTCAAAAGTAAACCAGGCACTAGCAAAATGTTGAGGCTCGTCAATAAAGGTAAATATATATTCTGTATTTCTCATAATCATGTTTTGTAAGCTTTGGAAGAGAATTCTTTTTATTGTTTACGGCTCTTCAATTGTATAATTAAAATCAACTTCAGTTTATAAAAAAAATCTTTGTCAGGATAACTTTTTTAATGCAGTTTTGTCATGTGCTGTTATAAAGCCAGGACAATTTCTGAAGTTTCCAATTAAGTTTTGAGCACCACCCTCAAGCCCGTTACCACAATCAGAGAGTGTGAATATACAAACTTATCTGAAGGCATGAATATTTTGAGGCTCCCAGAGGCACTTTTTATGTCACAATGCCCCTCCTTCTTTCTCCTCCCCCCCTTTTTTTACTCTACAGTTCTACCAAGATGTAAAGGATTGGTGGCTCTTCGGGTTCTATTTCTGCATGCCTTTGGTGTGCACTGCAATCTTCTACACCCTCATGACTTGTGAGATGTTAAACAGAAGGAATGGCAGCTTGAGAATTGCCCTCAGTGAACATCTTAAACAGGTAAACCTAATAAGATTATGAAAATCTAGCCAAGACTATTTTTGTCCTAGATGAGAAAAAGCCTACAAATACTATATTTAGCAAATTTAGCCTGATTTCCTAAAAATAAAAATATTGTCACTTTTGTTTGTATGTCCTCTGTTCTTTATAGTATCAGGAATTTCTTTTGTGAAATAGGGAGCCTACCTATGTGAAATGGGTGGCCCTGGAAGCTGGGCCCAATAGAGAGGAACTATTCACTTATTTCGCCCAGAGTATATTAACCACATGTGTTTCTTTTTTTTTTTTCTTTCTTTCTTTCTTTCTCTCTTTCTCTCTCTCTCTCTCTCTCGCTCTCTCTCTCTCTCTCTCGCTCTCTCTCTCTCTCTCTCGCTCTCTCTCTCTCTCTCTCGCTCTCTCTCTCTCTCTCTCGCTCTCTCTCTCTCTCTCTCGCTCTCTCTCTCTCTCTCTCGCTCTCTCTCTCTCTCTCTCGCTCTCTCTCTCTCTCTCTCGCTCTCTCTCTCTCTCTCTCGCTCTCTCTCTCTCTCTCTCGCTCTCTCTCTCTCTCTCTCGCTCTCTCTCTCTCTCTCTCGCTCTCTCTCTCTCTCTCTCGCTCTCTCTCTCTCTCTCTCGCTCTCTCTCTCTCTCTCTGTGTGTGTGTGTGTGTGTGTGTGTGTTGAATTTAGCTTGGAATCGTGCCAGGACAAAAAGAAGTATATGACTTTCTCCCCTAGCAGGCTTTGCAGTCTTGTTGTGGAAACGTGAAACATTCAGAAAATAGAATCACAAGGTATGGCAAAAGTTGCCTATGCTATGGAAAGCCAAGGAGGATATGAGATAAAGGCATGGAAAACTGTTCATGGATGAAGGATATTGAACTGCTCACAGAGGATAAATGGATTTGATGGGAAAGAAAAGGACAGAGGGCATTTCAGGTGGGAGGACAGGAGTCTAGTTAGAACATGGCATGGGTGCTATATATTTTGGGACTGAAGAAGGAGATGACCTCATTAGAGCAACATCAACATCATCATAGGTAATATTCTTGATAGGAAATGAGGTTGGGTACATAAGAAGAGATCAAATTTTAGAGGGCCCAAAGTTCTAGAAGGAATTTGAACAAGTCGACAGGAGGCTTCTGTTGGTCCCTCTTGCGCAGCAAGCAGAACAGAGAAAGCTGTGGGCTTTAGAGAGCAAAACTTGGGTCTTATCCTTGCTGGCTCTGTGCCACGGGAAGGCAGCTATGCTCACCACTATATCACCAACACCAACTTCTCTGTGACACTGGGAAAATTGCTTAATCTCTCTGAGCTTCTAGTTCCTCATAAATTATATGGAATAATATATTAAGGGTATTACCTAATGCATATAAGGTGTCTAATAGCATCCAACTCATAGTAAGTACTCAGAAAATGTTGATATTAATTAAAAGAGTAAAACTAGGGCTGTGTGTAAGCTCTAAGTCTCAACAGAGAGGTATATAAGGATACCCAACCACACCAAAAGTTAATGTGAGTTGTTGATGGAAGCCTGTAAATCTGGCCTATGTAATTATCATACACAAGCATAATTCTTCATCAGCAACTCTTCTCAACTACTGTACTGATTTTTCTGAGCTTTTACTCCTTATCTGTAAACTAGGAATAACATATAAATCAATGTTATTATGGGAATCAAAGGAATTAAGGTGCATATACGTACTTTGCAAAATCTAGCACACCATACAAATGCTAACTATTATCTTCTACTGAAATTTAACAGGAAAATTATATTGAGAAGCTTTAATATGACTTTGTTCATGCATGAAAAATTTCAAGTATGTCACATGTGAATCATTTCAAGCAATTTTTACCTCTCATTCTTGCAATACAGGTAACTAATTAAAATAGATTTGTGAAAACAGTGTTTTAAATGTTGATTTTTGCATCAGCACTATAATCATAGAGCCTGTTTAAACTGTAAGTGGCATCTGCTCTAAAAATAATTAAATTGGGGTTGGGTGCAATAATATGATGAGGCTTCACATTTTTAAAAGTTTTTGAAGAGCATTTTTAAAAGTTTTTGAAGAGCATTTCCATGTCATTTTCTTATTTGATTATTCTAAACATGCTGTGAGAGAGACAGGACAGATATTATTCTTATTTACACAGGTTAGTTAAGAGATTGACTCAACCAAATGGAAATTAGAAGTCAAAACTTGGTCTTCATGCAACAGATGTTCCCTTGTATCACCCTCAAAGATATAGCAGGTTCCAAGAGCAGAAGAGCAAGCCTGGCCAGAAGGCCTGCAAGTGAGACTGTGGGGGAGCTAGTTCAGAGTGAAGGGCCCTGCCACCCTTTGACTAGGATCCTATTGGGTCTTGCCTCTTCCATGGCTTTTTGAATTTCTTTTCATTATACTGACAACAACTTCATTAGTTAGGGATTGTGTTTGGCTGCTGGTAGCAGAAAACCCAAAATTACATTGAGTACACCAAGGAAGGGTTTATCTTCCTCCCACAGCAAGAAATTCAGATGTCATTGGTCCAGTGGTAAAAGGACTCATAGGCACAGGCCTGCTGTTTTGCTGACCTTTCCTTCAGTATTGGAAGACAGCAGCTATAGACCTACCTTCATATCTGATTTCCAGGCAGCAAGAGGAAGAACACAGATCACATGGCTGTGTGCGCACCAAAGGAGTATCTCTCACTTTTAAGCAGCTTTACAAAAACGCCACACAACAATTTCTACTTAATCTAATTCATCAGAACTGCGTCAGGTGGTCAGGCAGATGATTAGGTCAGACTCCCTCACTGCTATAACAAAATCAAAGATCTGATTGATAATAAGAAAAAAAGGAGAATGGATATTGGGTAAGGAAATAGACTTTCAGGGTGACGTATCAATATTACCTTTTAAAAGGGTTATACTCTTTGAGGACATGCTCAGGGGAGATAATCTCTCCCTGATAGCCTCTTTTATTCTTCCAGGCACACTGTCTTTCTCTGTACATAAAATGACCCTTTAAAATGACCCTCCATTCCTGCAGATTGGAATTCTTTAATTTTCTCAATCATTGCTTGGTTTAAGTGTTCTCTGAAGCCATATCCCAGCTAGCCCAATAACTCCAAGATTAAAGAACTCCCAGTTCTTTGAGTAAATATAGCAATTTTTGACAACTGCCCCCAAATATTTTTAAATGACTCTATTAACTATATGGGTTTACTATAGGTTTCCCATATTTAATGGTATATGCTTTGGGTTGAACCAACATTACCTTTCCAAACTCTGTTTTCAACCAGTTTTATTTTGACATTAACTGATCCCAGTTACAGATGATTTGAATTTTATGTTCCTAGTTAGGCTCCTAAATGCATGCACTATAATACTCAAGCATCGTGCACACAAATGACTGGTTGCAGATAATTCTTAACCTATGGTTTCCCTGATCCTGTGCAGACTTGAAAGCATGAGAACCTTCAACTAAAGTCAGTATAGGATCAGCATGTCCACGTTTTTCTAATCATCATTGCTGATAATCCTTTATCCTCATCCCTCTGTTTGTAAACAATGTATCTTTGGGAACTACATGCCATTAATAAAAGAACTTTAAAAACAAAAATTCACAATGTTTTCTTCAAGATCAAGAAATGGAGAAAACATATTGCTGTTGATTTTTCTTTTCTATTTCCTACTCCTATTTTGTTTTCCAAAAGTCTTTGCAGATTTGTCCATTCTTTATCGTGGTGGGTTCAGTCACCTTGACGGCCATGCTTTCATTAAAGTTAACTGTTATTGAAGCTTTTAGCTAACACTTTCCCCCATACATTCACCCCTTCCCAGCCCCCGCCCCCCACACACACCCGGACTCAGTGACAGTGTTGACTCAACTCCACCTACTTCGCACCTCTGCCCTGCCATAGAATCTCTCATCTGGCCCTAATAACCAGCCTGACACCACCATCCTTTCTGGCAGCTGCCCAAAAGAACCATTAGCAACTCCTTGACCATAAAGTTGGACTCTGCATCTTGAAGAGGTAGAGGTGCTGTGAGGCTGGCTGTTTTGTCTCTTCTTTGAGCTATTCTTTCTCTGCTCTCTGCTACTTCCTTGTTGTGTAGTTCTTTCACCTAATAGAAAAACATTCAACTTATTGTACTTTTTTTTCCCTTACTTTAGCGTCGAGAAGTGGCAAAAACAGTTTTCTGCTTGGTTGTAATTTTTGCTCTTTGCTGGTTCCCTCTTCATTTAAGCCGTATTTTGAAGAAAACCGTGTATGATGAGATGGACAAGAACCGCTGTGAATTACTTAGGTACGATTGTATGTACCCATTAGGAAATAGGAGTTTGTCTGATTTTTACATTCATAATACTTTTGAAAACCATCTGGTCTACATTCTCTTTAGCCCTGAAATTTAAAACTGCAAAGTTGATTATTTTTTCTTTAGTTGACATAGATCCCAAAGTTTGTGTAAGCCATGTCTATAATCTTACTGATCCCCTCTTAAGGCCGTGCACAATGGTTTGAGCTAACCAAGTGGTAGGTAAATGTTCTATAGAACTAACTGCCATTTAAACAAGCACTTAACAAAATTCTGACTGCCACCTATAAGAAATGGGTTCTGGAGGGAAAATGCTTATTCAAGGGGTAAATGCTAGTTTTTCAGATTTAAAACCTTATGTTTTAATTAATCTATTTTCTTTTGCTCTAGTTTCTTACTGCTCATGGATTACATCGGTATTAACTTGGCAACTATGAATTCATGTATAAACCCAATAGCTCTATATTTTGTGAGCAAGAAATTTAAAAATTGTTTCCAGGTAAGACTGTTTTGCAAGTATTTTTAAAGACAACCAAATAAGTATATTAAGTAGCCAACAGACATGACTAATTCCATTTGACAAATATTGCTTTCATCAGCTGTACTGTTCAGTAGAGAAGTGAAAATCATATTTTGTTACCCAGAAAGAGGGTCAAATTGTCAGCATAACAGAAAAACAATATATTCAGACAACATATTCAGACAACATATTAGTTCATGGTACATACTAGAGGTTAAAATTAAAAATAACTAACTTAATAACATACCGATTTAGTACCCTCTTTTAAAAAGAAATACTCAAATGTGAGCTCCAGGATGCATACATAAAATGTATTCCTGCCTTACATCATTACATTGTCTTAGACTTCATCAACAGTCTCAACAAAACATAAACTCTATTGTTAAGAAAGCACTTGCTTAATGCTACTTAATAATATATATTTAATAATAACTTCTTCAAGGAAAGTAAATGCATATTGCTCTGGAAATCTGAACTAATGTAATTGCATTCAAAATCAGTTTTCTTCTGTTCTTCAAACCCCCTTGTAGCTAAGCCAACTCATGTCCCCCAGAAGCTCCAAACGCTTTATAATGATGTGTTGTTTTTCCAGTTCCTGGAATAATTTTAGCACAGAGTTAATCCTAACTGGATTCTGGTATCTCTGGTTAGGATGTTTAACTTTAGTTCATGGTACATACTAGAAAGAGTAGCATAGAGGTCAAGGGTGCAGTCTCTGGAAGCAAACAATCTTGATTTACATCACAGCTCTGCACTTACTGACAAACCCAGGTCTGGGAGGTGCCCCTCTTGCTTCCTTAGTTTGCTTGCTCCTAGTAAAATTGGACTATCACAGTATCTATCTCATAAGTAGTATTCAGTAGGTTAATATATGTTAAGTGCTTGAAATAATAAGTGCTCAGGATGAGTTTATTGTTATTCGAGATAAGTATGGAGACACAAAACACAGTGACTGCCCTAGAGGAACTTACAATCTAAAAGGAAATAAATATATTAACCAAGAATCAAACAAATAGATGAAACTTGGTAGTTTCATCTAACTTGGTAGGAAAATAGCACCTAATACTTAGGGCTGCTGTGAGCATCAGATGAGGTGCCCAACACAGAGAGCCACACAGGTGGTGCACACTGAAGAAATGCCAGGCCCCTCCTAGCCCTTCTCCCCTCATGCCCACTCCACATCATACAGCACTCTCCTCTCTGACCAAAACTTCTTCCCTTCCTCTCTGAGTTGATGAACAGAATTAAAACGAGAAAGTAGGGATCTATTTCTCTTTACTAGAATGGACAGTTTAACTTCCACCTAGAGATTACAGACTCCATGCCCTAGATTACTGATAAGGCTTGCATTCTGTCTTCAAATGTTGGTGGGGGCCCAAGGCCTACGTGTTCTGCTGAGAATAGGCTAATAGGCTCATGTCATTTAGCATCTGTTCCTTTCCCCAGTCTTGTCTCTGCTGCTGCTGTTACCAGTCCAAAAGTCTGATGACCTCAGTCCCCATGAATGGAACAAGCATCCAATGGAAGAACCATGAACAAAACAACCACAACACAGAGAGGAGCAGCCACAAAGACAGTATAAACTAAACATCTTACGAAACATTAGTCGATATTCCTTCAACTTGTATTGGAGAAAAAAAAAATCACACAGCAGCTATGTCTCCAGAAAGCTCTTCTCCATTGACTCAGTCCCAGCCCCAGAAAATGATTTCCAAAACATCATAGTGGACTAGTTTATACCCACATATTCAATGAATCTTACTTCTTAATTTATCTAATTTACATTTTCCGCATATTAGATTCAGGACTAAAATATGGTGGGAGTTGGCAAGGGGAAAAGAGACTATTAAATGAAACCAGAAAGATATATAGTGCTTTTACGTGAAAATAATTTTCAAGTACATGACTAGCTTTCATGGCAGTTCTGTCAAATGTTCAATGAGAACCGGTCACTATGAAAGTTTAGAGATTATAAAGGTTTTCTATTTTTTAAGTGATTTTTTTTTTTTTTTTACCAAACACAATATGGGTTTGTCACCAACATTTTTTAACCACATGGTAGCCTAAAAATGCTTGTTTGAGCTTAAACATATTTTACCAAAAAAAAGGAGGTAAAACAGAATTCGGTTGAAAAATTAGGTTAATGTTTCTCATGTCATTGTTTTATTTTTAAAACATAAATTCTCAAGCTGCAACAAATACAGGCACTTAAAACACACTGATAACCACATACGCAGTTTAATAGCTGCTATTCAAACATTTTTAAGAACCTATATTTTTTTAATGGTGTTTCATTACAGGAGATCCTGAAAATTTTATGTTAAATTTAAAAATAATGCTTGAATCAAATCGTTATATTTTTAATAAGCCCGATCTTTTTTTAGAATGTCCTTTATGTAAAATCAGTATCATATACAAAAATTTAAATGCCCATGCCATTTAACTATATCTAAGATGTTCAGTGCAATGCATAGAAGTCTAAAGCACATCTAGGAGGGAAGGATTGAATATCTTTAGAAGATTTGGAAATTTTCATTGAGTTTTTTTTTAGTAATGGTAGCATGCATGTGTATATATATGCAGATATATACATATATTCACATATATGTACATTATACATTATGTATATATGTGTGTGTGTGTGTGTGTGTGTATGTGTGTATATACATTATACATATCACCTCATATTCTTTTGATTTCTCTTAAAATATTATCTGGTAGTAAGACTCTTTTGGTCCTTCTGTTTTCCATACAGGAAACATAATTTCAAAGTGGCCAGCTGAGTTTATCATGTCAGTGAAATACAATTACCCCCAAATGCCACGTGAACTATGGCTTTCCACTTTTCTGGGTTTCCAGTATTAACTTAAATACCCACCCCACTCCCAATACTCACATGGTCACCATTTCAAAGGGCTCACAGTGACTTTCGCTGGGCATTTCCCAAGTTTACAGACTGTGAGTATAGCAGAAAATCTTTTACTGTGTGTATATAAATATATATAAGCAACTGTACATTTCTTTTAGCCGATTTTTCTGTGATTGTCTCTATGGAATGTATCTGTGTATGTGCTACATGCATGTGTGTGATGGTATGTATGGACGTGCAATCTAATAATAATGCCCTGTAGCTGTGCCAGAGCACACATTCTGAGTGGAATCTAGTTGGTGTTCATCTTGACAACAAGCCCCAATCAGTTTTAATCTATCTGTGTTCATAAATCTTATGACCATATCAGCATTACAAATGGAATATCAGAGGCAGCACAAAAGGGGATGAGCCATTGATTAACAATAGGGTTTTGGTTGGTTGGTTTGTTGGTTGGTTGGTTGGATGGATGGTTGGTTGGTTGGTTGGTTGGTTGGTTTGATAAAGCAGTATTTGGGGTTGTATTATTTTCTGTACTAGAGCAAAAGGCATTAAACTTTGAAGTATTATATTGTTCCAATCCTCAACTCAGCGTGGTGACTAGATTGACAAGTAGTTTGATGTTCCTGTAAGATTCCACCAGATAGATTACTGATGATAAATTACCTAATGATTTGTTGGG
This sequence comes from Pteropus alecto, assembly GCF_000325575.1. NCBI lineage: Eukaryota > Metazoa > Chordata > Mammalia > Chiroptera > Pteropodidae > Pteropus > Pteropus alecto. Next base: position 10,067,691 of record NW_006431918.1, on the reverse strand, counting down.
CTATATTTCAGCACAGTCATATGTGAATGATATCAGTTTCCAGTGATCCAATTGCAGGGCTCTTTTGTGTGTTAGCAGTCAAATTCCATTACTCCACTGGTACATTGCATGCAGTGATATATGCCTATAATATAAGCCATAGGTTCACATCATTTTGTTTAGCCAATTGTCTTTTTTTAAAAAAATATGCTTTGCCTCTTGCATATGAATAATGCATTTTGTAAGTTCAGAAAGTCATAGATTTCTGAATAACCACAAAGGCTTCAATGTATATTTTGTTTATGGACCAGTAAGTAACTGTGGTTTACTAGTGGGAAGATTTCTAGCTTCTACTTTTATCACATCTTTCCAAGTAAATCTGTAGAAATGAGCCAGAAGCCACGGTCCTGCATTGGCAGTGGGCCATAAGTATAAAATAAAAGTTTACAGAAGCCTTGTGAATGTCTCTTCATTTTTTTTACATAGTTCTTCAAAGAAAATGTTTATTACACAATGTCTGTCGCAAATCTCTCTGGTAATAGCCAGGCTAGCAATTTTACTTTCAAACAGATAATTCCTAACTGTGCTTTATTCTCAACCTATATTATTGTGCTGAAACATAACTCCCTCATTCATTCCTTCATTCACCTTTCCAATAAATTTTACTATGCCCCAGGAATTCTTCTAGATACTGGGGATAGAGCAGTGAACAAAAACAGGCAAAGTTCCTGCTCCAATGGAGCTGGAATTCTAGGGGAAGGAGTTGGGCAATGAACAATTACAGTCCATAAACTATATGTCATGTGGATACCTGGAGGAAGAGACTCATTCATATATATCTTTGTCAAATATATATTTTCTAATCCCAGTAAATGGCAATATCCATCCAATTCTTCAGAACAAAAACCTGGAAGTCATGTTTGATTCTCCCTTTCCCATATTGTTTCACTGCCAATCTGTAGCTGTCTATGCCTGAATCTACTCCTCTATCCCTCTAAATTAGCATGGAGGGCTAACATCTCCAATTGGAGGGCTAACAGACTTACTATATCTGAAACTAAGCTCCTAATATCCCTCTAACCTATACCATCATAATATCCCCCTGCTCATGTATTAGTCAGAGTTTTCCAGAGAAACAGCCAACAGAACATATAAGATGTATATACATATATATGTATATATGTATAAGGGAATTATGAGAATTAGCTCATGTGATTATAAAGGCTGAGATATGTTATAATCTGCCGTCTGCAAGCTGGAGAACAAGAAAGCCAGTGATATAATTGAGTCGAAGTCCAAAGGCCTGAAAACTAAGGAAGCCAGTAGTGTAACTCCCAGTTGCCGGCCAAAAGCCTGAGAACTGTGGAGCACTCCACTTGCTGTTTTAAGTCCCAGAGTCCAAAGGCCGGAGACCAGGGTAGCCAATGTCCAAGGGCAAGAAAAAATGGATGCCCTAGCTCAAGAAGAGATAGAATTTGCCCTCCCTCTGCTATTTTTTCTCTTCAGGCCCTCTACAGATGGTTGATATCAGCCAGCATTGGTGAGAACTGAGGAGCTTTATTCAGTTTTCTGATTCAAATGCTAATCTCTTTAGGAAACACCCTCACAGGCACACCCAGAAATAATGTCTTACCTGCTCTCTGGGCATCCTTTAGCCCTCTCAAGTTGACACATAAAATTAACCATCACAGCTCAGTTAAAGACAGCTCCATCCTTTGAGTTGTCAGGAGGAAATCTCTGAAGTCATTTCCCATTCCTTTCTCTCATACCTTATCCCCTATCTGCCAAACAGATCCGGAAGCTAAGCACTTCTCTCTACCTCTTCCATCCTCTTCTGAGCCACCAACATTTCTCGTCAGGATAACTGCAATAGGCTCCTACATGCCTACTTGTTTCCAGCCTGTAAAGATCATATACAAATGGGGCCAGTCTCTCAAACCCTGTAAATGGTCTGAAGGTGTTCACATTTCCAGCTAGGCTGACCGACATCCCTTGGGGATTTTTCTAGTAAGGATTAAAGTAAAAAAGAGCCATTTCCCACGGTGGCAAGCCCAGGAGGGTGCAAGCCTAGAAGCTGCAGGCCATTGCAATTTGGGTATTATGAAGAAAGTCGATCTATATTGTTACTAAGATGAAAAAGAGCATTTAAGTCTCTGGTTCCATTTTTCCCTGATGCTTTCCCTTGGCTTGAGTAAGCAAACCAACACGTTTACCTTTGTGCTTACACTAGTTAAATTTGGTTTCCTGTTGCTTACAATACACACATGCTAAGACCATCTCTTTTAAGTTATTTGATTTATCTTTGTTGTTGTTGTATAAATCAGTAGGCTTTACGTTTCTTAGAGTAGTTTTAATTTTACAGAAAAATTGATTAGAAAGTACAGAGTCCACACATGCTCTTTTCTCCTTCCCTGCACACAGTTCCCCTTTATATTTATCTACTGTATTAGTGTAGTTTATTTGACAAAACAATATTGATACAATATTATTAACTGACGTCCATAATTTATACTAGGATTCAGGCTTCGTGTTGTACATTCTATGGGTTTTGACAAAGATATAGTAGCATTTACCCACTATTATGTATCATTCAGAAAATTTCACTGCCCTAAAAATCCCCTGTGCTCTACCTTTTCTTCCCTCCCTCCCTCTCCCTTTGGATTCTTCTTTTCACTCAATGCAGATATAGTGAACACCCACCATATCAAACTGTTTTAGTTGCTGGGAACACAAAACCAGGTGTATAACTAAATAAATGCAAGAAAGTGCTTAGTGGTGGCTCAGTAGATGTCAGCATAGGGGACAGTAAAGGCAAGAGTAGTCAAAATTCTTTCAACTTCAGATGAAAATGACATCAGTGGACACAGTATGAGGGCTCTCGCTTTACCACTCTTATTGTAGTGAGCATAACTATGTCACTGCTAGGAGAATGGCATGATAACAAGTAACATAGTATTGTCTCTACAGTATAAGATTTTTAAGTCAGTAAACACATGTTATTCTTCGTCCAAAAATAAACCTATCCAGTACATTTGAAATGACAGCAATAAAACAAATTGGAGTTTAAGTCCAAGAAATAGCCAAGGCAAATGTGAGTCTTTCACTAGTCTGTTACCTCTATTGTTATTTCTAATAGTATTATTAGTCCATGCTAGATTATTAAACATGATATATGTGTGGAGTGACGGACATGCACTGCCAGTCTTTTCAAGCCTCTTCGGGCCTGAAACTCTACAATTCCTTTATTTGTAATATAATCTAGCACAGCACTATAGTTATTGATTTTTCTCCATACTTCAAACAAGGAAAGTTAAATCAGGGCACAAGTCCACCATATTCAGTTGATTATTTCTGAAATTCCAGTGGTGTCTTCACATTTAAAAACCCCGGTGTTTTTTAAATAATTCTACATTTGGAGAAGATTCTGTCACAGTTTCCTCTAAGAAGTAACAAAGACAAACCAGTGTCTATATTTGGTCAGTGCCTATACTCTGGCCTATACTCAGTGCCTATTTCTGTTTCTGAAACTGAAAGTAGACAGGCCACAGTTCTTAGAGTCAGGGAATAATCAAGAACTGAAAAATAATATTGTAATGGCACAGCCAGGCCTGCCCTAAGAAGCATGCTAGCATAGTTCATTTTTGATCTGATGAAGCTAGAAGTCCTACGACTCCTGGTTTTCCAAGCTTTTAGCATTAATGTTGTTCAGTAGATTTTGTGTTTCTTCCTGGGAGACAATAAATTAGGAATAACAATGCCAAACCTAGATATAATCAGAAGAGTCATGGAATCTTCCTAAGGGAATATAGAGAATTTCACAAATTTTTCCTTTTTGATCCTAAACCACAGTCCTCTTACCTAATATATCTATGTGGAAGTGATCATCTTTTATTTGAATTTGATTCTATGATGGTAGATACAATTGTATACTGAGTGTTCTGATATATTTGTCCCAGTTGGGAGGGAGTCACAGACACTTCCCAGACTATGTAGTATCACATACCAACCAAATCACAGGCCCCAGACACCGATAGGGCACAGCCCTGACTCATTCCATTTATTCCATGTTTTTTGCAGAAAAAAGACATTTCTCCATGAACTACAGCTCTCTATTTCTAAATGTGATAAGTGGGATTAACTGCAGTTCAATCCCCGTGGTTTTTTTAAATCCCAAAATGAGAAATCCACCAAGTGCGGTCAGGTAAAGGGAACATATGTGCCCTTTCAGAGTTTTCAGGCATTCATCTGTGCATAATAAAAAACTGATCTCCTAGGTCCAGTCTTTTCTCTCTGTTAGGAAACCTAATGGGGTTAAGCCTGGATCACTGTCCCTCACTCTAAATCAAGCTCCTGTTGGGAGGGATGGAATTCTTCTGACTGGATTAGGCCAAGCAGAGCCAACTCCTAAAGCTGGAGTGGGGAAGTGGTGGAGTGGTGGTGGGGGGTGAAGGGGGTGACTTCCCCCAAAAAATCCCACGTGGTCTTAGAAAGGGGAAGGGACAACAGCTGCATTACCTCCTTTCCTCATCATTAAAGATATTGTCCATATTCCTGCTACTCCTTATTTCTCCTGCTTTTTTGCATTTTTAGCTCAGTTAATTCTTCTATTTTTATTATTTTCTTCAAAAATAATTCTTGCTCTTCAAATTATAAAAATACTACACAAAACAGATAATATAGTTATAATATATTGTTTTGCAGAACAAAACAATAACTAATGAATGATCCATGTATGTGAGGGAAAAAAAATCCCTATATGTGGCATTATATCTATATTTTATATTTAATTTATTCAGTTTTTTGCTACCACAAACAAGGCTGCACTGTGCATCTTTGTACAAGTCTTCAGGAAGACTTGTGTGATTTCTCTGGAACAATTAAAAAGGAATAGGATTGCTACTGGATTACAGGGTTTCATAGTTAGCATCCCAGAGTACTTCTAGATTGTCACCAGAATGGCCCCACCAGCCCTGGGTTGTTCCATTATTAAAGATTCCAGGGTTCCGGGCGCCTTGCAAATGCTGCCCTTTACACTGGCACCATCTGTGGAGGAACACAGACCTTCAGGCATATGTAAAAGATACTGTGCGAGACCTGACCAGTTCCTTTCTGGATCCTTTGTAGTAGCTCTGTTTACCCACCCTAGCTTCAGTGTATTTTTGCTATTATTTTGTGCCTGTAACTTCCAGAGGCTTTCTCTTAAACACTGGAGGCCCCTACCCAGTAAGGAGAAGGGGAAGTACCTAGAAATTTTATGTCCACCTTGACCCGCACTGTGACCTGTGGCCAATGACATACTAGTGTGCGAGTGCTGAAGCCCAGCTGTGTCTCAAGTCGGGTAAACACCAAGCAGCACAAGAGATCAGGCTGAGTCTGGGACTTCAACTGAAATCTCGCCCTCCTCAGCTTCTTTCCTAGCCCCTGCTGCTTCTGTTCCCTTACTGTTCTCCTCTGGGGGCTCCGCCTTAACAAACTACTTAGATTTAAATCCTTGGCTCAAGGTCCACTTCTAGGGGAACTGAACCAAAGACAGCACACATTTCTATTTTACTGCTGAACATAAATGGCAAGTTCAAGGCCATGAACACATTAGATTCTTTAGTGTACTAAATTTGGGCTCATATTTGAAACAATTCTTTCAATTTCTCTATCTGAGGTATCTTAGTAGGTAGGAGATCTCTCTCCTAATTGGTAATCCAAACTTCCTCACCCTCATCTTCAGTCTCAGTTGCTGTGAAGGAGTGTGGCTTTTCTATGAGGCACTCATATAGACCAGTCTAGAAATTCCAATTCAGCCTCAAGAACAGGGCTATTAAGATTTTTGTATATCCAAACATTCTTCATATCAGAAATCAGCTGCAGTTGCCCCTAGGAGAACATGCCCCTCTCAAGTGGCTGCCAAATGAGGGTTTAGGTCATTTATGAAGCTGATATTGATGAGGGGTAACAAAATTTGTCAGCTGGGTAGGGGACCGTAAGTAGTAAGCACAGGCCACTCTCTCAAAGGGTTTGACAATGAGAATACTAGAGGCCCAGGAAGACAGTCTGAGGGAACAGCAGAGTCAAAGGAAAAGTTTTTATTTCTTTATAAGAAAAACAACTCCAGTATTTTTATGACAGAAGAACTGAAGCCAATGAAAGGAAGAGATAATATGAAAGAAAGAAGGTAATTAGTGGATCAAGGTCCTAGGGGACATGAGAGGAGTTGGAAATGCAGCCTTGGAAAGGAAGAAAGATTCCTCTTCACTGACTAATAAGCAGTGTCTGATTCTTTAGGCATGCAATTTCCTGATTTTCTACCCATGAATATCTTCTGTCAATATTCTGGGCTTAAGGATAAGAATAGAGCCTTTTTATATCATAGGTGGAAGTGTACTATTTTTAAATATTACCTTACAAGAACATCCTGGAAAGATATCTATGCAAGTGTATTTGTATGAATGAACTCTTAACCTGGCACCAGATCCTAGCTAGAGGGACTCAGAGAAGACACCTATAGCTGGAGGCAGAAGGGGGTCTCATCCACATTCAAGGTCATCTATGGGTACAATAGAAACCATAACCATGTGCCTTTTTTCTGTAATGAACACGTGTTGTTCCATAACCAGAATATATGCATGTATAGAGAAAATTTATCTTTGATTTTTGATGATGATATTCTTCTTCGATTAACAATTGGGTATACCAAAACCCCCGAGATAAATAAAAATCAATTCATTTCAGTATGGTTTCATTATATATGTTTTCTTATAGAACATATCAGGGAAAATAAATTTCCAGTAAGCTGGAGATGCATACTATTCACATTACTATGCTTTAAGCCTTTATTTTACACCATCTCCCAATCTCACAGCTGTATCACATTAGAGTCTAAGACACTTATCTTCCCTCCTTCTGTGTGACCAAAGAGAATCTACAAAATGGTCAACTGTTTTCTAACTCCTTCCTCTCCACTGAGTGCTTCATTTCCAAACGTGCCTGTGACTAATACTTAGCAGGAAGATGAGAGCCTGAGTTTAATACTTCCTCCATGCCGATGCTCTATTTTTCTACATCATCTGTAGACAACGAGCAAATTGCACAATTCCTTGGGCTTGGTTAGCTGGTACAGTCCCCTGCTTTTGTCATCAACCTAGCATCCCAGGGTCTCTTTCAATCAAAAGTAACAGGGTCATGGGAACCTTATATTCTACTGAATCATGATTTGGTAAAATAATAGTATAACTTCTGGCCATGCTTAGGATCACTCATCATTCCACCAGGTTATCCCAATACTTCAGGGAACACTGTGGTTACGCTTGAGAACTCTCATCTAGGAATTATGCTGTATGACGCACAATCTTAAAAAGCTGTTGCCTCTGTCTATTACACAGTATGCAACAAGTAAAAGGTTGTCATTCTGATTTCAGCTTAAATGTTACCTCCTCTGAGAACTTTTCTGACCTTAAAATGTAAATTAGTCACCCAGTCACACAATCACTGTTTTAATTCTCTGCACAGCACATATCTCTAAGTATTTTTCTTGCTCATTTAAGTTTATCTATTGTCTGTCCCTAGATAAATTCAGTGAAGTTGCAGAATACAAAATCAACACATAGAAATGATTTGCATTTCTATACACTAACAACAAAATATCTGAAAAAGATAAAGAAAACAATTCAATTTATAATAGTATCAAAAACCATAAAATATCTTAAGAATAAATTTAACCAAGGAAGTGAAAGTTCTGAAAGCTATAACATTTTGAGATGAAAGAAATTGATGAAGACACAAATAAATGGGAAAACATCCCATGTTCATATATTGGAAGAATGAATATTGTTAAAATGTCCATACTGTCCAAAGCCATCTCTAGAGTCAATGCAATCACTATCAAACTTACAAAAGTATTTTTCATAGAAATACAACAAACAATCCTAAAACTTGTATGAAACCATGAAAGATCCCGAATGCCAAAGCAATTCTGAGAAAGAACAAAGAGGCACCACACATTCTGATTTTTAAATATATTACAAAGCTATAATAATTAAAAATGGTACCGGCATACATACAGACATGTAGAATAATGGAACAGAATAGAAAGCCCAGAAATAAATCCTTACATATGTAGTCAAGTAATTCTTGTCAAGGAAGCCAAGGATATTCAGTGGAGAAAGAAGAGTCTATCCAATAAATGGTGCTGGGAAAACTGAATAATCACATGCAAAAGAATGAGATTGTACCCCTATCTTACACCACTCACAAAAATTAACTTGAAAAGGATTAAAGACTTAAATGCTAAACCTGAAATCGTAAAGCTCCTAGAATAAAACAGGAGAAAAGTTCCTTGACATTGTTCTTCGCAACAAATTTCTGGATATGACACTAAAGGCACAAACGACAAAAGCAAAAATACACAAATGGTAATAGCTGTTTAACTAAGAAGCTTCTGTACAGCATAAGAAATTATCAATAAAGTGAAAGGCAACCTATAAAATGAGAAAATATTTGCAAACCATCTATCCGATAAGAGGTTAATACCCAAAATATGGAACTCATACGACTCATAGCAAAATAATACAATCTGATTTAAAAATGGGCAAAGGACTTGAATAGACATTTTCCAAAGAAGACACACAAATGGCCAACAGATACATAAAAAAAATACTCAGCACCAATAATCATCACAGAAATAAGATATCCACAATGAAATATCACCTCACACTTGTTAGAATGACTACTATCAAAAAGATAAAAGATAATAAGTGTTGGCAAGGATGTAGAGAAAGGGAAGCCTTGGGCACTGCTTGTGAGAATATAAACTGGTACCACCAATATGGAAACCAGCCCCTGATTAGGGCTGTGTGTGCGGCTGCTTTATCCTTAGGCCCAAGTTAAAAACTGCTTTTAGTCAACAATAGCCTCGCATGAGACTCCTAGAGAGATCACTCATGCCTGAGAAAAAAGTAGTATAGAATTTAAGATAACTTAACTTCTAAAACAAAACAAAATAAAAAATTTTTTAAGAAGAAAGAGAAGGAGGAGGTGAAGGAAGAGGAGTGAGAATAAGAAGAAGGTTTTGCAGGGGTAAAGTACACTAAAAAACCCTTCATAATTTAATATTTGAAAGCAGTCGTGGCTCCTCATCCATTATCAGCTATCTAGAAACACAACTTTGTCTACTTGTCTACTGTCAGTTTTCAGGGAAGAGCCAACTAGAGATATGGACCTACAAAATTAGTGAGGAAAACTGCCTCAATTCCTATGCTAACTAATGTCATCCATCATTGATAAATATGAGTAGATAACAGGTAACCAGACACAAGAGGAAAGCAAACAATAAACATGAAGACCAAAGTTAAAACAATCATTGATCCTAGAGAAAACAGGTATTTCAGGGAACAGAACAGATTTGTTACAATTCTGTATACTATCCTCAGAGATAGTTAAGAAGATATGCAGATATCAGAATAAAACCAGGCTGCTATATAAAAGGAGAGAGTTCAAGAAAGAATACACGGATATTTTATTAAAAGAATGGCAGAGTTTAGCTAGAAACAGCTGAATGCAGTTGTCCTTTACAAAAGAAAATTTTCAGAAAATTTTCCTTGTATTCATGTACAAGGAAGTCCCAGGACTCTGAACACTTTCTGATAAATCATTTCACCAAAATTGTAGTGGGTTTTAGAGGGGTAAATAAAAGTCTCTTTTTGCTTAAGGGCTTTACCAGATTATAAAGTGCCAGTTAAACCCTTTGTCTTTCGCTATGGGTGGAGTTTGTGAAGCCGTGCATATACAAAGCAAAAAATAATAATCTAAGTCAGAAAATTCCTTCCCTTCCCCCTCAGATTTATAGTGTTCATTTATCTCTTTGTATATAAACCACATCCTCTGACAAAAAAAGAAAAAAAGAAAGAAAAAAAAAGACCTTAATAGTCGAGTTTCCTTGTAAAGTGCTGTTCCTTTGTATAATGGGGAAGGAACTTCACCAATTTTGAAGCCTAACAATTTAATCGATACCAAAATTCATTTTTAAAATGAGTTTATATAAAAATAATGTGAATTTTTTAAAGGGGATGTGCATAAGTGCCCTAGAAATATATTATTATTTTAGTGTTTCTAAAGCTCTGGTTGCTACTACTAAGCTTAACAAATTATAGGGTACTATAATGGATGGTTATAAAACTAATATACCACCCACATATCTCTGATGACTTAAACATGTGTCATTAAAAGAAACAAGGTTTTGGTTCAAAGGGACATCTATTTCTTCTTTTGAAAGATCCAAAATAATATAAAATATACTTTACAAAAGAATAAAACTAAAAAATCACCAGAAAGTGAGAAAAGGTACCATCCGCAGGCCAGAAGATCTGGGGAATTACCAACTGATAGAAAGCAGAAGGTGTTGTATGGATGGAAAAAGCAGAACAGTAGAACAGAAAAATGGTAATGGCAAGGAGTTTAAGGGTATTGGTAGAGGAAGTTGGAGAAATGCCCATTGGGGAGTCAGGGCCATGTTCATGGATATGTGACCTTTACAGTGGCCTAGTGTCCCATGCTTGAAAGTGGCCTCTACCTCCTTTAATGCTCTGCTGTTGTCTTGAAATTCTTAATAATTTTTTAATGAGGGACGCTACGTGTTCCTTTTGTACCAAAGCCTGCGAATTCATTCAATGAAAATGAGACTTCAAATGTAAGACCGCTTGGATAGAAAACTGACAGACCCAGGCCAAAGCTTAAACAACCTAGAAGAGATCCTAACAGAGGGCAGAGGAGAGACTACATAGGTGCTGAATTTATAGAGGGAGTAGAGGGTATCATGGAGAGGACCAAGGGACTAGAAGAAATTGTTAGACTCTGTATATGTTTCCTACGGCTACCTTAACAAAATACTGCAAACCGGTTTGCTTAAAACTATAAACATTTATCTAGATCATATAAGTCGAAAATGAAGGTGTCAGCAAGGTTGTTTTCTCCTGGAGGCTCTAAAAAAGAAACTGTTCCCTGCCTCTCTCCTAGCTTCTGAAGGTTGCAGGCAATCCTGGGCATGTCTTGGCTTGTAGATGCATCACTTTAACCTCTGCCTCTATCTTCACATGGTGATCTCCCCTTTGTATGTCTATGTGTCTGTGTCCAAATTTCCCTCTTATAAGGATAGCAATTGTTGGATTAGGGCCCAATCTAATCCAGTATGGTCTCGACTTGATTACATCTGTAAAATTTTTTTTTCCAAATAAAGTATCACTCTGAGGCTTCTGGTGAACAAGGATTTGTCAGGGGGCACAATTCAACCAAGTACAGTCTCCAAAGACAAATAACTCACCACATAACTCTGTCCTTTTGGCCACATAGACATATGGCTTCAGGAGCCAATAGAGCAGCTATTACTACACACTTATCATGGTTTACATCATTGGATAAGTAGACAATCAGAGTCTTCCCCTAGCATGCACCAGAGCCAAAGTATAGTGTTCAGTGGTTTCTAAACTCCTTTACCTACAAAACCTTTTGTTCAAGTGAAATTTTACTAGGAGTGCTCAAATATAATGGATAAAAGCTAGTCAAATAGAAATTTAGCTGACAGGACCAGGGTTTGTCTCCCCCTCCTGTATCAAATTGTTCAGCTCCATAGAATATTATTGGAAATCCACATATCTACTTTTCTGATTAGTTCAGGAAGCAATTGATACGTACCACTAACATAGAGCAAAATATGTACATAGGGGATAAGAGAAGAGGTAAAGAAGAAGAAAGTGAATTTAGGAAGGGCTGGAGAATCGATAGTTATGGCTACTTTAAGTATTTGGGGTACAAAAGGGAAAAAGAAAGTCACAGAATACCAATCTGTGGCATTCTGGTAACACCAAAGAAGAAGGTAAAAGGATGAAGGGAAAAGGAAGGAAGGGAGGACCTCCTTATACAGTGGTTTTGAGTGGTAGCTAGTATTTTTATGGCTCTATGATGGACTCATGGATGAAGCTCTAGGGTTTCCTGGGCCAAGTTTGAGGCAATTAGCTACATAATGCAGGCAAGTTTACACTGAATGACTTAGAAATCTTCTGTTTCCCAAATAAGTAGATAAACAGAAGACTTCAGTCTCCAGAGTCATTAATCTAGTACCTTCTGTGAACACTCAGCATGCATACAAAGCCAAAAAAAAGTACTCAATATAAATAAATCAATAACAATTTATATCTTTTGATCTATCCAAAGGAAAATGTTTATATGTGGAGAAAATAATAAATAAAATTACATTTAAAAGAAAAACCATCCCTTCCCACAAATACACAGGACTTTTAAAAAAGTGAGACACTAAGCCATCTGACATGTCCTTAAAAGTCTTTACCAAAGGGAAGAAATATGTGTCAAAACACCAAGGCCTGTGAGTCAATGGGTCAGTTAAGTTTTCCTAAAGTAATACTCCCAAGAAAGCACTTTAATTTGTTGTCTTAAAGAGTTTAATAGTTTAACCTAATAATTCTCATAACTTGGAAGTAGCTGAGTCAGATATGAGGCAAAGGGCTGATTGGGAACAATGCTGATACCAAAATGCTGCTAAGCAGAATGACAATGACATCGTGAAAAACCTGAATAAAGGCTATCGTGTTACGTGAATGTTGTGCTACCAATTCCACGTCTCTGACGAGTTCTCAGTGCAAGTCTCCCCTAGAACAGGGGCTGAGTCAGCTCGAGCTGCCATAACAAAACACCACAGACTCAGTGGCCGAACAACAAATGTTTATTTCTCACGGTTCTAGAGGCCACAGGAAGTCCAAGATCAAGAGGACTATAGACTCGGTATCTGGCGAGAGTTGCTTCCTGGCTACCTTCTCGCTGTACTCCCACGTGGTACGAGCTCCGTCATGGGGACTCCACCCTCAAAGCCTCATCTAAATCTAACTACCTCCCAAAGGCCCCACCTCTTAATACCATCCTATTGGTGATTAGGACTTTGACATACAAATTTGGGGGTCAGACATTCAGACCATAGCAGGGACTCTTAATCGTTTTTGGATCATGGACCTCTTCCAGAAATCTAGTGAATAAAATCCTTAAATGCATTTTGAAAATACACAGAGAATTATATAAGAATACCAATTACATTAAAATACTATTATAGAACGCTTTTTAAAACAAAATTGTGATAAGGCAATATATGTCTCCTGTATTAACACATGAAATAACAAGATCGAGTGGCAGGTCAATAACTATCATAATTTCTAAGTAACGATGAATGTAGGTGATATTTTGAGATATCTGCCAATGGGAAATATCTGTGATTTCTATCGGCAACAAAGTTATAGGTCCTGTTAACACCACTTTGATGTGTTGCCTATATTCATAATTGAAAGAAGTGCTAATTGTCAGTTGAGAGTAAGTGAAAATAAAAATGCAATTCTTTCTCATCCACATACTCAGCCCCCAGATTCAGAACTCCTCCACAAGGGTCTCTTTCATTTCAAAAGTTCTCCCTTCCTCATTGCTCACAAGGAGCAACAGGCCTACATGAAATATACCCTAAGAAACCTCTATTTCTATAGTTCCTGCTCATGACTTGTTCTTCATTTTTTCCCCAAAAGATTTCATTGTGCTGCTGTTCACTGAAGTGAATTTGCTTAAAATAAAATGGTTTGTTTTGTAAATTTTTAATACTGATTTGTCCTGTTTATAAAAATAACACTTGCTCATGACTGGGGGTGCAAATGAGAAAATGAGAAATGCAGATAAAATTAGAATACCAGAGACAACCACTGTTCATACCGTGTTAACTTCAGCCAATTTTTAAATTTTTTAATATCTTGATAAATTTAATACTTATTTTTTTAACTGACTCTTTTTAGTGAGCAGTGTTCCTTTTGTGGATTTAGCAACACTGACCTTCAGTATCTTTCCTGGTAAAAGGAATATGTTCCAATGAGTCAACTATGCACCAATGATTTAAAAATATAGGAGATCCCTGAATATATTCCTTTAAATAAAACAGTTAAGGAAAGTTATCACCTGAAACAGAGTAAAGTATTATTATTGTGTCAGAAAACACTAAACGTAACAGAGGACCTTGGGGCAGAAGAAGGGGAGGAGAAGGTTGGTTCCAAGAGGCCAGGAAAGGTTCACACACCCCACTGGCATCCTGTTTCCCGGGGCCTCCAGGTGGCACCCCTGTACCTCTATGCCAGCAACCTGGGCCTGGCTCCCCATCGCCCCCCCCACCCCGACTCTGGGGCTGGGAAAAGTAGTGGAAAAGCTATTCCCCATCCCTTCAGACCATCCTTTTTCTCACTCTGCAAAGCAAAATTGCTATACAAATCTTCAAGTTCCTCTGAGTTAAACAAAATGTGATTTCTAGGGCCTACAGAGCCCCATATTTTCTCACCAGTCTGCAAATCCTGGCATTTCTCTTAACCAGGGCTAAGCCTTTCGCTTCAGAAATAGAAATAACAAGATTAAATTCCCAAAGTCTGGCTGAAGTAATATTGCAGTGTAAATAAATTTTCATCTAAGCATAATCAGTTGAGGTGCGGAAGCCATTTTGGATTACGTGTGAGGGCAGGGTAACCTGGGCAAGAAAAGACAAAATGAAATTGCAAGGAAATTCACAAAGAAGACATATTTCCTAGAATAAACTTTGTTTACTTTCAACTGATAGGGAACAAATAAAGGCATAGCAAATTACTTTTCTCATTCAGTTGCAAACACAGATGGTATCATACATAACTTTAAATATGTGTCCCTGTGTGTCACACTGCTGGCCAGTATTCAGGGCTTCCCTTGCAGTTTATTCATTCATTCATCAAGAACCCAAGATCCTAGAACTGGAAGTAATCTTTCAAAGCCATCTAGTCCAATCCCCCATTTTAAGAAGAAACTAAATTCCAAAATGGTTAAATAAATTGCTAAATATCAAATGTCTAGTTGGTAACTAGAATACAGGTCCCCCACCATTTATTGCAGTCTTGACTTTATATTGTTAATTATCTTTCTGTGCTAATTTCAGCATCAAGAGCCTTCACACACATATACACTCAAAGGGGTTTACCTACATAGGGTAGCTAACCTACTGCTGTTTTTATTCAATATATTGTTATTGTCCACTGTTTCTTGATAACGGCTATACCATGACACTAAAAAATTAACAGTGGATATAAGAGTGACTGTGATGGTGTGATGGTTAATTTTATGTGTTAACTTGACTGAGCATGGAGTGCCCTAATATTTGGTCAAACATTATTCTGGGTGTTTCTGTCAGGGTGTTTTGGGATAAGATAAAAATTTAAATCAGTAGACCAAACAAAACAGTTTGTCCTCCCTAATGTGGGTGGGCCTCATCCAATCAGTTGAAGGCCTGACTAGAACAAAAAGGCTGACTCTCCCCTGAATAAGAAAAGAATTTCTGCCTGATAGCCTTCAAACTAGAACATTAGCTTTTTCCCCACCTTCCTGTCTCTGGAGCCACATCCCAACACACACACACACACACACACACACACACACACACACACACAAACACACTACAAATCTCTTTGTGGGAACCAAAAACTATAACAAACTTGTAGTTATTATAGGATTATATGGAAGAAACAAGTAATTTCCACTCTGCTTTGCCATTAATCCTTCCAAAGAAACTACCTCAAAACAAAACAAGTGCTTCACTAAAAAATAAACTACTTGAACAAACAAATCTCACTGTTCAGTTTAACCCAGAGGTATATAATAATAGCATAACTAATGGGCTTTCTTTTTTCTTCTCCACCATTTCCCTTGACAGAATCTCTCTCAGGCTTCCCCAGCTGAGTCAGAATGCACATTCTGAGGATCACTTTGTAGTTTATATAGATGACTACTCATGCCTGTGTGGTAGGCCTCAGGAGTTCCTGATTCTTTCCCTGGGCCTCACACATCAAAGCAAGAGTCCTCCTGGTCAATAACCCCTCAAGGAATCTATTTGTACAAAATGCTTTTGTGTATATTTTTCTTCCAAGTTCAGTTAAGAGTTCGGATGCTATTTTTTTCTTTCTAAAGAAAAGATCCAATAAGAAAGCCCAATTAGATTCTTCCAAGAGTTGTTTCTAACATTAATTGATGGCTAGTGTGATGTGATTTCTAAGGTTTCTTATAGTTCAAAAATTGTCGTAGGGTGTTTGGAGGTTGAGGGAATTGCACCAAGTAAAGCATGCAAGATGAACTTCCAGGCCAAGGAAATGAATGTGCAAAGCAGGGACTCCCTGAAGGACCCCCATGTTCTAGGAATGTGGAGAAATTAGTTCAATGTGGCTGCAGCAAAGGGGCTGTGTAGGGTGGGGGAGGCAGAGAGGGAGTATTATGAGGTGGTAAGCATAAAAAGAGAAGTGAGAGCTATACTGCAAGGGCCAAACTGCCCCTTTTGCTGCCAGGGGACTCACAAAAGGAAGCCTCTGTCAGATCTGCTTCTTTTTTAAGTATAGTTGGTAAACAATATTATATTAGTTTCAAGTGTACAATATAGTGATTCGACATTTATATATCTTACCATGTGATCACCACACTAAGTCTAGTAATCATCTGTCACTGTGCAAACTTATCACAATATTATTGACTATTTTCCCCTTCATCTTTTGCATCCATCCCCCCACCACCCTCCTCTCTGGCAATCATCAGTTTGATCTTACAGAAACAGATATGCTTCTTTATAATTCAACTAAACATGAAGATGTGATTTTTAAAATTTCTCCTTTGAGGTACTTATTCAAACTAATAGCATCTCCCCATGGGCAAATAAATACCAAGCAGTCATTTGACCCTAATATTTGCTGAAAAATACGACTATGAAAAATGGATGTGGAGTTGGGAGTTTTTGCTTTTCTCCGTGCAATCATAAGAGGGCGATAGTGTTTCCCTTCTTATAGCCCATCCTCCTTCCAACATCGAGAAGTCACTATATAATCATCAATAGAAGTAAACATGCATAGTCACAAGAACTCCAAGTACTTTATGGTGCATTAATGACTCAGGAATTTGGGTCTAAGAATATGATCATTCACTATTAAAAAATTTCAAATATATATTCACTTCAATTTTGGTCTCTAAGGAACATATGCACAGGTGATGCTTCGGTCACCTTGTGTAATGGCTAGCACTGGGCTCTCTGCAGGGTTTTGCCTCTCCATGCCTGGTGAGAAGAAGCCTGGAAAGACTGACTGCCATTCTGATAAACTCACATGGCTGCCTGAATGCAAAATTTCCTCCACCAAAGGACAACCAACTCTGAACAAAGATAGGATAGCAGGGTTGGCTGCACCCACTCCCACCTCATGGACACCTTCGTTTTTGTTCTGCCCCTTCCTCACTGAGATACACTGGGTGTCTTAGGCAGCTCGGACTGCCAGAACGAAATGTCATAGACTGGGTGGCTTAAAAAACAGGAATTTGTTTTTCACCGTTCTGGAGGCTGGAAAGCCAAGCTCAAGATACCAACAAGGTCAATGTGTGGTGAGAGGACTTTCTCCTTGGGCTGCAGACAGCTGCCTTCTGCTGTGTCCTCGCATGGCCTTGCCTCTGTGCTCACCCAGAGAAAGAGATTCCTCCTCTTCCTCTTCTTCTTCCCCTTCTTCCTCTGCCTCCTCCTCTTGATCCCATCATGAAGGCCCCGACCTCATGACCTTATCAAACCCTAATTGCCTCCCAATGGCCTCATCTCCAAATACCATCACATTGGAGGTTAAGGCTTAAACATATGAATTTGTGGGGATACATTTAGTCCATAGCATTCTTCCCTTGGCCCACTAAAATCCATGTCCTTCTAGTATGCAAAATACATTCATTTTATCCCAACAGCTTTGTAAGTCTTAACTCATTCCACCATCAATACTAAAATCTAAAATCCAAAGTCTCATTTAAATATTATCTAAATTGGATAAGGGTACAACTTGAGAGATGATTCATCCTGAGGCAAAATTTCTCTCCAGCTTTGAACCTGTGAAATCAGACAAATTATGTGCTTCTAAAATACAATCTTCGAACAGGCACACGACAGACATTCCCATTCTAAGAGGCAGAAATCAGAACGAAGGAAGAGGTGGTAGGTCCTAAGCAAGTCTAAAACCTAGCAAGGCAAATGCCATCAGATTTAAGGCTCGGGAAAAATTCTTTTTGGTTTGAAACTCTACCTTTAGGACACACCAAGGCAGTAGTCTCATCTCTAAGGTGTACCCCAAGGCTCTAGGGGGTGGGTGGCTCTTAAGGTTCTACAGGGCAGCCCCACTCCAGAGGCACTAGGGGAATCTTCTGGCCCATAGAAACAAGAGAGGCAGCCCTACTCTCTGAAACTGAGAAAACAGCCTCGTCTCCTGGGCCTGTGCTGGGACTGGAGTCCTCATGGTCTCTAAATCTGCTTTAGGGTCAGTCTTCCCTTTCCTTGAAGAACAGCGCACATTCACAGCCAAATAAGTCCATAGTCTTGTCCTATAGAATCCAAAATTCTATAGCCTTTCTTCGTTTTGCCCCATTTCTATCCTTTCAGTTCAAACTGGCAGTTTTTTTGCTCTTATAATCCCATAAACTTTTATTGAGTGGACAGTGCAGCCACACCCTTGGTGTTTTTTTTCAGGACATGAGTTCTCATTTTTTTTGCAATGTGGAGAGGCTGAGAATTTTCCAAATCTTCATGTTCTGGTTCGTTTTTGCTTAACAGTTCCTTATTCGATTCATTTCTCTTTTTTCATTTCACTCTTCTTTTTTATCTCAGTCTTCAGTCCTTTCTTGGGCAGGAGGAATCAAACCACTCCATCAACACTTAGCTTAGAAGTCTCCTCAGCCAAATATCCAATTTATAAGCTAAATATCACTTGCAATTTCTTCTTCCCATAAAACACTTGAACACAATTCAGCCAAGTTCTTTGCCACTTTATAACGAAGATCACCTTTCCTCTACTTTCTAATAACATGTTCCTCATTTCCATCTGAGACTTCACTTAGAATCATCTTTAACGTCCATCTTTCTAGCATGCACCTCAAAATTCTTTCAGCTTCTACCCATTACCCAGTTCCAAAGCCATGTCCACATTTCTATGTATTTGTTACAGCAGCACTCTACTTCTCGGTACCAAAATCTGTCTTAGTTTGGGTTCTCCAGAGAAACAGAATAGAATATATATGTATATATAAAGAGATTTATTATGAAGAATTGATTCAAACAATTATGGAGGCTGAGAAGTCCCAAAATCTACAGTTGGCAAGTTGGAGACCCAGGAGAACCAGTGGTGTCCAGTCTGAGTCTGAGTCCAAAGGCAGGCCAGTGTCCCAGCTCAAAGACAGTCAGGCAGAGAGAAAGAACACTTTCTTACTTGGTCTTTTTATTCTATTCAGACTTTGACAGATTGGATGAGGCCCATCCACAGTGGAGAGGGCCGTCTGCTTTCCTCAGTCTACTGATTCAAATGTTACGTCCACACAGGCATGCCCAGAAATAATGTTTAGCCACAAAATTAACCATTCCATCACATCATCTACTTTGACTTGCTTTCGTGTTTTCCTCTTACTGTTTAACCCTAGCCTCCCTGTTCATCACAATTTTCTGATTTTGCCCAATAATCAAAGCCTTTCTAAAAGACTGCTTAACTGCTCTAAAATTACTACAAAGATATTGATGAATGCAAATTACTTGACAATTATTCTCCCTATTGCATTTAACCAGTATTTTACTTAAGGGAAAAAAAGGTTTTACTGTGGTAAAATACATATAGCATGAAATTTACCATTTTAACCATTTTAAAAATGTACAATTCAATGGGATTAAGTACTTTCATAATGTTGCATAATCATCACCACTATCTGGTTCCAGAATTTTTTCAACACTTCAAAACTCCATATCCAATAAGCAGTCACTCCCCTCTCCGCTTCCCCCAGCCCCTAGCAACCACTAATCTGCTTTCTGCCTCTATGGATTTGCCTATTCTGGATATTTCATATAAATGCAATCATACACTATGTGGCCCTTAGTGTCCGGCTTTCTTCACTTAGCTAACGAAGAATGTTAGCCTATTCAGCTAAGGGAAGGTAAAAAACAGAAAGCAGAATATATTTTGTGATATAAACATTTTGAGGTATCTCTAAAACCAGATCAACCTTCTGTTTAGTTGTTTTACCAAGATCTGGGGAATTTATCTGTGATTCACCTGCCTTAGACATTCTGCTCTAAGTTATTATTTCTCTCTTTCCATGGAGGTTTGAGACAGCCAAAAGCAAGCTGGCATCAGTCCAGGGCGAGAATCTGAGGACATTTCAGGGGGCCTATTTTCCCCCATCAGGGAGGCCTTCCTTCCTTGGAAGTAACCTGGCAGGACCATGGGGGTCATAAGGTCATATAGCCCTGAGGGGCACAAGGATGTTTGTCCCCTGACACTTTAGGCCTTGAAAATAAAAGCAAGCACATCTCTGGCAGCACAATAAATTATTCATGGGCTTTATTTAAAAAGAGAGACAGTATTTATAGGAAAAGAAAATGGATTCTACTTCAATTTTAAAAATCATTTCCAGAAAAAGAATATTATAATCAAATGTGAGTCAAAGATACAGGCTTTATAGTTTTCACGCAGCACAGCTACTGAGTTTTCAAAGGATACAGGTTTGCTGGGGTATTGGTTTCTACAACATGGGTATTTTGAAAGAATACAAAGCTTTATTGGGTATGTACCACACAGATGGCCAGCCCAGACTACGAGTCTGCTCAAGTTTTGTGGGAAATGAGCAGTTTGGCAGACCCCTAGTTCAAAGGGTCTGAGAATGGCATGCCAGAAGGGCTCAGGGGCTGCAGGAGTCACTTTAAAATGCTGAAGCACTGGCAGCCCCAATGGAGGGTTTCAGCCTGTGTCACAGATCGTATGTGCCGCCAACTGCCACAGCTTCATTTGATCTAACATGGGACCATAAGCATCTTTCTTTTTTACCAATCTCCCATTTTTATTAATAATTAAACTCAAAGAGCTTGCAAATACTTTTAGTCTTTATTTCTATCCTGTTACTATTTATATTTATGCTAACGTCAAAGTCTGGATTTGTCTTCAAATGAGTTCATGTTGTTTTCCTGCTTCTGTTTCAAGATATGGACCACGTAGTCTTTATAATTTTATTCCATGATGACTAGCTTAGATTTAATCATATACACAAGCTTCAGTAAGTCGCTAAACAAATCCATATGAGGATAAAAGGAAGATCGCAGGCCTGGTCTGGGCACAAAGGCCTTTATATGTTTCTCCTTTTCAGAAGTTTCTGGAATCTAACTGAACACAGCAGACTCTGGTTTAAAATTCACAATGATTCCTTTTAAAATAACAGCATTTATCTTTTTTATGGGGTCCATCAGCCCAACAGGATTCCTACTTGACAGCATAGATATTTATATTCTAAAGACATAACTACAAGGCAAGGTCACCAGATTTTAACAAATACACTGAATTTATCCATACAAATGAATGCTGTTCTCTCAAATAGGTAGAAACATTCCAAGGATATCGATACTATTGAACATAATTTTGAAGGCCTTCCTTCACACATTGAGAGAATTGCTTTGAATGTCCCCAATGGTTAAAAACAAAATATCTTTTTCTCATCAGTATAAGTTCCATTTTTGGAAACAACCAAGTCATTCAATAAGGTAGATGGTAATCAACTGGATAAGAACAGCTTTAGCCTAAATAAGAAGTGACTACAATATAATAAGACTAGCTTTTCCTTTAAAATGATTCCTTAAGCAGTCCCAAAAGGTAATTCCAAAAGAAATTCCTAAAACATTTAGGAATAGTAGCAGTATGGTTGAAAGAAGAGTCTAGACCTCTAAAGCAATTCATCTGAAAAGGATGACTTCCATATGAATATGTGGAGTTTTTTTTAAAGAAGAAATAGGCTATACTCTTCTTGTTTGATTTTCACAGGTATCCTATGTTATTGGTTATTAGATAAGGGGAGTTGGCTATTTTTCAGCTTGCTATAGGATGAAGTTTCATTTAATAATTCAGTTTTTGGAGTGAACAAAAGTGCAAAACCTGAAATACCTTCATAGAACTATGCTTTAGTGATCTCTTCCAAAACAAACTTAAAACATTCACATGGACAGATAATGTGGAAGTCAATGTATGTGCTAGAAACAACAGATAAATGCATATCAAATGTACATATGAATATTAACAAAATATCAAAATACTAACTCTGCCCACTTTTGATTTCAGAATCTTGTTTCCAAAGCTAATTTAATTAAGCACGTCTATGACTAGGTTGCAAGAATGGCATATACTGAAATGTTAGGAACTATACAAATTAGTTTAAACTAGTTTGGTATTTCGCCCACATAGAGGTACTTAATAATATTTTGTTTTTTATATTCCTGTTGATGATGAAAGGGAGAAGGAAATCATCCCACATCGGGTACCTAATGTACAAAAGAACTGAACACATTACTAATTTAATCCTCTCAACATCTCTGAGCTAAATATTTTTATCTCTTTTTATAGATGAAGAAACAGAGGTTCAGGAAATTGAAATGGCAGAACACTGGCACACCACTGGCAAGTGGGACCATTAGCTAGCCATAGGCGGACAAAAAAGCCAAAGGACACAGCTATGTGTTTTGAAAATAAAATAAAAGTATCTTCCCATACAGAAGCTTCCCTCACCACTCCCCCTAAAAAACTGATGTTATCATTCCTCCTGATTATATTTCATTAATCTCAATAATTCCTTTGTCATACTTTTCCCCAAAATGAAATGGTACAATTACCTCTTAATCTGGGAAAATAAAATGTCCTATGAATTTTATTTTGTTATTTATACAAGGAGACTTTGGAAACCAGTTAAGTGTTTTGGTGGGACATATAAAAATAATGCAAGGTAAATAAAGAATTGTTGAAGTCAATAGAACATTTTTTTTTAAATTGTGAACCTTAAAGACACTAGGAGCCTTAACTATCTATGGGGGTAATTGTTTAAAATTTTTTAATTAGAAAAAGAATAAAGAGGAGTTCCTTCAAATAAAATGCAAGAGGAAATTGAGAATAAATGTCAGGTCATTTCATTTGACCTTAAGACATATTTTACTGGTGACTCTTGTTTTTGAGTGTTTCTGATTTTTTTCATTTGTTAATGACCCCAATTTTCCAGTTTATCTCCCAGTTTATTCTGCCTAGTAAAGCTTGATCATTTTTGGCTTTTATTTTCTTGTTCAGCTTATAATGACTGGAAATTTGAGAGAAAACAAACTAAAATAAGCCACCTGAATTAAATAATAAATTTTTATATCATCTTGGTGGATAATAATTCATTTTCAAAATAAATATAAGCTCCATAACTTACTATTTTGTGAGATTCTTACATTATTTCTGTAAGGTTTTTTTTTACCATTGCCAAAAACTAATACCACCCAAACTCTAAAACAGGTTAAACTTTAAGTGACTGATGTTTTGACAGTGATGTGGCAAACAAAATAAAAATAAAAATATCTTATCCGGAAAGTTAGATATGAGAATATGCTTCTGACATCTCAAAATCTCAAAAACTACTTGCATAATTCTGGCTTTTGTTTTGTTTTGTATAAGTTTGCATCTGTTTTTATACCAAAGAATATACAGAAACATGTGCGTTGCTCATCTTCAGTTGACATTTTATGAAGCAGAGCTGAGTACAGAATTTTCTTTCACTGTAAAGGGCATGCCACAGGGTGCAAAGAAAGAAGGGATTGGGTCCTTCCAGCAAAACATTGCCCTCTGGCACTCATACTCATCTCCCCAGGGATATAAGAGGGCAAACTCTGGCCCCTTGTAACTCTAGGTAACATTTCCCACAACCCCTGACTCATAAATATTAACATTTGGTAAAAACAAGAGCAGAAAAGAAAAATGGGCTTTACCTCCCAAAAAAGTTGTTTCCAAATTGATATGTTCTTATATTTTCTAAAGCCGGATTTACATCAAAGATATTGCTGTATATTTAAATAAAATATACTTTATCTTAGTATTTTAAAAAATAGTCTTATCCATTAACAACTAGAGAATATAGGAAATAGAACTTTCAATGAAGTTTTCGATTTTTTTTTTTTTTAGTCTTTTTTTTTTTTTTTTTTTTTTTTACCACCAGGAAAGTACTTTTAACTAACAGGACTGAGTTTAATGCAATTTTTTTCTAAAAGGAACTATAAATGTTCTCAGAGAAAAATATTTTTTTGCTGAATACCAATTTTTAAATCACAGTGAATTGTAATTCATTATTTTCAGACAACTCTCTTCTTTTTCCTTTTAAATATTTGTCTCTATTCCCCTTTGCATCAAAACCTCTGAGAGCTCTCCACAGACCCGCTCCTGTTCGCTTCCATTGTGGAGCTGCAGCGCAGCCTGGTGGTGGTTACTGTTATATACGGTTTAGGCACGCGATGGCCGAAATTACAAACAGCAATAAAATAATGCCTCGTGTTTATAAGGCTTTTAGAAAATAAACATCAGGAAAAAGAACAATGAAGTGGCTTTCTTACTTTATAAAAAATATATAGCTTTTTATGGTTTTTAATATAATACGCCTTTTAAGAATAGTTCTGTAGAGTTACTGAGGAGTCATTGACATAAACTGATAAAATTTTAAATCTTTTTATAATCTCTTTTTTATGACTTCCCATTATCTGAACAATGTTTCAAAAGCATTTAAAGGGCAAAACTATCTTTAGTAAGTGACAAAGTAAACTAAATAGTTTTATTCTTTTCCCTTTTGTGCTATGGGTATAATAAGCACTGTCAAAAGACAGACAGACAGATGGAGGGAAGGAGGGAAGGGGAGAGGAGAGGAAGAAGAGTTGCAGATGTTATAAGATTTTTCCCCAACTGTCAAATTTTAACAAACAAGAACTTAGTTAATTAAGTTCATTTCCTTAAAAAGAAATATATTTTTGATATTTTTCCCCTAAAAGAAAAGACAGTTTTAAAAGAAAAGACAGCTTTTTCTTTCACAGTTAGCAACACCACTGATGCAAGATTTCATGGACAGAATGGTGATTCACAATATAATTAGCCCTTCATCTCTGCAGGTTCTGCATTTATGGATTCAACCAACCATGGATAAAAAATATTTGGAAAAAAATGTTTTGTTTTTGCTGATGAGTAATTATATAGTTAGGCCTATGATAGTTGCATCTGTACTGAACATGTACACACTTTTTTCTTGTCATTATTCCCTAAACAATACAGTATAAGAACTCTTTACATAGCATTTATGTTATATCAGATATTATAAGTAATGGGAAAGGGGCTAGAAATGAGCCTGGCTAAGGTAAGAGAAAGAGTCCTAGCATTTGAACTGCTGGATCCAGCCATAACTTAAGTTAGCTGAACATCTGAACTTTCCAACCAAATCAACAAATTCTGTTTTTCTCTAAGAAAGCAGAATTAGATTTCAATCACTGGCTACCCAAAAAAAGTTTTTAGATAGTTAATTTTACTAGCTTTTTATTGAAATGTGTCCTGCCTGTGCCAACAGCCCACATAATCTTAGAAATCACTTTATTTAAGTTTCTTCCTTGGCCACCCCAGGTATGTTATTTCTCTCGTCTCTCTGCCTCCCACACCCAGTTTATTTGCATTTACTCTGAATGACTTACAAGTTTGCTCTAGCAGCACATCCTCCTGCACATGGACACTAACAAAGAATGACCTCCAAAAGGGCTTCCGAAAAGAAGGGAATAGCAAATAGCAAAACCCAGATGACAACTATAGCCCTTCTCAATACCGTGATTTCAGACTGAGGAATAACTGCACAGAGAATCCAGCCATCTGACCTATCAAAATTGTGAGATAATCAATTTGGGTTGTTGTAATTCACTATGTTTCTGGTAATTTGCTACCCAGCAATAGAAACTGGATATAGGCCAGATCCAACAACTTGTCCTTCACTTAAAAAGAGATATCTTGACATGCCTTAAATCAGGGGTCCCCAACCCGTAGGCCGCAGACTGGTACTGGTTCATAGCCTGTTAGGAACTGGGCCGCACAGTAGGTGGGCAAGCTAGCGCAGCTTCATCTGTATTTGCAGCCACTCCCCAGCACTAGCATCAATCACGGCCTCATCTCTACCTCAGATCATCAGGCATTAGATTCTCATAGGAGCACTGGTCTCCGGTGCCAAAAAGGTTGGGGACCGCTTCCTTAAATGACTAGGACCATAGAATATTGAAATAGAGACAGATGAGCAGATTCCGATGAAGCTGGGTACCTGGAATGCCTATATTCTGTTGTCTTCTTTGCCAAGAGAAGCAGCTATTCTAACTGTGCTTATGGCGGTTAGTCTCCCTTTGCCTGAAGAACTTCCCTGTGTGCCCTTGAAGAAGGTATCCAAAGGCTTAGGGAGATTGGACTTTGAGCTCCAGTCTCAGATACGAAGACAACAGCCTTACAAAGACTGTTCAATTAGCCTCAACAATTGCATAAGGTCAAATCTCTGTAACGTGTGTGTGTGTGTGTGTGTGTGTGTGTGTGTGTGTGTGTCCGTCCCAGTGTTTCTGCTTTTCTGGTTGAACACATAGCGGTCACTGTCACTAATACCATGTCAAGGTGTATCTTCTTTGTGCCAAGCCCTGGTGTCCTCCTAATGTACACACACATTTTCCTCAATTTAGTTCAAGAGGTTCACAAAATAGCAGACAATTTAAATACAATCACCATGAGTTATTATCAACTTGTTCTTTAAATATAAAAAAAAAATGATGTGAGAAAATTTATAAGTTTTGTGTTCCAAAAACATTACACATTTTTTTCCCAAAAGTGTGGCCTTGATATTTCCCTTTATTTTGTACCTTTTTAAGGAATGCAAAAGATCTAGGAAAAAATGTTTGAATCGTTTTGGTTTGTGTGCAAGTGAAAGAAACTCAAACTACCTGCAGCGTGAGGCTTCAATCAGAGAAGCAGAGCCACTAGAGCAATAACGGGAATAATAGATTTATTGCAAGAATTAGACTCATACAAATGTGGGCGCAGCTAGGAAGTGAAGGTCAGAGGATTTGAAGAAGAGCACTCACTAGTCCTCTAAGGGCACTGGCAGGAGTGGGTAAGTCAGAGCCTGCAGGGAAATCTGAGAGGCAACTACACCCTGCCGCTTCCCTGGGGTTGTGAAAGGAAAGCTCACAAGGAGAGGTGTGGGGAGATGTCTGCTCTGTGCAGCCAGCACTTCTTTGGGGCTGCAGCCAGGTGTCTGGTAGAGGGAAGTGGGAGCTGAGTCTGCTTTGGGTGAGCAGGGCCAGCAGTGCAGCTGGAACGAAGAGCAGGACAGTGTGGAGGAAACCAAGAATAAAGTGGGACTCACAGGTACCTGTGTGTCTATCTGACCGGAGAATAATGGTCTTTGCTTCCCTTCAATCTCTTTAAAGTTTCTCTTTGACCAACTCTAACTCAGAACTGTGCATGGCAGGAAATTCAGGGAAACATAATTCCCAGCTAAACAAAGATGGCATGGCATAATTCAGCATACCGGCTAGAAAAAAAAGGAATTTATTATAAGGATCCAGGGACTCCTCACAGAACTGAGGACAGGCATGACATTAGGTCTCAGGAATAATCAGAAAGAGGAATTCAAACACCATCGGGGCTCCTTGCTCTCTTGCCTCTCTTGTCGTTCTCTCTCCGCTGACCTGCTCCTTTATCTGCCTCTCCATAGACTGTCCTGTTCCACTGCAGGAAACCTATGCTAACTGCTGACAACGCCCCAGCTTCATTTCTTACAGCTTTTGCAGATGTGTTAACGGGAGAGAGACTCTTTCAGCTTTATCTCTTGGTGTCTGGTCCAAGAAATTCTGAGGAAGGACTCACTGGCCAGTGGGCTAGGTCATGCTATATACTGTCTATTCCTGCTATACCATGTGAGTGAAAAAGGACAAAGCAGTTTTCATAAGATAGAATTTTGAACAAAGTAGCTCGTGAGTATATACCACATGGGGAAGCACTGTAACAGCCTCTATGCTAAGAGTTCTGCATATATTATATCAACCCTCTGAAGTTATCACTCATCTCATTTTACAGATAAGGAAAATGAGGCTCAGAGAGATTATATCTTACAGAAGATCCCAGAGCTCCTAAGTGATAAGACTGACTGGTCTGGCTCCAAAGAATGCCCTTTGTACTACACCAGTGGTTTCCAGTGTTTCCTAGTAGCTCCATTTAATTGTCACTACGTGGTAGGCTTTCCCCCAATACTGCATGTCAATAAAACTTAGTGCGTTTTTTTTTTTTAAGTTTTTAAAAACCACTATACCATATTGTTCTATCTTCTTTCTCATTTTACAGGTAGCAGAGACACAAAATGAAGACCCAATCTACATATCTGGAGAAAAGCTCTAACTCTGGGTAGAGAGCTCGCTTCCCTATTTCACACTGCCCCTGACCCCTGATCATCCACTGCAGTAAATATGATCAAAGCTATGTTTAATTTCTTAGCTGAAGCAAGAGAAAAATCTGTGTTCACTCTCATGTACATTTAGTTTAGTATAATTACGACAAAAATCCAGTTAATACAATCATGTAAATTACTATTGAATCTACTTTAGACTCAAGAAAACTTCTACTAGAAAGAAAGGTCAAAGCAAAATGGAACAATGACTTGGAAGTTCATTATTTTCCTTCCAGGATTTCATTATCAACAATATATATATTGAGCATGCTATTATAAAGCAGTGTACCAGGCATAATATAAATAAATATATTTGTGTGTATATACATATATATGTGTATGTATATATAGATATATATATATGTACATATATATGTACACACACACACACACTAGATTGCAAAGTTCCAATAAATTCTTCAAATACAATGTGAAACGAGATAAATTTTTCCCTTGCAGTACCTTTAGATGCTCGCTCTTCACTGCCATTCAGAAGGCTGCACTGGAAAAGCTTAAGAAGCATGAGTGCTGGGCTCCTGTTGAGAAAAGTAAATGAAAAGGTGATAGAACAGCAGCTGAGATAAACTGTAAGATTCCTAACCTTCTCTTGAACTAAGAGTGGCCAGTTAAGACTAAAGAAATTTTTTTCTTTAAATCAACAAAAACGGGATTATGTGGCCTCCACACTAAATATTATCTGTTATATGTGTACGTAATACATAAAATATACTATTTATAATAAATAATAAAAATATTATAAATAGAAACATGATTTTATATCAATAGGCTTCCACAACAAGAAAGTGTCTAGCGTTATAAACCATGTTCAGGGAAAAATAAAAACAAAACCATTCTAGATCTAAAAATTTGTAATTTTACACACACACACACACACACACACACACACACACACACAATTTCCCGAATTTAAAGTAATTTGATTAAGAAACCACAGTCCCCTCTTAAAACTGAAATTCTTTAAGGCCACCAGTGAAGATGACAATGGTATAGCTAGTGCCATATATAACAGCTCATTATTAGAAATTTTAAGGATTAACTGTAACTTGGTGGTCCAAGCTTCATTTGGGCATATTTTTCAATAAAATTTTACTAGTCTTTAGTTTCAAAATTTGCTCTCACTTTGCCTCGCTTTGCCTCTTTCAGAAACATGTCATGCAGTTGGGGGCTCTCTGAGAATAACCAGTATGGTCAGTTTGGTGTTGCTGTAAACTTCAGATCTAGATATTGTCACCCATTTGCTCTTTCTAAAGATGCAGGACACTTATTTCAAGACACTTGTCCTACTATACTAGTTTTTAAAAATGCTGGTGACAGATGGAAAATAATTTGGAAGGGTCAGCTTCTTCTCTTCTGCTGATTTTTTAAAACTGACTCTTAAGAAGGATGTTACCCTATCACTGCAAGCCCCTGCATAATCAGTGTAGATAGCCACACAGTTCATTCAACCCATAGTGATGAGAATCAGACATGAAGATGGCTGAAATAATTGGGGCAAATCTGTAGCAGGCCAGTTCAGTGGTCACATAAAAATGAGGGCATATTCAAAAATCATAATGGATCATATTCTCTGTGGGTAAAACAGGAATGATGATGAAATATCAGCCAATTTCAGAAGCAAGTAAAATTTTGTAAAACATTAGCATTTCTATAGGTGTAGAATAAAAAAAATACATATTTAATATAAATTTAGACAGGTTTATGTCCCCAAAGTCTAATTTCTAGCTCATTACCTCTCATAACAAAAAAGCTAGCCACTAATGGAAATGCCAGGGAGTTGGACTATGTTAAGCTAAAGTATTATTTTTAATACTTTGTTTCACTATGGTGGGTTGGATTTCTTCCACTTGTCACACTAAATCTATCTTCTGCCCTTCTCTGCTGTGTGCAGTGCCCTGGGAGGTGGATCTGTTTGGACTACATCAATAGGCTCCTTTGCCCTCTGGCTTCTAGTTGGGTTTGGCCAACAGCGGGCATGAAGGGGAGACCAGAGAAAGGGAGAAGAGTGAGATGGAGCATTAATGGTTTCAGCTCCCTTTGATGGGCTCATCCCTCCACAAAAGGGCATAGCTCTTTTTAGATGGTGCGCTCCACGCAACTTTTATTTTCACGTTCCAGTAACTACTTCCTCCTCTTTGCTCTGCTACTGTATCATCCCAAGTGGTGTCCATCCTCTGTGCCCAAATCTTTGTAAACAGTCCCTCTATGAAAGTCTCCTCAAATCAATTTGATTGACCATGTATGTGTAACTTTAGTTGAATCATAGGACCAGTAATCATTATTTACAATTATTTAGCAGTTACTGTTAATTCAGAACAATTGTTTGATAACAAAAGTTGTGGCTGTTCCCCATCGCCTTGTGCATGCTTTCCTTGATAAACCTGAGGCAAGATTCCTGGAGTGTACCTTCAATATTATCTCAGACCTTTGTCAAGGGTGTGTGGCCTTGCTTTTATTAAAATGGCTCTGGCTCTAAGCGCTGTCTTGGGGAGGGAAAGCAAGTAATTCTGTTGGATTGACCTAAGACTGGCTCCTATTCACCAAATGTGTAATTTTTGGGTGATACAAATCAAATAGTTCTGGTTATCTAATTTAATCTTTATCGTGGGCCAATTTCTCATGCCATTTCTACATGCTATCAGCTTTTGCTCTGGAATATCCTTTGAAGGACATTTGTAAGGCAAACGTCCTTAGGAGGTAGAGATAGTGTCTCCTTCTAGGGCAAAGAACACCTTTGTTTCCTGGTCAGGATAATAAGGACAATGTGTCCCTCCAGGACAAACATTGGGCAAGTTTGCACATGGGTAATTATAAAAGACTGGGGCTTTCTATGCTTGGAGTTCCTCAGCTATCCTGCAAACAAACCACTTCAGGCACAGACCTAGACCTCTCTGAGTCACTCCCTGGGAACCAATGCAAGAATGAAACTCATACTGCCTTCTGGATGTGAGCTGAAAAGTTCTTTTTCTCTGATCCAGATATCTTACATTTTTTGTTACGAGAGGTAATGAGCTGGAAATCAGAGTTTCAGATATCTGAAACTCTGATAGGCTATCAGGGTAAAAATCTCAGACCTTCACAATTCTTAACAATCCAAGGCATCCCAGCTCAGGGAGCCACTGTCCTGAACCCATACATTTCTGTATCAGGTCTGCTGCCTTTATACTAACTGCAGTCACTTTTCCTCTGATCATTAAGTTCTACTACTCGACTTATACCGTGTCTGGATCTTCCCACTCTCACCAGAATAAGGAAACCTATATGAACTGTGTTGTTCCCCAGCAGCACCCACAATTACAAATGATAGCCACTTATGCATTTTCCAAAGATGGTGGTACTTCTTTTACCAATGTATTTTCTCTAGGTCCCTTCTTGGGGAGATAAAAGTTAGAGGGTAGAGGATTGAATGGACTGCACATAAAAAAATACACTCTAGCATCTCTACTTGCAAGTTCTTTAGATTCCTCCCTCTAAATTATGCCAAGGAAACTTTAGTACTTTGACTTTAGTGTGGCCCCATTGAGTCCAGGTCATTTATCTAGAATCATTCCAGCTGTTCCTGTTAGCCAGATTTGCTGAAGTAAGGGAACAGAGTGCTAGAGGGTCTCACACCAGCAATTAAATATTTCAGCTTTTAAGTGATGTACACAACTTTCTCTCATAACCCACTGGCCAAAATCATGTGGTCCCTCCTGCAATGGGGACATAAAAGAATAATCTTTCAGGGTCCTAGAAGGAGAGGAAAACTGGGCATGTCTCAGCTTCCCTCTCTGTAATTTAGGGCTGCCACAGTGATGAAGAGCTATAACATCACAAACTGTTCATGCGCCCTAATGGACAGCCCGCTGGGCTACACATTCCGCCTTCACCTCTTCTGAACAACCACAGGAACCGGAGTTCCTGAAATAATCAACTTCGAGGACTGTAGCAGCTACGTTTTATGTTTAACTCTCACATCTTATATGTAAAGTACAAGTAGTGACTAATATTTTAGGTTACAGGTGAGAATATGTCTAAACTGCTATCACCTTGCAATAAAGTGTGAGTCTGAGCCTTTTATTTGTACTATTTATTGGTGCCCTCTGGACCTTCCTGGGCCAGATTCTTTATTTCTCACTTCTGTTTTATAATGGAATGCTGCTGATATGTCCAATGTTATGGTTCGGTGATTAGATAATAGCTAGTTTTTGATGGGTGATTTAGGTTGTCTAGACATCTGGAGTCCCAAAGTCAAATGTTCAGTTTCTGTCAAGATCAATAGCAAATTAAGTACTGCTTTTCAAATGAAGCCTAGTTACAGTATGAATTTCCTCTAAAACCTAGGGCTTGCTCTGGTGCTTGCCAGAGTCTCCAAATAGAATCTCTGCTCCCATGCACATTTCCAGTGCCATAGTATGTTATGTCATAAGGCCCAAGTGGCATGTCCTAATTCCAGAACTTGTAAATATGTTAACTTGCATGGCAAAAGGGATTTTGCAGAAGTGATTAAGGTTAAGGGCCTTGAAATGAGATTATTTTGGATTATTCTGGTGGTCCTAATCTAATTGGTGGGACTTTAAAAGTGTAAGATGAAAAAGAACAGGGGTACTCTTGAAAGGAACTCAACTCATTGTTGCTGGCTTTGAGGTAAAGGAAGCAAGCAAAGAAAAGGAATGTGGACGTGTTCTGGAAGTTGTGGACAGCCTACAGCTGACAGCCAGCAAGGACAGGAGTCCTGCAACTTCAAGGAACTAAATCTTGCCAATGACTTAAATGAGCAAGGAGAGAGATTCTCCCTGGAGCCTTTAGAAAGGAATGTTTACTTGCCGACCCGAGTTTTAGTTCTTTAAGGTCCAAGTCAGACTTCTGACCTTCAGAACTATTAAGATAATAAATATACATTATTTAAGCCACTATACTGACAGCTTGAAATACATGAGAAAAGTCAGAGGTTAAACTCAAGTTCCACAGAGCGCTCTCCTCACATCTGAAGAAAACTATTCCTCCACACTAGGACAAAATCTTTCCGTGAATTCTCCTTACTTCATATAAGTCAAAACCTTCTTCCTATGGGGATTGTAATAGTCTAGCATCTAATATATCAATGACTTAATGATCCTTGTTCAAATCCTAAAAGAATTTCTCTTGATATACAATTATATCTTCCTTGTTTATATTTTTTATAATACACAGAATCTTCTTCCTAACCAGAAATATCTTCTCTCTCAAATCTTCTGAATTATCTAGTTTTGAATCTTTTATTTAAAGTTATTAAGGGTTTTCACATTCCTTTTAGCCTGTGACTTGATATTCCAGAAGTGTCACTTAAATTAGCCTGAAAATAAAAGAATAATGAAGGGAAAAAAAAAAAAAGTTCACCACATAGAACTACTTGAAAGTTCATCTAGTGAGGAATAATTTATAGAAACTGTAATTTATTATTTACTATGCAAGTTGTTTACGCCATTCACAGTTTCCGTTTCATCTGAGTGACAAAGGACAACATATACTACTAGGGATTATCAGGTGGCTTAAGATACTTTATCACCTTTCTTGTGAGGAAACTAGAGAGCCTTATAGTCATTAATTCAGTAATTCTAGTAACACACTTTTGAAGATGAGGGCAAATGTCCTATTCCTTTATAAATTTATTTCAGGAGTTTAAACAAAGAGCCCTTATAAAGAAAATCCAATATGAAAGTTAATATACTGAAAGAATAAACATGAATCAAAAATGTAAAAAATTAAATCTATAGGCAAAGAAAGCCATCAGAAATCATTGTTAAGCAAGCTCTGGGTATGTGGGGAATAGCATCTGCTTAGATGCTATTCAGATTTTAAAAAAAAAAAAAAAAAGCAAGGACAAAGGCAAGACCTTGTCAGAAACACAGATAAAAAACCCAGGACTACAATTCCCAAATTGTGTGTTGAGGGGCCACAGGGTGCTGGATTGAACTCACAGAAGCATCATTGGATATTTTTCAGTTTTTGAGAGGAACATTTGTCAGACACCATATGAATGCCTACAATTAGGTGTTTGGACCTAATTACTTAATAAATGCAAGTATTAGATATATCTTTGGTTGGACACCCTGAAAAATTACTGAGATCCTATGGGTGCTGTAAAACAAAAAAGTTTGGGAATCTGCCTTAGGGATATACTAGAGTTCAAAGGACTTATAGCCTGCTTAGAGCAGAATCAAAAAGGCAGATCAAAAGTAGAAACGACAGTGCCACTGGCCTCTGCATACCTAATTATACACGGTAGGGTCTTTTTCTCCACTCCATCCATCCTGGCTCTAAAGAAAAGAACCTTTGTGCCCTATTACTCTGAATTTACTGTAGAATCTCTTTAAAATCAGTGTATCTTTTAAATCAGTGAATCTTGCTCTTATTTAAGAAAACAAAGACAAAACTGTGAATTTTCAATGTTGGTCTGGGGATCAAACAGCTAGAGTTCCTAAAATATTTAGTGTGAGAAAGTCTACTAAAATTCAAATACTTCCCTCATGAAGAAATAAACTTTATGTTGAGATTCACTCAGCACCTACATAGGAGCCCATTATAAAAGCTTTTAAATTTACTCTAAATTAGGGGCTGGCAAACTTTTTCTGAAAGGGGCCAGATAGCACATACTTTAAAATATTCTTTTTTTTGTTACAACTCTAAAAATGGAAAAGCCATACTGAAAGCAGTGAGTCATCAACCAATCTCTAGATCTCTTTACATCTTGCAAAACTAAAACTCTATACCCATTGAATTAACAATTTTCCATTTCCCCTTGTGCACCAATGTACATAGCAGCATTGGACACAATTAGGGGATAGAAAAAAGGGCTCTGTGGTCAGGGTCGAAAGCAATGGAGAAGGGTCACATCCATACCTCATCTTCCAAGTACAGACACCAAGGTTCGTAACAGCAGTATTCACAATAAGCAAAAAGTGGAAACCAGTGTTTACAGCAGCATTATTCACAATAGGCGAAAGATGTAAACCCAAATGTCTATCGCCAGATGAATCAATAAACAAAATGTGGAATATACATACAATGGAATATTATTCAGCCTTGAAAAAGAAAATTCTGATGCATTATTCAAAGTGAAATAAGCCAGGTGCAAAAGGACAGATATAACTCCACTTACATGAAGTACCTAGATTATTCAAATTCATGGACACAGAAAGTAGGATAGTGGTTATCAGGAACTGGGGCAGGGGAAGGAGAACAGGGAGTTAGTGTCTAATGAGTACATAGTTTCAGTTTGGGATGATGAAAAAAAGTTCCAGAGATGGATAGTTTCAATAGTTATACAACAATGTAAATGTACTTAATGCCATTGAATTATACATTTAAAAATGGTTAAAATGGAAAATTTTATGTTATGTGTATTTTACTACAATAAAAAAAAATGTAAAAACTGTTACTAGCTCAGGGCCATACAGAAACAAACTGCAGACCACAACTGGGTTGCAGGTCACAGTTTGCTCTGAATTGTAAGCCCCACTAAACAAAATGAACAAAATGATGTGAAAGACTTAAAAATTTTTCCAAGTCATTGTAATTAATTTTTATTTCAATATGAACATGTTACAGATTTTCGTATTTATTACATTAACCAAACTTTATAAATACAACTATCATATTTATCAAAAAGATACTTGAGAGAAATCCTTTAAGACAGTGTTGAATGTATACAGAGACATATAGACATATGCTACACATACAAGTATCTACAGTTTTATCGGTTATAGATGTTGAGAGATATCAGTCTGTAGAGATGAGTAAACCATTGGGTCTTCAACGAAGCTTAAAATGTAGCCTGAAAGATGTGGTAAGTAAAGCTGAAACTTAATGGGCAGAAATATTCAGTTTCAAAGTTCATATTTTAAAGTCTGATATTACAGATTATACCGCTTTCTTTCCCACTCATTTGGTACTTGGTAGGCCATTTTCTCTCCCATTTTAGAGGAGGAGAGAAACTGCCATATTACACAATTAAGCATACAGTAAAGACCTGCTCAGATCGCTCTACCCAGCATTTGCCATCATTTTATCTAAGACTCACTTTATTCTTTTGATTGGTTAGCACAATCTCGACTATAAAGGCAACATTTTCCTAAAAAGAAAAATCCAGAAGCATCCTATCTAGACTTAAATTCAACTCAAGGCAAAAAATCACTCTAAGCTAGAAGCTCTTTCAGATAAGGTAGAGAGAATATGAACACATAGAAAATAGTTATCTATTCACTAGAACAGATGCATAACAAACAACCCTAAACTCAGTGAAGTAAAATGATTTCATTATGCTCGAGTTTTTTGAAACACTCTTTTTGAGTAGTTTTAGGTTTACAACAAAATTGAAAGGTATAGAGAATTCTCATATACCCAGCATCTCCATACATTCATAGCCTCCCCTATTACCAATATGTTTACCAGAATGGTACTTATTTTTTTAACCAAGGATGAACCCACACTGACACAGCAAAATCACCCAAAGTCCATAGTGTACTTTAGGGTCCACTCTTGGTGTTGTGCATTCTATGGGTTTGGGCAAAACAATAATTATATGTATTCATTATAATATCATATATTTTCACTGCCCTCTGTGATCTTCCTATGTTTTTGCCTTTTCCAGAATGTGATATAGTTGGAATCATACAGTATGCAGCCTTTTCAGATTGGCTTCACTTAGTAATAAGCGTTTAAGTTTCTTCCATCTTTTCATAGTATGATAGCTCAATTCTTTGTAGCACTGAATCATATTTCATTGTCTCAATGTACCACTGTTTATTAATCCATTTATCTACTGAAGGACATCTTGATGCTTCCATGTTTGGCAATTACAAATAAAGTTACTCTAAATATCCATATCCAGGTTTTTGTGTGAACATAAGATATCAACTCCTTTAGGTAATTAGTATGGGGTGCAATTGATGGATCATATAGTAAGAGTATGTTTTATTTTGTAAGAAACCACCAAACTATCTTCCAAAGTAGCTGCATCATTTTGCATTCCCACTAGCAATGTATGAGAGTTCCTTTTGCTCCATATCCTCACCAGCACTAGGTATCAGTGTTCTGGATATTGGCCATCCTACTGGTGTTAGTAGTATTTCATTATTTTAATTTGCATTTCCCCGATGACATATGATGTAGAGCATCTTTTCATATGCTTATTTGGCATCTGTATATCTTCTTTGGTGAGATCTGTGCATGTCTTTGGCCCAGTCTTCGAGATTTTTTTTTTTCTCACTGCTGAGTTTTTCAGAGTTCTTTGTATATTTTGGATAACAGTCTTTATCAGATGTGTCTTTCACAAACATTTTCTCCCAGTCTGCATCTTATCTTCTAATTTTCTTGAGCTAATAGATTCTTCATGTCAGAAATTAGGACAAGGCGGAGTAGGAATGGCTTGCCTGAGAAATCTTGCTTAGAGTCTTAGGTGGGAAGAATCAAAAGGCTGAAGGGTGCGGCAAATGGCTGGAAGCTGCAAAGCACTTCTTCACTCACATGACTGGCAGCTGGGCTAGGATAACTGGAGGGTTGAGCTCAGCTATGACTGTCAATCAGCGTACCTTCAAGCAGTGTCTCTAGGTCTTGGGCTTTTCACTGCATACCAGCCTCAAGTAGTCAGACCTCTTACATGGTGGCTGATAGTTCTAAAAGCAAGTATTCCAACAGACAAGGTGGAGTTGCAAGGCCTTTTATGACCTAGCCTCTGAAGTCACATATGGTGACTCTGATCACTTTCACTATATTCTATTGGTCAAATCAGTCACAAGCCCACAAACTTAAGAGGAGGGGACACAGTCTATCCTTTTATGGGAAAAGTATCGAAGAAGTTGCAACCATATTTTAAAACCACCATGGACATATTTATATAGAAAGATATGGAGATACATGCCAAAGGGTTAACAGTACCCACTTCCCAGGGGCCCTTAAGTGTATTTCATTAACCTATTATTTTAAAACAGACTAATCCAGACATACCCTCCATGGATGGCAAAATTTCATCTACCTACTTTCATGTGATACAGTAACAAATAAACAGAAATTTCATTTTATCTCTATATAAATTGCATCAAGAATGACTAACAGCTTGCTTTTGACCCTAGTATCTGCTAGTTACAACCACTTCTTATTTTCCAAACACCATCAAGCTCATATCCACCCTCAGGCTTAGGCTAAGTCATATCCAGAAAAAAACAGAGACCACCTATAACAAGTAAAGCAGGTAGATTAGGATCATGCTAGCAATATTGTTATGAATTCAATGGCTATTCCCTACTTCACTGATTACTGGACTTTAGGATTTCATAGATAAAGAAAAATTTCAGAAAAAAAAAACAAATAGAAACAAATAAAGTTACTCTTTATTCTCTAAACTAAGAACATATAGAAAACAGCTACTCTCTTTATCATCACATAAAAGAAATAGAATGGACAATTTCAAAATAAAATACAATTCCTTAAGAGTAAGTTTGACTAAATGGAAAACTCAATGTCTATATATTTTTCTCATTTCTCTAGTGATCTGCAGAAACTTCACCATAGATGAATCTCAGTTTACAAACTGGTATGGGAAACAACTTGTGCATCTGACATTCTGGTCTCTTGTTTCATTTTAATAGTTCTAGAACTTTAGCTTGCTCCTAGGAACTCAATCTAAAAAGACAGAAATAGCGAACGGTAACATCACACGTGCTATAGGATACATGGGGAAAATTCACGAATTAGGCTAAAAAAGATTTACCCCTGAAAAACAATATAGGTGGCAACGACTGTGGCAGAAAGTACAGTCGATGTATGCAGTATAGCCAAGCTATACTGTGTATTAAAAAAGTTGTGGTTATACTTGGTTTTGAGTGACGGTTACTTTTCTCTATTCTGATATTTTCTGAAATTTAACAATGAAGTATGCATAAATTTAATGATTAGGAAATTTTTAAAGAATAATTTCAATTTTGTAGGTTAGCTTAGGAAGAACAACAGGCCTATTTCCCTTTAACGAAGCAGTTTGTTTTAAAAGACTCCAGGTTATAAAACGGAGATTTTAAAGATTTGGAAGAAGGATGCAGAAATCAAGCTCCAGACTTCAGCTAGGACAAATGGCACTGGGGATGATAACATTCTCCCTCATTGCCTCTGTAAGACTCCCAGGCTGGATGGACTCAGTAGAGTAGGCTTTCTTGCCCGTAAGGTCATTAGCCAGAAATTCTCAGGTGGCAGGCGCTGTCTGATGGGGTCAAACGTTTTATCAACCGCCTTTTGCATCAGAGACCAAAGTTAGAATCCCAGCTCTATCACTAACTAGCTCAAAGAGCTCAGACGAATTAACACCTGAATCTGTTTTCTCATCTGTTAATATAGGAAAACTGCCTACCTTTCAGGATTTTTGTGCAAATTACTGATATAACGTAGGTAAAGAATTTAGTACAGTGCCTGCCTCTCAGAAAAATGACAATTACAGGAAACATTTGTATATCTAATATCTAAATATCTAAGTAGGTATTTGTTCGCACTGTTGGTCTAGAAAGGCTTTGAGAGCCCATCCACCATTTTCTTGCATTACAGGTTTAGCTAAAAGCATTAAGCACATAAAATTTCTGTCGGCCTTTTGAAACTTAAATGGGTGCGAGCTTTTAACCCAAGTTCCAAATGCGGAAAAGCTACTGTTTGCGGTTGCTTCTAAAATTAAGCTATCTTTAGAATGATCTTTTTGCGGGTTCCAGGAATAACTAAGCGGCGCAACCCCTATATTCTAACAAATGACACAAAACTAGGCGGACCGTTTCCCATTCTTCTGTTTTCTTATTGCAGCTGACTTCCCTATCTACTCCCAGAGACTCAGAGAGCATTTATGCAGAAAAAGGTTCAGCTCTAAGGTAACTGCCTCTTACCCAGGCTTTCTTAAAGCTGGAATATAGTCAGCAGAAGAATGTAGTACTTGTTCCTCAAGTGTCCTCAAAACAACTCTTAGAGCTTCCAGAATCATTCTCACGGGCCTTTGATTGGGCCAGCCAGCGACGATTCTAGCACGTTCCATCCACCTTTTCTTCCAACCTTCTAACCTGATACGCCTGCTTAAAGCCACGCCCTCCGGAAATGACCAATCAGAGAGTGTTAAGTGAGCCGGATGAGGCGGGCCCAGCTCTGCGCTGTTGACGAATCACCAACCCTAGACAGCAGGGGGGGCGGAAGCGGAAGCCCTGGTTTGGCCTTGGGTTCCGCGGTGGATGCAAGTGAGAAAACCTTGGGACCAAAGAGTTTTGAGTTCTCGCCTCTTATTTAGCAGCAGAATCGGGCGAAGAGACTCCTGCAAGCGGGGAAGGGAGGAAGCTCGACCGCCCGAGAAAAGAGCGAGCGGGCCGGCAGCTGCGAGACACAAACGAACTGTGTGCAGGATCCTTAGAGGCCGGTCCTGGTTAGTACCGTTCCTCCAGGCCATGGTGCGGGCGGAGTTCTGGGCGATCCCCAGGTGAGGGCAGCGGCTCCACCCGGGGTTTCTACCGCAGAAGAGCTGAGTAGATGCGGGGTGGGGAAGAAAGGATGCTGCCCGCACTGCTTCCCGGTAGCACCCTGAGCGGCCGCAATAGCCGCAGCAGCAGCAGCAGCAGCAGCAGCAGCGGAAAGCACAGCGCGGGCCGAGGTGGCGGCTCGAGCTCCTGGTAAAGACGCGCATTAGCTGTTTCTCCGTAGTATGCGAGTTGACAAAACAGCCAAAGAACAGGGCTCCCCATTACAATCTCCTTCGAGCTC
Source organism: Pteropus alecto (assembly GCF_000325575.1). Taxonomy (NCBI): domain Eukaryota; kingdom Metazoa; phylum Chordata; class Mammalia; order Chiroptera; family Pteropodidae; genus Pteropus; species Pteropus alecto. The sequence continues at coordinate 10,026,594 of NW_006431918.1, read as the reverse complement.
TTTTTCCTTGCTACTCGGAACTGATTTATGTGGAAGCATGCCTTGCACTTGTACCTGGAGGAACTGGAGACAATGGATTCGACCTTTAGCGGTGGTCATCTACCTGGTGTCCATAGTGGTTGCGGTTCCCCTTTGCGTCTGGGAATTACAGAAACTGGAGGTAAGTGGGGCCTGCACCATTGGTTCTACCCTTTCTTCTACCTTCCTGCCCATCTTAGGTTGCCCATTTTTACCCTGGATGCCTCAGACTTGACATACTGAAAACGATATAATGTAAATGAGCCCAGTCATAGGACATAAACCTGTCTGGTTTTTTTGTTCACGGTTTTTCAAAGCATGCTACAGGTGGAGGTCGGACCAGGTCGAGAAAATAGTAACAATATATTAAGAAAGCGGCTTAGAAGAGCACTGTTTTGTTTTGCAAGTATTCATCAGTTCCTTAAAAGTAAGGTAATTTTATTCTTTAATCTGATCTGTTCAGATTTGGTCTTAACTGGATCAAGTAAACTACCTTGAAAACCATGTGTTGAATTTTATTAGCATTTAACTACCTTCCTTAATTAAAGGATTCTATGTGGTTTAACTTTGTTGTTTTTTTACTTCTGAAGATAACTCTTAACCAGCAAAGATTTTGCAAAAAGTCCCATGTATTTTTTTTTTGCTGTCATAATCTTATTATGACATCAGTAAAGTACTAAAAGCTGGAAGATCCCAAGGTAATACTTAACTAAGATAGGTACTTTATGAAAATTGTATAATGAACTTTAATTCAAAGTTAATAATAACTTTTACTTAGAAGCACCTCTTTTACAAGAGAAATCATAAGACCATGGCTATTTTTATTGTGGAAATGATTTTTACATAATTAAACGAAGTGTATTTAACATACATTTGTTTTCTGTGTGTTCACTAAATTATTTTTTGTTGCCTTTCTCATCCTGGAATAGTTCATATAGTTCGTTTTAAAGTTAATGTAATATTCAACTACATTGGATTTCCCATTTGTGAGATATTTAGATTATTTACATAATTTATCTACTAAAGACATTACTACAAATAAGGATTTCTTACTTTGAAATATTTCTTTGGAGTATGGTATAGGAAACACTTAAGGTTAATAACATGTATATTATCAACCTAGTTGAAGACTTTTCTTAGTTGGTTTTAACTGTAGTTTTTAAATGCCAGCTTTTAAGGGAAATTTTATTCTGCAATCTGCACTGTTAACACCCTGAGCCAAATTCTCATATCTTTACCGGACTGTTGTCAATCAATGCACCAGCAAAAGTATTGAATTAAAACATAAGTCACATTATACGTGTCCTCTCCTCAAAGTTTTCTGGTCACTCCTAGTCCCAGGTTAATTCCTGGTCCCAGATTAAAGGTCAATATTCTTAACTATGTATGGCCTTTAAGGCCCGACATAACTTGACACCAGCCCCACCCAATCCCCCTCTGACTTTTTCTCCTTAATTTCTGAGCTTCTACTACACTGACTCTGCTCAATCATGAGGTGATGCTCCCTCCTTTAAGGCCGTTGTACTAAATGTTTCCCATTGATGGCATGCCCTTGCCCCAGATGGTTTTCTCATTCCTTTATGTCTTCAGGTCTTGACTCAGATGTCACCCAGATACCCTGTTTAATATTGCAAGCTTCTTTTTCTCAACTCTTCATATCCTCTTTCCTGATTTATTTTTCTTCCCAGGATTCACCACCATTTAACATGATATACATATTTTACTTATTTTGTTTTCTTCTCCTTCTGCCCAAATGTCTGATAATTAATGATTATTTGAGTCCCAGTGATAAATCAGGCATGTGGCAAAAGACAGAAACATGACACCTACCATCATTAAATTTACTGGTGGAGACAAACAGAATCAATAAGAACAAATCAATAAAATAAAATCGTATAAAAATGCTATGAAGGAAACTAAAAAAGATTTAAAGAACAAACAGTCAGGGCCCACTTATTGCACATCTTCAAAAGGCTATGGAAAATTAGATGGAAGTGGAGGGAAGTTACAAAGTTCTTTATGATAGTTAAGAGGTAGTAGCTGCCTGGGCTGTGGTGACTTATGGCCCAAATCAGAATAGCAGAAATAGAGATAAAAAACTGAATTTTAAGTGACCTTGGAAGTGAAGAAACAAACTTAACAGTAGACTAGATTGGTAAGGGGAGGCAGTAAGAGAGAAGAAGAAATCAAGAACCACTCTGAGGTCTCTGTCTTGTACAAGAACAAGGTAAATGGTGATGCCAGTTACTGAGATGGAAATTTGACAGGAGCAGATTTGAGAGAAATTGAGTCAATTTCTCTGAATTTTAAGTGACCTTGGAAGTGAAGAAACAAACTTAACAGTAGACTAGATTGGTAAGGGGAGGCAGTAAGAGAGAAGAAGAAATCAAGAACCACTCTGAGGTCTCTGTCTTGTACAAGAACAAGGTAAATGGTGATGCCAGTTACTGAGATGGAAATTTGACAGGAGCAGATTTGAGAGAAATTGAGTCAATTGGACGTTAGTTCAAGATACGTGAGAGACATTCAGATGGGCATGTCAAATACGCAATTGGATATACAAGTCTAGAGCTCAGAAAGGTTTGAGCTGCGGATATATAGGAATTGTCAGAACAGAGCTGGTGTTTAAAGCCATAAGGATGAATGAGATTGTAAGGAGGAAGAAGAAAAGGCCAAGGACCTATCACCAAAAGTTAGAGGTCAAGTAGAGGAATAGGAAGTTACAAAAAAGCAGCAGCCAGTGGGGAAGTACAGTGCCAGAAGAGATGTCATGGACACTGTAACAGGAGAATGTTTCAAGGACAAAGTAGTGAACAATGAATGTCTGGTGCTGCTGAGACATCCATTTTGTTTTCACAAGATGGAAGTGTCATTGGTGATCCTAGTAATGGTTTCAGTGGAGTTGTATGGCTGAAACTAGAAGATATTGTTTGAAAAATGAATGTACTGGGGTAAAGAAGTGGAATCGGGATATGAAGATAAGTTTTTTGTTCATTTTTGGTTTTGTTCTGAGTATTTTGACTCCAAGTGGACCTGAGAAATGAATGGCACAGTAAATAGAAGTGTGGGATTAAGAAGGCAGTTTTTTTTTCTCTTATGTTTTATTTTTAAGGTTAGAGATACTAACTAGAGCATGTCCCCAAGATTTAGGTATATTTTGCTTTAATCTTCTTAAAAACCTTAAGAAGCATAGCAATTATCCTCATAGATCTGAAAAACCAAGAGAGAGAAGCGGCTAAAGTGACGTGCTAAAGTGCTTTATATACCACTATCTTTGTTATTATTCACTAAATGAGTTTGTGTATTTACAATGCTTAACACCTTGCCCAGCACATAGTATGTGCTCAGTAAGCCATAATTACCTCTGTTGTTTTTAAAATAGCGTCACTATTACTGCATTGGAGCAATAATTTATTTTCTTATGGGATAGCATCTTAGTTGGGATTGGGTTCTCAGTTGAACACCTAAAAGGCAGTTATATGCTTCTGCTTGAGCACTAGATAAAGTAGTTGACAGTTTTGTATGAAAAAATACATGTCTTTTAAACACTAGAATTGCAATGCTTGCACTGTGAGCAGTCAATGGAAACTGAGATTGTAGAAAACGGGTACATGTAGCCTGTCCATCCTCATCGTGAGGCATATACTCATTCTTTGGAATGACAAGATAACCATCGGTACTATTTAAACTATTTCACTCCCTTATTTGGCTGAATATGTAAAATTGAAGTCAAGTAAGTTAAATGCACACCTGATGTCACCCTGCTCTGCAGTCATTTTACCCTGCCCAACTCGTCTTTATATCCTTATGCCCCAAGTAGCTACTCTATGTGAGCGCATCGCTCTACCCCTCAGGATTGGGCCCAAAAGTACTCTCCTGTGCCTCTCTTCTCTCTGCTTTGAAAGCATTTGGCTGAGGGACAGTTAACTCTTGGATGCCCATCTTTAACGGTTTTTTCTTTTCTCTCTCTTCAAATTACCTTACGAAAAAAAATCTACACTCCTTATCTCTTATTTTGTAAGCCAAAAAAAAAAATAATAATCCTACACAGGGCAATAAGTTTAATAATATTAATGGTGTCCTTATATCAAAGTGTCTCAAGTGTGGAATAGCTTAGAGATAAATGTAAATTAAATGTAATAATTAATCATTTCTACAGATATCTAGAGTTGTTATTATAATGTTACTTAAATGTGTACATGAATACAGTAGGTTAAACGTCTTGTAGATTTTCGTGTAGCTCAAAAATCAAAACAACTTAAACCAGTCATTCGGATTAATGGCATTATTGTGGACAGATGATGTTTTTCTGAAACTACCATTTGCAGTGCAAAAATTGTACTAAGTCTATGATGAAAGATTGTTTTAACTTGGCATCATTATAGTGAAATGACTCAACTCTCCAGTCACTTGCTTTATGATCACTTGAAAAAGAACTTTTTTCCTTATAGCACCCTGAGGTCGTTTGGCCTTTATTAGTCACAAGCACATCATTTTTCTTTTAAGTCTCCCCCACCAAGTTCTGTTTTTTTTGCACTAAGGCAATCATAAAGACAAATGTGGGCATTAAAATTACTTGGCAATACTGTTCTTAATGATCACCTTATACTAGAGAAGATCTAGAATATGCTTTTATTTTTGTTTTTATTATTTTAGGCCATCATTAAAATGAATATTCGATTTTAAATGAAATTGAGTGAAGCAAAACTCCCTGGAAAACAATTGCTAAGGCATTCCTTTTAGAATCTTCATCCTCCACATATTTGCTTACTGCTTTGTTTAATCTCCAGCATTCAGCAAGACTTTTGTATTTGCTTTTCAAGTTTTCCATACAGTTTAATGTAGGAATTTATTGTTGTAAAAATACATTTATTCTCTATACTTTTATTTTCTACTTAATCTTTGGCCCTCTGATGAAAAAAGAAATCTTGTTCAAAACAATAAAACTAGAAGTTGTGGACTTCAGTTCTATTTTAATTAACTGCTAAAACCCCTTGAGTGTCAAAAATGCCTACTTTTTTTCCTTCAACGAGGTAGCATTTAATATTTTTTTGCAATTAAAAGGACTCTCTAAGGCAAGAGTCCAAGTTAGTATATAATTCATTCCCTAGGGCCCCTCAGAACAGTTTCAGATAGATTTATTTTTACCAAGAAGTGAGTAGATTACTTCAACTCTACCAAGGATGAGGTAGTTCAAAGTATATTTTTAGAAATTAAGCTTTTACAGGATAAAATATTGATCAGATATTGACCTAAAAAAGAAATTAGAGCTTTTTAAAACGTAATATGCTGAATTGATGTTGTATATAAGAGGAGTAGCATATATTACACAGTTTGCTCAGATAGTAGTTGTGGCAGTACAGAATTAAAAGACTTGCATGTAAAGAACTTAGCAAAAAATGTATCAGTCATATAGTCAGCATTCAATAAGTGTTCTAATATTTAACAATAAAATTTGCAGAAAATGTAGATAAATAAAACTTTCTAGACCTAAAAACAAAGGAATAAACCATATAAAGATTTTTAGATTTGAGTAGCAGAAAAATTTTAAATTTCTGTATTTTCCAAACAATAATCAAATATAAAGGGCAAATAACAATTTGGGGTAATGACATGATGCTAATAGTCTTATGTGTACAGCACTATTACATAAGTCCCCATAAGGAAAAATGCTCAATCCCATATGGAAAATTATGCCCCCTCTCTCTACAAAAGTAAAAATAGGCTGTTTGTTAAAGAACAAGTAAAAATAGCCGCTAGACATTTGGAAAATATTGGGGCTTATTAATAAATAAATGAAAATTTAAGAAATAGAAATGTTCTATTCAGCTGTTTTAATATCAGAGAATTTATACCAGCATGTTCTTCTGCTTCTTAAGGTTGGAATACACACCAAGGCTTGGTTTATTGCTGGAATCTTTTTGCTATTAACTATACCTATATCACTATGGGTGATACTGCAACATTTAGTGCATTATACACAACCCGAACTACAGAAACCAATAATAAGGTAAACCTTAACATATTTTGATTATTTTAGTGTTGTGTTGGTTTATTTCATAAATATAATGTAAAACATTTTTAATTTATGTTTTACTTTCCAAATAGGATTCTTTGGATGGTACCCATATACAGTTTAGATAGTGTAAGTATGTTTCATATTATCTCATTAAGAACTTTTTTGGTGATACTAACTATACTAACAAAATATTTGAAATAATGCAAGTGTTTTTATTTGGCAATAGAAGACAGATTAATAAGAAAAGTAAAAGGGTCCACTTGTTTTTAATGTTGATAAGATAAAGTTATGACAATAGTATAGGCAAATGTTTAAAATTCTTAAAAATTCGTAGCCATTTTCTTTGCTTAAACTTTTAAAATTTCAGATTAGTAGCTCTTAATCCTTAAAAGAATGCGATGTTTAAATTTACATTATCATCCTTTTTATTTATTAAATCTTTTATTTTTACAAAAAAGCCCTTTTTCCATTGGATTCTAACACGTATTAGAGATGACTACTTTAATTTGATTAAATATAAAGGAAATGTCTTTAACAGCATTTTCTGTGATCATGCCAAGAAAATTTGAGATTATATGTAAAAACTCAAGTGTATGTAATTTAGCTCTTTCTTCAAATTTATTATTTACCCCAAACACAGATGTTTTCATTTACCAATATCCAAGATGTTTATTGCTTTTAAAATTTCATTTCACAGATGGTCTGGTATTCTTTATAATAATAAACTTTAGACAGTTTGATGTAAATATGTGGCAAGTTTAAAAATTAGCTATTGCGAATACCATGAATTGGAGTAGTAATTCATTTTATCTTAGATGCAACTATTTTTAACATCTCTGCTTTTTCATAGTGGATAGCTTTGAAATATCCCAGCATTGCAATATATGTGGATACCTGCAGAGAATGTTATGAAGCTTATGTCATTTACAACTTTATGGGATTCCTTACCAATTACCTAACTAACCGGTATCCAAATCTGGTATTAATCCTTGAAGCCAAAGATCAGCAGAAACATTTCCCTCCTTTATGTTGCTGTCCACCATGGACTATGGGAGAGTAAGTATGTTCGATTTTACTTATTTTATGTTTTGGTTTTACTTAAGTGGTCAATTCTCTGCAAAGCAGTGCGTTAAGTACTATGAGCAGGACAGTAGGTATAAGACAGGTCCCTACCATCATGTAAGTTCATAGTCAAGTTTGAAGACTAACAAAACACATTTTGATAATCCATGCATAAGTCTGTCTCTTTTACATTATTCATCCTAAATAGAAAACAAAATATTGTAGGGGGGAAACTTTAGAAATCATTTAATCAACATCCTTTTGCAATTACGATCTTAGAGCTAGTTAATGGCAAAATCAGGTCTAAGAGTCAGGGAGAAGATAATCTAGGTGAGGAAATAGTATATGATATGAAATAGCAGCAGCAAATAGCAGTGTTATGTTAGTAATAAATAATAAGTTAGTTGGCCTTACTATACATCCATGTAGTACAGTAAAGGAAAGTAACATCTGAAAAGTTAAGTTGAAGCTAAGATTGCATTTATTATATGAATGAGTAATTGGATATTTTTTGGCAAAGAAACTTGAAGATGGTGTTTTAGAAAGATTATTTTTGCAATACTGTGCAGTAGCAATCCCCAGCCATTTTGGCACCAGGGACTGGTGCTCCTATGAGAATCTGATGCCTGATGATCTGAAGTGGAGCTGAAGGGGTTGATGCTAGCGCTAGGGAGTGGCTGCAAATACAGATGAAGCTTTGCTTGCTCACCTGCCATGCAGCCTGGTTCCTAACAGGCCACAGACCAGTACCAGTCCACAGCCTGGTGGTTGGGGACCCTTGCTATATAGTATACATTAGAGTGAGGAAGATTCCAGAGCTGGGGGAATAAATTAGGTTCTTATAATAGTCCATTTGTAATATAAGCTTAAAAAGGAGGGATGGAATTGGAATGGAAAGGAAAGACAATAAGAATGCAACTGAAGAATCAGTAGGATTTGATCACTGATAGAGGGAGATTAAGGTCAAAGTTGTAGGCCAAGGTAACAGGACTGATTTGGAGGTAATCAGTGCAGATAAACTTTAGAGATAGCTTCCTTGCAATATAGAACCATTCATACATCGGGGCTAAATGTAAGCACCTCTACTAACATTCTTTGAATGACAGGGAGCTACCTGTCTGTTTTAAATAATAAGCTCCTAATATGTTCATTTGACAAAAATGTATTAAATACCTGGTACATGCCAATATATAGATGCATCCTAGTGTATATAACAGACATAGAACTTATGGAATTTAATATTTTGGTTAGGAAAGTTTGGAATTAAATGAAGACACGAATATATAGTTCTTTAATTCAGGAAATGCTATGAAGGAAAAGAATAGAAGACTATTAAAGGATAATAAAAAATTAATGCACATTGAGGGTGGGAGGAGAAATATTGTGCTCAACTCTGAATACAATAAGAACAAATAGAGATTAATAGCGAACAAGCAGATTGAGGTGGTCACTGGATGGAAAATTAATAACAGGAGACATCAAGGGCAGGGTAATTCTCTCTAAATTGGCCTAACAGGATTCTTACTAAAGGCAGGCCAAGAATTTAACATGTTAGAGTTTTAGCTCATTAATTTACAGACTTTTTTCTTTTTTTATAATACTGCATTTAAAACTATACATTTCACACCAAATTCTACATTCGCTAAATCTGTTTTTGTTTTTAATTGAGCCATAATTGACATACAATATTATTAGTTTCAGGCATACAATGTAATTATTCAATATTTGTATATACTATGAAGTGATCACCTCAGGAAGTCTAACATCCATCACTGCATAAATCCCAGTTTAGAATTTAATATTGTCATTGTCATCCAGATAAAGGTTTTTGAATTCCTGTTGGGATTTCTTCTTTACCTAAGTTGTTTTGGAGTATTTTAAAGTTTAGTGTTTTTTAAATCTAATCTGACAGTCCATCACTTAAATCAGTTAGGCCATTTATGCTTTTGTGATTATTGGTATATTCACTTATAATCTCACCATCTTTTTGTCTTCAGTTTGTCTCACTTTTTACTTTTTCCCTTTTTCACTAATCACATTCTTTCTAAAAATAAACTTATTTTGGAATAATTTTAAAATTATAGAAAAGTTACAAAGATAAGACATGTCCTATATACCCTTAATCTAATGTTAACTAACATCTTGTGTAATCATGGTACATTTGTTAAAACTAAGAAATAACATTAGTACAATACTATTAACTGCAGACTATTCAGATTGCCCAGTTTTTTCCACTAATGTCCCATTTCTATTCTAGCATTCAGTCTAGGAATCCACATTGCATTTAGTCTCTTTTTAAAAATGTACATTTTCATTATTATTTTGAGAAGGTATAAGAAGTTTGGGAAGTCCTCATTATTTGCTACAAATTTTAATAAATAATTTTAAAGTTATTTAAACATTTGAGGAATATGAACATATGTAATAGGAAAATCTGTTTTATACCACTCACATATAGCAAATGTTAATATAGGTTTGTAATACCTTATTTGCCATTGTATAAATAGTAAATTTAAAAAAAAACAACATGAAAACCAAGCTTTTTTATAGCTTATTTAGTGTCAAACTCTATTTATAATCTTCGACTCTTTATAATTTTAATGGGATTATTTTACCTATTAGGAAATAACATATGTTTCACTGCAGCTATATCAGTGTGTTTGATTATAGGTGCTACTCCACATCATGCTTGTAGTTGATTACATTCTTTTATTGTTGTTTTCTTATTCCATTTTTTTTCTCACTACTGGTTTATAAGTTATAGTTTCTATTTGTAGAAACTCATGACTACCTAGAGTCTGAATTTTACCATGACTACTTAAAATGTAATTTTAATCTGAATAATTAGACATACTTTTTTGGATAGTTTTTTTTTTTTTTTAGTCTTTTGTAGTGTTCACTACAAGTAGTAACAATTTACTTGCTCCTCCTTTTTGCATGTCAGTTCTATTTGAGATCATTTCCTTCTTTCTAATGTCTGGCCCTCGGAAGTTCCTTTATTGTCAGTGTTTCAGTGGCAAATTTTCTCAGATATACTTATCCAAAAGTTTCTTTATTTTGTCCTCATTCTTGAAAGATAGTTTTGCTGGATATAATTCTTCGTTGACTGGAATTTTCTCCAAGCATTCTGAAGATTATATTCCACTCAATTTTGGCTTCAGTTGTTGCTACTAACCCTCTACTGTGAATCTAATTGTCCTTCCATAATAGGTGACCTGTCTCCAACTGCATTTAAGACCCTCTCTGATACTTTGCAGTTTCATTGTGAAATATCTAGGTTGTTTTGTTTTCAGGTATGCTTAATTTAAAGTTTATCTCAAACTGTAGATTCATGTCTTTCAACGGTTCTGAAAAGTCCTCAGCCATAATCTCTTCTGATTCTGCGTTTACTCTCTCTTCTGTAACTCTGAATATGTTAGACCTGATTCTGTAGTGTTCTTTGTAACTCTTTCACATTTGTCTCTTTGTCGTGGCCTTCGGTACATTCTGGGCAATTTTTTCAGATACGTCTTCCAATTCATTAATTCTCCACAGCTTTCAAAGTTATCCAGTTGGCTATTTACTCCACCTGTGTAGTCACCATTAGTGGTCTCAGGTTTGGATTGACAATCAACTCATAGAATACTATAGGTTTAACCTACCTCCAACTTAATTTAACTTTGTAGAGTACAGGATAGGAAGCACAGCATGTATGGCCAACGCATTCTCATCAGGAGGTCTTGCAACAAATCCAAGTGCAATTCCTAGGCCCACCACCACAGGGAGCACACTTCGTTGGAAATGGGAGTGAACCACCTCAGCACAGAGAATTCTGTCAGCGCTTAGTACCCCAGTAGTTATTCAGTCTTAGTAACACAGCACTTCAAGGTCTGTGTGCCAGACTCAAAATCTTCTCAGTCTGAATGTAATTCTTAAATTAGGGGATTTATAATGCCTTGCCACGACCTGCAGCTAGAGGGTTAATATACCTCAGGGGGTGATGGAAGGAGGGAGAAAAACAAGAGACAGTATATACAAAATCTGGGGCCAGGTGGGACACTGCACTTCGCTCAGATACAGTGACCCAGAGGCAAGCTCAGCACTTTATATTATACTTTTGAAGGTCAAGGAGGGGTGGGAGTCTTTCTCAGGACTTGAAACTTGCTGGCTGCAACAATTTCCCAAGGCCTGTCTGTACCTGGTTATCTATGCTAAACTAACAAGCAGCTGTCTTGTCTGTTCACTATTTTGCTTCTCTGCCCTTGGCAGATTATAACACAGTCAAGCATGGCTTTGCCAATGTCCGGCTCAGATCCAGCTCTCTGCAGTGCCTAACATTGATAAGGAGTTCTACTGATAGAAGTGCTAAATAAGCATTTGCCCTCAGAGCAGCTTGGTCTTTTAAGAAGACCATACAAGGCTCTCAAGGAGAGAGCCTTTTTTTGGTAGTTTTGTTTTGGGACTTTCGTGGTTTTGTTTTTGTTACCCCTTGTGAATTTCCCCTATATTGAGTGAGCCCAGACATAGAATAAAAACTGTTTAATACAGGATCTTTGTTTTGTACTTTCAGAGTATCTAGTCAATAATAGTCTCTGAAATGATATTTAAATATAAAACTTGGAAGGAAACTGAATCTTAAATGTAAATAATACTTTCTGAATACACTTTGACATGTATATGCACACATGTAATTGATTTATTACTCAATTTTTCTTCCAGAAACACAAAGGGGCCCACTTTTGTTCCTTTCATTCTGTGCTGCGCTATTCAGAAATTTGAGACTGTACACAAAGAGAGATCTTTCAGAAGATGCAGTTGTCTAATAATTTTAAAAATAGTATTTAAATTGTTTGCTACCATCCACATTCTTCCCCATTTGCTATTTAGAATGACTAAATTAAAAGAATTACATATAAATATGGCATCATTTGTCAAAGTGATTTTAATTTGGGGGCTTTGAAGAAAATCTGATACTATTTAAATGAATAGTTGAAATGCTAAGTTCTTTTTCTTTGGCAGAGTATTGCTGTTTAGGTGCAAACTGGGTGTATTGCAGTATACAGTTGTCAGACCATTCACCACCATTGTTGCTTTGTAAGTACATAAAACTTATTTTTTAAATATTTTTATGCTCTTAAGTGGGAACAAATGAGTAAAGATATAAAGAGCATTAATTTACTGGTTTATAATACAAGTCTAGTCTGTTATTAAAAAAAAGAGTATATTGAAACCCTTCTATATTAAATAAGGTGACCATTTATAGAAAAGAATTCTTCTAAATAACATTCTCCAGAGCTTTCTGGAAAGCATTTAAAAAATACTTTGTTTTGTGCATATTAATATTCACACAGCTTTACAGAAACATCTGCTACATGAAGTTAAAATTAAGTTTCATTACATGGTTTTATTTCCTACATAGTTAGAATATGAGTCCTATATTCCAAGGAAATCGTATTTTTCTTAAATAATTCTGTCAAGGCTTATCCACATTCTTGGAAGTAAAATAGGTTATCATTAAGCTACCTGGTAAAACTCTTAAAAATTTAAGAATGTCAAATAATTTAAAGCAGGTAGGTTGTATGTTTTATCTGCTAGTCAACATTCTGCATGTTCACAGGGGACGAGTGGGAAGGAACGTGAAAGAAGCATTCAATTCTTTATTCTCTCTTTGAGCTAGTAATATTTACCTTAGAATTAAGACTAATTCACTTATTTTTGAAGGCATGCCTTATTTTCTGCAGTTTAGAAATTGGGTAATCATATACTTAGATTTGAGTCTTCATGAAATTTACCTCCAAGACAATTTGGGGGAAAAAGTATACTTGTAGTTACTAACCTGCATTATGTGTTTATAACAATCAAGCTTTTGAAAATTAGGCAGCATAATTTTTTTGAATATATAATTACCTTTTCTAGTTCAAGGTATGTGTCTTATTTTGGATTTCAAGTTGTAGGTACACTTATAAGGTGACATTCTAGAAAAATGTTTTGCTTTTAAATATTTAAACACCTCTGTGACCAAAATCAAGTGATTATGTACAGGATCTTTTAAATATGTGACTTCTGAATTTAAGTATTGCTGTCAATGCTGTATTTTAAAATATATTTTTATTTAATTAATCATAAAGTTGTCTCATACCATTTTTTAGAGTCTGTGAGCTGCTTGGTATATATGATGAAGGGAACTTTAGCTTTTCAAATGCTTGGACTTACTTGGTTATAATAAACAATATGTCACAATTGGTAAGTAAATATTCATCTGTACTAAATATTCATCTGTACTAACTGTACTAAATTATCATCTATAACTCTAAATTTTCTTAGGGAAAGTTTCTTTGGGAATAAAGCTTAATTGTTACTTTTTAATCTTGAAATTTGATTTATAGGAAGCACTTGAAGAAACTTTAACATATATCTTTATACACATAAAAATATAATATCTTTGTTAATTATTTGGTGACTTATACCATGACCTGTTGACCATGTTTGTTCATTTGGTTCTGGGTGCTCATTGCATATTTCTGTGAATATGTCATAAATAAAAGCACAATGTCCCTCCTTAAAAAAAAAAAAATCCCACATATCCTAGGCATATTCATAAAAGAAAATGTCTAATTGACATATGACAGTACAGGGTTAAATTAAAAATGGGAGAATAAAATTCACTCATATATTTGGAATTAAAGGAAAATTGAGAATGCCAAATTGAAAAAAATATATGTTCTAGAAACTGAAATGCTCTAAATATATAACTATCTGATATTTTCAACTTAATGTACATTTTATTTAAAATATTTAGTTAATGCTTTCAGCAAAATAGTAATTTAGATGCAGTGGCATGCATATGGTATTAGAATAAAAATCAAATGCTTTAGATTCAAAGCTTTCCCACATATTGATGTTCTTTGGAATCAGTAATTCTATTTCTGGGAATGCACCCTCAAGAAATGGTCATAAGTACTTTTGCTTTGAATATTTTTGCATATAAAGCCTATTTGTAATAGCAAAAGGCTGGAAACAATCCATAGCCCAGTAATAGGAAAAAAATAGACAACAAAATTTTATATTTAGTTTATGGTACTTTTTAAAAACTACCTTATGTGTAGAAAGGAATCGTTGCATAATGGGACTGTGAACATTATACTTTACTGCTTTCGTGTTCTAAAATATTTTAAATGAAGATTATATATTATTTTAATGGGAAAAGGTAAACTTTTAGGAAAATGTATATTGACATGCAACACTAGATAATTACAACTGATTTCTAAAAATAATGTCTTGAGCATTTATTTTATGAAAGTAAATTCAGCTGGATTAACATATTGCCCTCAAAAATCATTTCCCTGATTCCTTACTTTTATGTCATAGTCACAATTTTATTGAAATTATACTGTTTTAATGTGTTGTCTTATAAATAATAGCTCAACTCTTATAACATTATGGTAATTTGTATCTAAAAGTCATTACTAAGCAGATAGTTGTTTTTATTTTGGCCGAATGAGAGCCTTTTCTTGTATCAAAGCAGTCATTTGTTCATTGTTCATGGGTACCAGTAAGTGAACACTTAAAACCATTTTCAGGGAAGATGTCATACATCTCTCCTCAGAAATTTCATATCATATGTATTCATCCACAGTAAACTACAAACACTTGTTTTTAATCTAAAAATAGTATAATGTGCCTAGAAAAATGTGCCTGAAACATTACTCTGTACCAGGGCTCTCTGGTTTATAACATATTTCTACTACTATAATTAGTTATCTTATTGAAGAAGTTTAATTGTTAATCTTGTTTCTAGTTTGCCATGTATTGTCTCCTGCTGTTTTATAAAGTACTGAAGGAAGAATTGAGTCCAATCCAACCTGTTGGCAAATTTCTTTGTGTAAAGCTGGTGGTTTTTGTTTCTTTTTGGTAAGTGTTGCTTTCTCTTAAATGTTCTCATTTTCTAAAGGGCAATGAAACTGTTGACTAGGGAGGATTTTTAAAATAGTACAGAAGATGAATTAAATCGTCTCTACTTAACCTTTTAAAAAATTCACCTTTTTCATCCTCTTGGTTTTTCGTAAAGAAATAATCAGGTGGCCATTGTAACATTTATAAGAAAATAATTTTGAGACAACATAAATATCTCAACACTAGAGGAATCACTAAAATAAATCACGGTGCTTTCGTGTAATTGAGTACTCTTCCATTTGGAAGATAAACAATATAGAATATGTAATGCGATGAAATGTTCATTAGTAAAAAACATTTTTTAAAACAAAAGATAGAATTATACATGGTCCCAGATTAGTATAGGGGTAGGTGATGGGGGCCTGGAAACAAATGCACCAAATTTAACAATATACAAATATAAAAAGGGTAAAAAGAAAAAAAATCTTTGAAATCTCATTACCCAGAAAGAATGATTAACATTGTGGTACACGTTGTCATATATAAAACTCCACAAAAATAGTTTGATACTATAAAAACTTATAGAACTTAATGATATGTCCAGTATAGTGTGGAAAAAGTTCTTTGTCAGTAAAGTGAGGGTGTAATTTTGTTTTGTTTTTTTGTTGTTGTTTTGCTTAGTATTCTGTGGTGTCGATGTATTTTTTTAACCAATCTTCTATTGACATTTAGATTGTTTCTAATTTTTTCACAAGCAATACTGAAGTGAATGTTTTTATCTATAGAACTATGAAAACTTGTCTAACTAAATTTAACCAAGGGTTGTATCCTTAGATTTGCTTGAAATGCTCAGTGTGACTCCCTGTCTTGGAGTCAGAGACCCCTTCTGAATTTATCGTTAGTTCCAGTATTTCAAATAAGCCTGGATTCAAAATGTTTAAAATAATCTGAATAATCAATTAATACATGTATAAATAACATTTAAGTATCTGCCCTGTATTTCATTGTTAAGTACCTAATGTGCAAGGTGTTAGGCATTGTCTATATATAGGAAAAACTTTACTTACTTGTAAAGACATATGAACCAAGTTCTGAAGTTCCAAGAATACAGTCAAAATTCATGTGACAAAACTGTACTAGAAAATGTATAAAGCAAATAAATATATTTAATACAGATACACAGTGTCTTTAGGAATATGCTATGAAGGCAGGGGGTGGTGGGGTGATGGTCCACAGGTTGTGCTGGGGTGTAACTATTTTAAATGGCATATTTTTAAAACAACTGCTCATTTTATGCTTGATATAGATTTGGCGTTTACCTTTTCCTAACATATAGGCAAGCAGTAGTTATTGCTTTATTGGTAAAAGTTGGCGTTATTTCTGAAAAGCACACATGGGAATGGCAAACTGTAGAAGCTGTGGCTACAGGACTCCAGGTAAGCAGTGCTGTCTCTGAATTCAGTACAACTTTAATTTGTTAAGCATTTTTTATATATTATCTCCCAAACCTGACAATGTGAAGGCTGTGGGGTTACTATTATCTTCACTTTACAGGTAAGATGGGGGAACCCTAGAGAAATTGGCCATAATTACTAATTTGTAGTAGGGCCAGGAATACAACCTAGCTTTTGTTATTCCTAGTCAATTTCTCTCTGCATTTCTCTTCCTAGTCTTTGAGCCATGGATTGAGAATACAGTTTACTTTGCTAAAAAATACTTGTAGTGCAAAATAAAAATTGTCATTTTATCTTTTTGAAGAGGTCAAAAACAATTATTTTGGAAAATGGAAAAATGAATATAATTTTATGAAAAAAAAAAGCTATTTATACTTAAGTATTTTTGAGAAGATAGTGCTTTTTCCTTTACCTAACTAGATTTAAGCATAAAGACAGCTGATATTTTTGTTGTCGTTGTAGGACTTTATTATCTGCATTGAGATGTTCCTTGCTGCTATTGCTCATCACTACACTTTCTCATATAAACCATATGTCCAAGAAGCAGAAGAGGGCTCATGTTTTGATTCCTTTCTTGCTATGTGGGATGTTTCAGACATTAGAGATGATATTTCTGAACAAGTAAGGCATGTTGGTAAGTACCAGTCATTTAATGCATCCAAATAGGTTACTGTAGTTTTAATAGGACAATTTAGTAGCTATTCAAGACATGAAAAGACTTTTTTAAAAGCAGTGGCACAGTAAAGCTCTTCAAATTGGGAGAGGGAGGGTGAGTTTATTTTTAGCATGGTAAGTTTATAGTGTTAAAATAACTTACTGGCTGACTTGGAAACCTTTATGTTGCTTTAAAGGAAGGACAGTCATGGGACATCCTAGGAAAAAATTTTTTTGTGAGGATCAAGATCAGAATGAACATACAAGCTTGTTATCATCCTCATCACAAGATGCAATTTCTGTTGCCTCTTCTGTGCCACCTTCACCCGCGGGTCACTACCAAGGCTTTGGACATACTGTGACTCCGCAGACTACACCTACGACAGCTGATATATCTGATGAACTATACTGTATTACAGAAGAGAAAAAACCTTCAGATAAATCTGTGGCCTCCTGAACAGTGTATGAAAGCAAACTGCTACTACCATGTTATTTCATTATTTGGTATCCCACTGCTCAAGATTTTGTGCTTGGGACAAGCCATAAATGATGGAAAACTTCAACACAAAGATAGGTGGAAGCCAGGTACTACTGGATTTATATAACTAAATTTTGTATATCACAGATAATGAGTGGGTCTAAATATCTTAGACTTAGATTTGATTTCTTAACAGTAGAGTATCACATACTCAAAATGGTAGAAAATGACTGTACTAAATGTTTTTGATGTGACATTGCTTTATCAAGAGGATGGGCATAAAAAAAAAAAAAAAATCAATGCTTCCTACCACTGCTGCATGAATACAATGCTCCGGAATTAGCAGAAAGTATAATTCAGAAATATGAATTAGTGGAACTTAATCATGTGCCATATATGCTTACCTAACAATATTTCTCTATTTCTCAACTGGATGTCTTTCAATAAATAAGAATTTATCATTTATTTTCTGTAACTTTAAATGTCTCTCTTTCCTTAAACATAAACCATTAATGTTTTAACAAAAAATTCTTGAGGACTTAATTCCTTTATGCTGTCCCTCTCCAATCAAGTCTAAGTCCAAAAATTAAGGGTTAAAAACTGTATACCTATGATGGGAAGAAACCTGCCTTATATTCCTATTAGGATGACTAGGACCTAATCTAATTAATCTTAAATCTAAAAATACTTGCAACACTGCTAATATGATAGGTTATTCCTGACTGAGATGAATAAACTGGATAGAGACTAGATCAAATTAGAAACTTGTGATAGGAAGGCCATGTAGGTGCTATTTGGGAGAAATTACTTAGAATGGAATTTCTCTAATTGCTAATCGCAATCCACTGGATCATGTTTAATATTTAATACTGAAAATAAAATACAGAAAATGCTAGAGTGGTATGCTGCAAATAGCAAGGATAAGTATAATTTCTCAAAACTTTTGCTTTATGTATTTATATACACTTCCATTCACATATATGGGCTGGTTGACAGTAATTAGGTACAAAGTCTTTGTTCTGTCCACTATTATAATCTAAACATTTCTACTGAAAGTAAAGCTAGGTAGTATAATAGCAGAGGTAATGAGAACAGGCAATGTGGAAAAAAAGTACATCTTAATTTCTTTATGGCTTAACTTAACAAAAAGCACATAGCACGTACAAGGCATGATAATCTTATTAATCTATTTCAAGTCTTTAAAAATTGGATCAATTCAAATCAGAACTTTGAAAATACTGGTTTAAGTTGAACAACTCCTTGAATTTATCAGCTTTTTCATTTTTCTTTGCCAAAGTAGACGAGGAAAAATGCTGCCTCCTTAAATTAAGATTTTATATTTTTCCTATCTCTTCTCCTCTTAGTTTATAGCTTAAATTCTTAATGCAGGTTTGTATTCCCAAAACAACCTGAGAAGGTATTTCAGAAGTATATCTAGTATTTAAAAGAAGCAAGCTTAGAATTTAAGGGTAACCACAACCCTCAGTTTTCAGTGGAAGCCAATTTTTTGATGTTTACCAATTATAAGTTTGGATTTAAGAATAAAAAGTCAAGATACCTTAAAAACTTAAATTTTTTGCTTAACACATGGCAATGAAGATGACTCAAAATCCCTTATCTCTACTGTTTTAGTATACTGACAAAACTGTTGAGCAAAATTTAATACACAGAAAGTAAAACCAAGCAATAAAGTTTCCTAATTTGAAAAAAACAGCCTTTTTTCAGAAAGGAAGTCCACAGCAAATATTTTTGTAGTAATGCAACTATAATTTACATTTTAAATACTTTATTAATATCAATTTTAAAAAAATATTTGTTACAAGGAATTATATCTTTACATCCCCAGTTTATGATTACAGTCTCACTATTCAGACCAGAAAAATTGTGTACGTGCTCTACTTAACCAGTTTTTCATCAAAACTGCTCATCGCTTTACTGTGATGCTGACATTGCTTTTGTGGTGCTGGACGTTGAGCACAAGTACCTCGCCCACTTCCACCTGGACGGGAGTATCTAAAACAACTGCAGCTTGTTTCCAGTGGGAGACTTCACTGGACGTATCCAACCTAATCTCATCATCAAGGTACATATGGTACCAAAATGGAATAGCAGTCACTTGTCCAGATTTACAAATGTGTACCTAGGAAAATTAAGAAGTCATGAAAATTTCATCAGCATTAAATAAGTCAGTCCTTGTCTCTTTAGATCTTTACTTCATAAATATATTTACCCAATTCAAATTAATATTCAGTAATATTAAGCCACATCCATTTCTGGATATTGTTCAGAAAAACATTTAAGTCTTTAAAGAAAGTGGTTAAAACAATTCTATTTACATAAAGTATTACCTAGTGTAATTATTCCAGATACATGATAAGAGAAATTATTTTGCATCACCTTTACTTCACTGTTAGAGGTGTTCAAATACGGAGTCATTAGATCTAGTCGTAGGAGTTCCACCGGCTCGCTTAAAGGGGTGCAGGGCAGCGAAGGGAGGTCCAAAAACACACGTATCGGTACCTAAAGAAAGCATGAAACTTTCAAATTTTTTTTTTTTTTTTTTTTGTGGCCAAGGCTCATCAATTGCTTTATAGTTGGCTCAGTATGATAGAATGCCTTTTACATCTATTACCTCATTTAACTTAATTCCCACATTTAACCTAAAGGCATAAGGACTTTCATGATTCCAGTTTTACAGGAAGAATGAATAAAGGTTTAGGGAGGTTAAATCATTTGCTTAAATCATGGTTTCAATTACCTATAAATTCTCTGCTTCAATGAAAGTCAAACTGCTCCAAAGTGTTTAAACCAAGGATGTGCTTATGTGTAAAAGATGAACTAATAAGCAAATAGTGTAACTATTGAACTGTTTGAGAAAATATGCCAAATTCAATATATATTGAATACATATGTATAATATGGATTTCATTTGAAAAATTCAGTTTATTTCCATAAGGCAGTGATTCTCAACTTTGGCTGCAAATTAAAATCATCAAAGGAGCTTTTAAAAAGTCCCCAACTGCTCAGGCCATACCTCAGGTCGATTTGGAGTTGGGATCCTGTTAGTAGTTCTGCAAGTGATTCATGTGATGCTTAGCCAGGGGATTATGTTCTGAGAAATGTGTCATTAGGTGATTTTGTTGAGAACATCACAGCGTACTTACACAAACCTAAATGGTATAGCCCACCACTGTAATTGTATATGCTGTACTTTTATATGACTGGCAGCACAAAAAGTGTGTTTACATCACAAACACATGAGTAAATGCACTGCTGACATTATCATGGCTACGATATCACTAGGTGATAGGAACTTTTCAGCTCCATGACCATCTTATGGACCACCATTGGATATACAGTCCTTTGTTGACTGAAACATCACTATGGGGCACATGACTGTATAGTCAAATGGTTGACAACCACTGCTGTAAAGTGTCCCATCATTTTACCCTCATTATTTGAAATAAAAAGGAAATTGATTTAAAAAGTACCCTTCCTACCAGAGGGAAAGTCATCAATGGATATTAAAACTGGTAGGTGAAAGTTTGACTAACAAAAGGATATTTACATAGTCTCACCCCCACTTATTCATTACAAAGGGAAAAATAGGTGTGGAGTGAGAAAACGGTAAAGGTGGTCAAATACATAGTGACAGAGATTTGACTTTGGGTGGTGAACACGCAATGCAATACAGATGACATAGAACTCAACGCTTGAACCCTATATTATTTTATTAACCAGTGTCACCCCAATAAATTTAATTAAAAAAAAAATTAAGTGCCCTTCTGTGTGAATAAAATATTAGAGAGCAACTGTCCATGGTGAAATAGGACACAGATACATCAACCTCTCCCTGGACATGCTTGAAGATATCCGACCTTCCCTAGATTGATTTTTTTACCATAATAAATTCCTTTGTTCTAGGAAACATTACCATCCTAATCCAGCTAAACACAATGACTATATAAAACTAGAGAGAGAGATGAGGTAGACTGTGGATAACAGCCACCTGCTTGAACCTTACCTTCTAGACACTTACCTGAAACTGGTTAATAAAAGGTGCTATATTTAACCCAAGAGTTCGTGCTGTTCCTTGAACAGAACTCTCTTCTACCAATGTCTGTGACTCCACAAGCAACCCAAACATAAGCACATACTGAGGGAAGATCTTGCCTCCAGATTGTAGCAAACACCTAGAGAAGGAAAAAATTTAAAAAGCATCCTGATTCCCTATATATTATAAATAAATACCAATAACTGAATCCTGATTAATTAGTGAGCTACTGATTGTATAAAGTCTAATGGACTTTATGTTATTGGCTTGTAGTTCAGAATGGTAAACTACTAGAAATAACTTCTCGACAAGTCAAACAATGTGACTGCTGATCTATGAAAGAGAAAAGCAACCAGTCAGCTGGATGGATATGTCTTTAGATTCATAAAGTCATGAATGAATATTAAAATTAGTAGGTGACAGTTTGATTAGGAAAAGGATATTTACATAGTCTCACCCCCCAGAAATGACTTATTCATTACAAAGGGAAAAACAGCAACTTATGTCAAAAAAACTTGGTTGATACAACTTCAATGAACTGATCTAAATTAACAATAATAATGGAATAAAGTAACACTATGTACCTCCTGATGTGACAAAACTTCTGTGGTGTTCCTCTCTAAAATGGATAAACTGAATCTAATAAAGAAAACATGAACATTTCCAAAATAAATGGCCCACTTTCTTCCAAACTAACATCATGGAAGATGGAGGAACTATTCCAGAATAAAAGAGACTAAGGAAACATGAAAACCAAATGCAATGTGTGAATCTGGGTGTAGATATGTTAAGTTCTTTGTACTATTTAACTTCCCTATAAGCTTAAAATTATTTCAAAATAAGAAGTTAAATACTGAAAGAAAAAAAAAAGATTAAAAAGCCAAGTGCTCTAGTAAACAAAGTAAAGGGTTAACAAAACCCTTTCTCCTACAATTGATCTTGGGTTCACCTTCTGTTTGCCTGAAAATCCTAAAAGGCTGGAAGTTGACTGTTATCAGCAACACTGCTATGAAGATTAAAAAAAAAAAAAAAAATTAATGTTAAAAGGTAGATTGCATCTAGACTGAGAGAACTATGAACAAACTCTAAGTGCCTGATGGGAAACCACACTACCTTTGGGCTTCTCTGAATGTGGAATAACCTGCAGCCAAGTGTTCCTATCGCTTGGACTTGGAAACTATGTCTATGAGAGATACCAGTTCTTACATGAAATTTAGGGCTCTTAAGCAAGGCAGCTTCCATACCTACCTGTATGGTCTGTTTCCTGATACCTGAACTGTGTGAGAGATGTGGGGGGTGGTGGGTGGGTGAATGAAAGAGAGGGAGAGGAAACTTTAAACCAAATAATTATTTTCATTTGTCGCATTTACAATCAAACATTAAATCCCTCAATTTTACTGAATATTCCAAGCTGGTTTCAATCTGAATTTCCAGATTGGTGAAGAAGAAAAGCAATAAAAAGTATATTACTGGGACAGAAGGGAAAGTAATAAAACAAGACTATATATTAAATAATAGTATTTTATCAATGCTAAGTTTCCTGAGTGTGATCATTTTAGTGTGTTATGTAGAGGAAAACCTTTATTCTAAGGAGACACCTGCTAATTGTTAAAATAAGGGTTAAAGTTATGAAATTGACCTCTATCAAATGGTTCAGCAAACAAAGTTGTAGTAAGTTGTAATAAGTCCTGTATACAGATTAGCCTAAAATGGACCCTACCCTAACACAATGCTTTACTCATCTGTCATTCCTTTCCAACTTAACTTTTTAGCATTTTAGGTAAAGTCTAGTAGAAACTGAATATCCATAATTGTTAAAATTACACATCTCTCAACAAAATTACATAGCTCTTAACAAAATTTCTATCTATGCCTTTACCAAACCAGATAAAATTTTAACCCTAGTCACAAGAGGGTACCATTCTATGAAATTAGCAAGCTGAAATTTGTTTTTATTTACCCTAAATGTCTTATCTATCCCTACATATCTGTACTTAATTTCCTATACTACATATAGGTAGTCCAATCCCAAAGTAGGCTCTCTTCACATCTACAGTGCAGGGGGGCCTTTAGGGATAAAAAATTAGTAATGCCATGCACACAGAGAAAGGAATGAGGTCACAGGTCCTGAAAAGAAATACTTGAGGAACACTACAAGATCATGACTCATTTGCACAGTTATGCCATTAAAAAAATTTTTTAAAAAATTAATAAAGTTTGAGCTCAAAAAAAACCCAAGTTTATACTTTGTGTTTTACCTAGATATTAAA
>NW_006431918.1:9985956-10002699 GCF_000325575.1 Pteropus alecto | reverse complement strand
TGAATGAGCCCAGATGGCTCAATGACATCCAATATAATTATACTCCACAACTTGTCTGATTTAGGCCTTTGCAGCACAGCAGATTCGTCTTCTACATGTCTCAACCAAAACTCAAGTGTTTCTTTAGGAAAGTGATTGGCTTCAGATATGAGGTCCAGTGTGATACGGTGCTGGTCTTTCTCCACAGAACTGTAAGGTTTAACCTGCCCAAGTGTGCCGGCAATTATAGGCAGAAGAGAGAAGCCTTCAGACACGTCTAACACGTAGAAAGGCTCAGAGGCACTCTGTTCAGAATTATTCTGTCCACTTTCACAGCTCATGTCACTATCCTGACAGTGAGTCTCCATGGCCTGACATGGTTTCTCTGGAGTCAGTGAAGACAACACTTTCCTCATTGCCATTTTAAAGCCTTCATGATACGGTATGTTATTAAGCAAAGCAATTTCTGTGGATTCCAATACACATGTCTGCTCCATAGCATCTGGTTTACTGGTCTGAAGGTTAGCCAGGGCACTACAGAGTTCAGCCTCATTTCCTAATGACAGCAAGTCTTTATTCTTGGCAAAACTTTTCCCAACATCCATTTTATGTTCTGAACTGAAGACACTGACACCCTGGATTCTTAAGTAACAATCTTGACAAGATACTTCCATCATCACATGATCCCCAGGCTTTATCCAGTAGTCTTCATAAAACAGAAGAAAAAAAGTTATAATTGATGAATATGAGTATTTATAAGCCTGATGATCATCACATAAACACATCTGTCCTCCCATTCCACCACCCCATTTTTTTAAATCACTACAGGAAAGACTATGTTTATTGGTTTATTAGAATTAAGTGAATTAATCATTTCCTACAAAAAAACAAAAAACAAAAAACAAAAACCTAGGAAAATCCCTCCAGTTTTTACGTAGGAAAAACAAGTTTAAAGATTTAATTAACTCATAGTCTAATAGGTTCAAGAGCTCCATTACTGAACCCTAATTATCAGTATTTAGTGCTTTTACTACAATCATTGAGTATCACTGAGACCTCAAAATTGGAGGTTGGGGAAAGGGCAACAGGGAACTCTCAATCTTCTTTGGTAATGAAGCCAAAAATAACAAAGATAAATAAAATTCAGGGTTCAACACCAAACTTCACTTAAACTTAAAGGGACATTCTTCAACAGAAATTTCCAAAAGAACAAAGCAGCATTCAATAGAACCTTATCGGTAATATCTCTGACAGTCTTGTAATTTTATAAATTTGAAAATATAAGGAAAAACTAAGTCAGAGAATAGACTATATCATGCTCTTTTCTATTAGCTTTCACATTTGGTAAACTTTAATTTTTTTTTTTAACGCCTACAGCACCTGGTATTCTGAGGTGGTCTCCCATCCAGGTACTAACCAGCCCTGACCCTGCACACTTGGTAAACTTTAAGATGTAAATGTACAATCACAATTCTTTATCAGCCCTAGAGCCAGTTGAAAATACAAGGTGTTATTCTATGTTTAAACATTTAAAATGTCCTTTCTCTAAGAATGATTTTTTTTTTTTTTAAAGCTCATCTGAATAAGTTACTATAAAAGTTTTAGGATACACAAATACAAATAGAAAACGTTACTTATTAAGTGCCAGTCACTATGGTAGGCATTCTACATTCATTATCTCTAATGATCCCTACAACAGTCTTGCAAGGTAGGTAGAATCATCCCATTTTTATATAGCAAGTACAAAAGCTCTAAGAAATAACCAGCAAGGCCAGCCAGGGAGTCAGTAAGCAGAAGAGCTGAGATCTGAACCCAAATCTACCTTACCTGACTGACTCCAACAACACCATACTAGCCACAATACTGATTCCACGACTTAATGATCTTGCCAAATTAGATCCATCAGAGGAGAAACAAATAGCCACTTTTAAAAAGGTAGAGTTTTTCTATGTAATATAACTGCTGTGAAATGTACTGAAAACAAGTTGTTGGTAAAAAAAATTTCTATACCAAAAATATCTTTAATATAGAACTTTCCTAGAGAAGTCCATGGATTCAGGTACGCTCTAAAACTGAAAAACTTTGTACTTACATGAGTATGTGTATCTCTATGACCCAGGGCCCCACAGATGCCATCAGATTCTGTAAGCTGTAAGGAGTCTTGCACTAAAAGTAATGCTTTTTATGGCACTGTGTGCCATAAAAAATGGACTGGCATTTCTCTTATGTACTGGTAACTAATCAGAGCAGAAGAAATAATTTAATGATAGATCTTTGTGAGTGGTATGCAGCAGAGTTGTGTTTTAGTTTCTCTTCTCAACTACATATATGATATTGATTAAAGTTACTTTTAAAAAGGAAAATTCTCAAAAGATTAAACAATCTTCCTTGACTGAAAACTTCGTATTTGAAATAATTTTTCTGACACTGACTCAAATGCTTAGAGGATTAAAGCAATAAGTTTAAAAAAACAAACAAAAAAATTAGACAATATAATACCTGCTAGGTCATGCACGGGGTAGACAGCCTGTTCCCAACATGTTTCCTCACTAGGACTTGTGGATAAACTGTGTTCGTCATCAAGCTGGAGTACAAACCAAACCACAATAGCATCTAGTAGGCCTTCTTTAATAACTGGGACACCAATTTTACCAGGCTTTTTGGTTGCAAGACCTTTTAATTCCTGACAAAAAAAAATGCAAAAGGAATTAAAATGTAAAAGAAATATAAAATTAAATTTATATATTTAATATATACACAGCCCAATATCACATCACTTTCTATTTTTGTAAGTTCTCATTCCTGCCAGTGCCCTTAAGGGATCAAAATCTTGGTACCCCTACAACCATTTAAGGCACATTGAATGGGAAACTCTATCACAGTGGAACATCATACAACTATTAAAAACAATGAGGCATAAACATATTACTGATGTAGAAAGAAGTTTATGATATATTGTTGAATAAGAGCAGTGAATGGAAAAGCAATAGACTGTCTTGTTTTGTAAAAAGTGTGTTTGTGTGTGTAGAATAGAAACGCAAGTTTGAAGAGATGCACTTCCAACTGTTAATCTTGAGAAAGAAGGGCTTAAATTCAAAAAGTGAAGAAATGCACTTTTTCTTTTTCCCTTCTATACTTCTGTATTACTTGAAAGTGTTAAATAGGCAAGCAACGCTTTCAAAATTAAAGCCTTAATATTAAAGGTGTTTTTATTTTTAAATTGTGGCAAGGAAAAATTAAAATAAGAAATCTTAAACTAAAGGATAGCTTTGGGGTAGTTAACAGCTGTAATGCTGTTCTTTACTGGAATGTTCTATTAGAAAAGAAATGCTCTTGAAGCTCAGCCTTAGGAAGCAATGCCAAAATGCGCATTTAGCTCCAGACCACCTCAAGAAAAATCTAGTAACAATTAATAGGAGAAAACTTTTATTAAATTATAAAAATCTTAGACTAAAATGACTCTCCCAAAGTCTTCTATCTCCAAGCAGTTTTCATCTAAAAAACTTATGTACTTGAACATTTAACCCTTTAAAGATCTTCAGAGGATTCTCTTAACTTCGATTTCTTTGAGCACTTTCTTTGTACAGCACATCCTCCCACCCGCTGGCAACACACACATGGACTAGGTGACCAATTTGACCTGATTTTCCCAATACTGTCCCAGTTTCAAAATTGAAAGTCCCACGTCTCGGGAACAGCTCAGTCCCGGGCAAACCGAGATGGTTGGTCACCCTAATAGTCATACAATACAATTACTGTTCATTTTAAGGAATGCTGTTAATTTGAAACAGCAGCATGACTCAGAAAAGCCAGAAACATCTTGATTAGAACTCCTGCCTCTGCACTCACATGTTGCATTATAAGCGGGAAATTAATGTAACTAACAGTTCCTTCATCTGTACAGCAGCGGTCCCCAACCTTTTTGGCACCAGGGACCGGCGCTCCTATGAGAATCTGATGCCTGATGATCTGAGATGGAGCTGAGGCAGTGATGCTAGCACTGGGGAGCAGCTGCAAATACAGATGAAGCTTCGCTAGCTGGCCTGCCACTCACCACCCGCTGTGTGGCCTAACAGGCCACAGACCAGTAGCTGTCCCAGGACTAGGGGCTGGGGATCCGTGCTGTATAGCACAAGGATAATTAAAACTGTATTGCAACATTGTTG
The DNA here is from genome assembly GCF_000325575.1 of Pteropus alecto. Taxonomy (NCBI): domain Eukaryota; kingdom Metazoa; phylum Chordata; class Mammalia; order Chiroptera; family Pteropodidae; genus Pteropus; species Pteropus alecto. Next base: position 9,998,554 of record NW_006431918.1, on the reverse strand, counting down.
TCTGAGCAACCTAAGAACACATGTGAAAGTATCTGGCTGACACTTTACTCATTCTCAACAAATCCTAGAAATATTTTTCTCTGTATTTAAAGTAAATAATTTCAGGAGGGAATTCTGGTTACTGTTTAATTATTTTCCTTACATAGTAAGTGGAATTCCATGCAAACTCATACGACTGTCCTATGTATTAATTCTTTTAAACAACAGATGAAGTTTAATGCTTAAAAATAGTAATTGAACTTTTTTTTTTTACCTCAAGATTGTTGAAATCTACTGTCATAATTTCAAAACACTCTGTCAAAGCCAAATATCCTCCAGGAACTCGACTCATCTTTTCAGTTGTATAAGGTTCAATTGTTTCTTCATTATCTACAGAAGAATAAGCTGGACTCTGAAATTTCACATTTGTTGGCAAACAGATCCCAGCAATGTCCTTAACACCCACCCTGGTGAGACGGGAAATAAGGGGGGGAAGGGAGAAAGATTTTTTTTGTTTTTAGAATCATGTAGCGCATTGAATCCAGCAAAAATAAAGATAAAAATTAAATAAAACTTTATGGACAAAGGTTTATTAAACACAATTACATACACACTCACTATTTATTAAGGAAAACAAATGATAAATAGGTCTACATTAAAATTAAGAACATATGCTCATCAAAAGATATCCAGTAAGAAGGTAAAATGGCAAGCCAATGAGTAAAAGAGATTTATAATACATCAATTCAACAAAAGCCTCCTAACCAAAATATATTTTTAAATTCCTGCAAATTAAAAAGAACAAAAACAAAAATGGGCAAAAGACTTAGACATTTCACAAAAGAGCACATCCAAATGGCCAATAAGCATATGAATGTTGCTCGGATTCATTAGTCATCAGGGAAATGAACCAGAATGAGGAAAATACACAGTCGATACCAAGTGTTGGTACGATTACAGACAACACGCTATTGGTAGGAATATACAATTAGTAAGACCCTTGGGTGGGCTTCATCACTCAGGCTGAACATGATCTGTTTCAGGTGTTTGACATTTCCATTTCCAGGAATATGGCCCACAAAGTACACACAGACCATCACAAAAGGCATGTTCAAGAATGTCTATCGCTCTACTATTTCCAATGCCAAAAAACTGGATTTTACCTAAATGTCCCTAGACAGCAAAGTGAACAAATGTATTGTGGTATGTTCATAGAATTGCATACTATACAGCAATGAGAATGAACAAACTACACATAAAAATGTGAATGTGTTGGACGAAAAAAGCCAGGCACAAAAAAAAAAAAAGTATGATTCCATTTGTATGAAATTCAAAACCAGCAAAATGATCTATGGTGTTAGAAGTCAGGATAGTGGCTACTCTTGCGGGGTAGAGTACGGGTAAATAGCAGAAGTTTCTGGTGTGTGGTAATGTTCTGAACCTTGCTTTGAGCAATACACAAGTCTATCAACTTCATGAAAGTTCATCAAATCATAAATTTATGATCTATGTACTCGCTATAATGTTTGATGTCAATAATTTACACTAAAAAAAATCATGAACATTTTAGCAACACCACTTTGTAAGAGGAAATACTCCAACCTCATCTTATGTCAGAGACATTCATTTATTAGTCCATCTGCCTTTATAGAGTTTCAGAAGTTCAGTCTACTTCTAGAAATAATTTTATTATATTCTCAAAAGATAAATTATCAAATGGAATTAGCAACACCATTTTGTGAAAGGAATACTCCAACCTCATCTTATCTCAGATATTCATTTATTAGTCTATCTACCTGTATAGGGTTTCAAGTTCAAACGACCTTCTTCTAGAAATTTTATTATACTCTCAAATTATCAAATGGTATTCTTGATCTTAATAACTCTTAATTAAAAGTCATAAGTTATAGAAGCAAAAGGATGTGACAAATATATATAAGCAAAAAGAATGTGACAAAAAGTTTCTTTTAATGTCCTATAAAATACATGAATATAGTTATTTTTTTCAAACAGTAAACAGTATAGTAAAAAAAAGTGTAAGTCTATCTTCATAGTACTCCTTTGTCCCTATTTTTTCACTGTTAAGTTTGATGTGTATCCTTTCATATCTTTTTTCTTTATATTTATGTAATAATATGTATTATATTGCTCAGAAATATTATACATGTTTTTTTCTGTACTCTTAACTCTTTATTTTGAAAATTTCACATTTATAGAAAACTTCCTGGATAGTCTAAAGAACTCCCACATCCTTTAACCAGACTCAAAATTTTTTAATATTCTGCCACATTTGCTTTATCATATTCTCTCCTCTCCATATATATTCTTTCTTCTGAATCATTTGTGAGTAGGTTACATTCATCATGCTCATTTATTTCTTAATAGATACATCAGTGTATCATTATTATGAATGGGGATATTTTCTTAATCACAATTCAGTTATCAAATTCTTTATTACCTAATCTTCAGTCCATATTCCACATTTGTCAAATGATCTATAAATCAAAAATGTCCTGTATAGTTTTTTCTCTCTGATACAGGATCATGATTTCAATTTAGCTGTCCTGTATCTTCAATCTTCTTTAACCTGAAACAGTTCCTCATCCTTACTTTGTCTCTAATAACATTAACATTTTTGAAGAAGGAGGGCCAGTTATTTAATAGACTGGCCCCAATCTGGGTTTGTCTGAGGCTTCCTCACAATTATAGACAGGTTATACATTTTGGACGTAATACTTCCCAAGTGATGTATCCTCAAAGTATCAAATTTGGAGGAATCTTATTGGTGATATCAATCCTGATCACTTTGTCAAGATGTTTTGTATTCTTCCCTGTATATTTTAACATTTTTCTTTTTGTAATAAGTAATTTGTATTAATTGCAGTAAGATATTTTGAAACTATATTAATACATGATCCTCATCAAGTTTCTCCCTTTGATTTAGTATCCATTCGTAATTCTTGCTTGCATCTTTCCACAAGGATTGCAAATAGTAATTCTGTATCATTTGTTCTACATTTTGAATTAGCATTCTACTGTATGAGTTTTTCTCAATAATGTATTAATCTATTTATTATAAGTAGAGATTCATGGATTCTCATTTTAGGCAATGGGTTTTAATTCACAACTGCCCTTACATATTTTAGTCCTTAAACTGTCCCAGATTTGGCCAGTGGGAGATACTTCCAAGCATATCCCTGTGTTCTTTAACACCCTTATCATTTTTTTTTGACCTAAGATGTTCCAGAGTCATCCTGAATCTGCCCTGCCCCAGTCCTGGAAGCAGTCATTTCTCTAAGTTATCAAAGTATCTTGCAGTGAGGAATGGTACCCAGAAACCAAGATTTGAGTACTATGTATGCTCAATGCTCCTAGGATTACACCTTGTTTTTCCCTAATAGTACGTCATGAATTTCTATGTTGGTACATGTACCTTAACTAATTCTTTTTGACATTTCTGAGGTATTGCATTGGGTGAATGTTTTACTAAAATTTATTGAAACATTTTCTTATTAATAAACATTCAGATAGATTTTTGTTTTGATTTTTCCAACTACACTATTACGGTAAGCATCCTTACATACATATCACTGCACACATATATGAGTATTTATCGAGACAGATTATCAGAAGTGGAAATGCTAGGTCAAGGACTATACACATCTTTGGTTTTGTTAGATAATACTAAACTGAGCTATTACAATGTGGCACCACCTACAAGAAAACAGTATAGGATCGATCATTTTTAGTTTGTAAACATAAACAGTTAAAAATGCTATCCTATTAATTTTCATTTCTCTGTTAAATAGACAATTATATTTATGCTTTAAAAGTCGCAATTTTTATCTCATCTGTGACTTGCCTTTTAACTTTATCTTTCACCAATGATGTAAAATAGTGAATTTTTTTTTCATTTTTTTTTTTAATATGGTCAAATTTGTCAATCTTTTATTGCTTCTAGAAACCCTGTGCTTTACTTTAGAAAGCCTTCATCAGTTAATGGATTTTTTACACTTAGATATTTGATTCATCTGGAATTAAAAGGATCTAACATTTTTCCCCAAATGAAGCACACTATCTCTATTTGCTGAATAATTTATCCTTTCTCCACTATCTAAAACACCAAACCTGTATCAGATACTAAATCCTTATAAATTCATCAAAGGTTTATATTAAGATTTCTTACTGTGTTCCACTGATTTATTTTTCTATTTCTACATCAATACATTACTGTTCTTTATTTCTAGTTTTTTAACTAATAAAGTAAGTTAAAATAGTTTTCTTGGCTATTCTTAAAATATGTACTTATTCAGATGAGCATAAGATTCAACTGATTAGGTTCCAAACAGTAATTTTTATAATAATAGTTTATAAATGTTTCTACCAGATAAAACAGCAACATTCATTTACATTTCTTTCAGAACTTTTCTTTACAGTCCTCAACCCACACTGCTGAGCTTTGTGAAAAACAGATATTAGGCCTCGCTCACCCAGACCTACTCAAACAAAATGTATGGCATTTTTATTTTTACCTAAGTTCCTCTAGTGCTTCTGTTGCATAGTCAAGACACTCATTTGTAATATAAATAAGTCAGTGATGAAGGAATTCTTTTTTAAAATGGTAGACACCAATCATTTAATTTCTATTTTGCTAGGCAAACAATTTTTTTCTATAAAATATAAAGAGAAAACATAATGAGGGCAAGGAGTCTAGAAATATGTTATAGCTAGAAATCTCAGCAAAACACAACCTATCTTTTCTGGTGGGCAATTGAGCAATGTTTCTATATAGTCTGAATAATGTTCATACCTTTCAACGCAGTAGTTCTTTATTAAGAAAGTTATCTTGAGAAAATAATAAATAAAGTCCACAAGGACATAAATACAAAGATATTTACCCTTGTTCTTACAAACAGAAAAAATGGAAGCAACCTAAAAATTCTAAACTCTGAAAACTACACTAGGAAACTGATTTTTAAAAATCATGAAGCAAATCTATTAACAAAAGGTAAAATATATCTATTACCACTTCTGAAACACAAATTCACATACAACACACTTACTTACACAAAGCTGACACTCAACCAGTACGCTCTTGTTAAACCAGTCTGTCCCTTTGGTTGGTGCCCTGTGCCCTAACGATCAATAAATATTTTTACTTATCACCATGTAATATACATAGAAAAGTGTAAGGAAAAATATACAATAAAGATGAACAGTATTTACCTACAGCAATTATCAGGATGATTTTTATTTCATTCTTTTACTCATTAGTATTTCCTAAGATATTTGTTACATTTACCACTAATAAGTTACTGCAAGCAGGACTTCTTTAAAAGTCTTAACAAAATATGAATCAATGTTTTAGCCAAAAAAAGCCCATTAATTTTCAAAGAAAAAAATGTAACCAAGAAACTTCTAAAACTAAAAACATTTTTACCTGTATTATAATTGGTAAGTAAATCTCAGAATCTCAAGGGTAGAAAGATTCTAAAATTTCATCCCACTCAACCACAAAACATTATAATAGCAATAAAGTTATTAAGAAGGAAATGAAAAATAAATTAAAACTGAAATGATTTTCATATTGTAAACTTTTATTTTACTTTCATATAAAATCAATCTGAACTTAACATATTTCTACATGAATCTATCACACATCAAAAGGACACTAAATTTTATCACAATTAATTTTCCACTAGAAAACTGAAAGCTGGTTTTAACCTTAGAGTCCTATTTTTAAAGAAAATTTTAAAAAAGGAAAAAAGATAATTAAGGCTGGAATAAACATCATGAATTTCAAGGTCAGAAAACTACAAATTCTCATCTGAATAAATATTCATTAAATAACCTTTAAAGTACAGCCTAGTCCTTAAAATTGTTATTTTTAAATATTTACTATGTAAATAATCACTTACCTATGATGTCTCCTTATTTGTGCACATTCTACTGCCATCCCAAAGATAACAGCACTTGCTGGTATAACTTTCCCAAACTTTTCACAATTACCATTTTCACCTCCGGTCTAAAAATATAACAATAAAAACTACATTCAGTTACATGTATGCAAAAATATGTGTGATGACAAATGATGAAAATTAATAAGAACAAAAACTTAAACAATAGGCGAGGATAAGCAGGTTTAGGGTTTTTGCCCTTTAAAAAGTTTATTTTCATTGCTACACATAGGTATACACGTACTGTACATATGTATATATAATGTGTGTTTGTATATTTATGCACACATATATACACACATAACCTTATATATATGTGGTTTTAACAGTACAAACAGGAAGGGAGGAAGTGAAAGGGGATAGTTATAAGTCTGTAAGTTTACATATAGCAAATGACTATTGGGTATGACTTTAACTGGGAAGCCAAAATCATCTTTATCTACTTGTAAAACAAACTGCTCTTTTTTTCGCCCTTTAATTAGTTGTTTTAAATCTAAATCATTTTTGTATAAGTACTGAATTCTTACAACATGTTAAAATCTTTTCATTCATAATACGTATTACATAAACCAAATCTACAACTTTTGGGCACTTAGATCATTTCAATGAAAAATATAATTTGGTGATTATAAAAGGTAGTCATGTCCAATCAGTACCCTGGAGTCAACTAGTACCTTAAAACCACACCAAGCCAGCTATCACTAGAGTCCCTTTTGATAATTTGCCATGGGGGCTTTAAGACAAAGTACTTCCATTTTTCAACTCTATTCAATCAACAGTCAGTTCCTTCACAATGCAATAATGAATTCCTTTCTGGAGTATTTTCTGCCTATATACCCCATTTGAGCACACAAGTATACATTGCATTATGTTATTAAATTTTTTTTTGCGCAGATTTCTTTCCAACTACACAGTATGTGCCTTGAAAATGGGCTGTATTTCATACTGCTCTGCAAATATGCTAGGGAGTCAATAAATATCTGTTAAAATAATGAATTCTTAATCTAACTTAAGTATTAAGCTTACCTTTGGCTGTAAAAGTAAATGCTCCCATGCATGAATCAAACTTTCCACAATTCCTTCTCCAAATAAACCTGCATCGACAGTTTCTGTTACAACTAGGGATACTCTATAGAATGATTTTTTAAAGACATATGTAAGTAAAATATCATGCTATTTATATAAAGATGTCAAAGCTGAGAGGAGAAAGGAAGAGTATGTTATAGAAACAGTTCATATGTAAAAATTTTCTAATACATTTCATTTTTAATATCTACTCTTGAATCTTGAGGAACTTGACTCTAATGTTCCTCCAGCTCCTCTGTTCTCCACTGGGTGGGGTGGGTGTGTGTGGGGGGCGGGGCACAACCTTCACTTAACTCTGCTGCCTACTCATGATTCCTGCTTTAATCCTTAAGAGTGGTTCAAACCCATTACTTTGACCAGTCTCCCTCCTTAGTAAGGAGTAATTGGACTTCTATCCCAATACTCTATAAAAATACTATCATCAGTGACTTCTCTACTTATCAAAATAAAATCTTTCTCAATTTTCATTTTTCTTGATGTACAAATAACATTTAATGTGGGTGAGAAGCCCTGCCTCTTAAAATCCTTTTCTACCTTCATTATCCATGTTTACTAATCTTATGCATCGATTGTGCCTCTCTTGTTACTTCTCTTGCTTTTCCACTACATGTGAGTTTTCACTAAAGTCTAGTCCACAGAGCTCTAATTTTCTGTCCATTCTTTCTTTCTAGAAAATTTCACTCAAAGACATACTAAAATAATTACTTCCTCCTCTGAACTTCTTTAGCACTTCCTGCTGGCATCATTTCTTTGTACAGTTAGAAGATAAAAAAACAAACAAACAAACAAAAAACATTTCATGATTATTCCAGATCTTCCTATCTAATTTGTAGGTACCTTGAGAACAAAAACTTTGGTATTCCCCACATACACCTAACCCAATACACACACACACACACACACACACACTTTCAATATTTATGACTCTATACATATAGAATGTGGAAGGTATCTCAAATCATCTAGTCCAATCTTTAGATTAGCTCAAGGTCAAAATAAATAATGAAGTCCTTATTAGAATCCATATCTCCTCAGTGAAAGCCAGTAGATCCTTCTACAACACTATTTGTGAGAAAAATGTAATTAAATTAAGGTAACTTTGAGTCATGGCATGGACTGACTGTGAACCATCAAAATTCATGTTGAAGTCCTAACCCCCAATGTGACTGTATTCGGAGAGGGTCTTTAGGAGGTAATTAAGGTTAAATGCTATCATAAGGGCGGTTATAACCTCATAGAACTGATGTCATTATAAAAGTGGAAGAGATACTGGTGACCTCTCTCTTTTTCATATGTACAGAGGAAAGGCCATGTGAGGACACAGCAGGAAGGCAGCCATCTGCAAGCTAGGAACAGAACTCTCACTAGAAACTAAACTTGCTGGCACCCTTGATCATGAACTTCTACCCTCCAAAACCGAGAAAATAAATGTCTGTTGTTTAAGCCACCTCGCCTACAGTATTTTGTTACAGCTGTCTGAGCAAAGTAAAACAATTCAGGAACTGTTAATTTCTATAAAATGAGTACAATTATCTGCTTCAACAATCTAAAGACTTCGTTCTATTTTATGAGAACAAATGTAGAGACTACAGAGAAGCGTAAGTATCATGTAAATATTATTAGGTATATACATAAGACGACTTTTAAAAATCATAATCCAAATGACAACAAAGTATAAAAAGCCCTGTTTCAATATAAACTGAATTTAAATAAGATGAGAAGATAGACTACTCAGGAGAGGTAGTAAAGCAAGTGCTACACAGAAAAAACTCTCTAAAATGAGTGTTGAACTAGATGATTTTAAATCCCTTCTAGCTCTAAAATTCCATCACCCGTGTGGTATGGATTAAAGTGAGATAACATACTCAAAAACCAAGACTTATGAGATAATATGTAAAGCATTTAAAGGGCCTAAGCCATTGACAGCTGACTTCTAAAGCTTTGATTTTAGCCAAGGATATTAACTCAAAATATGATAAGTCTATCAAACCTGATCCACTCATGCATTATTTTTAAGAACAGTTTTTAAATAGTTATTGACCACATAGGACATATTACCCATTTTTACAACTAGAACTCTAGAATTAACAAAAGTAAAGTGATTTGCTAAAGGTCAAGTTTCTTTATTAAGTTCCTGGCCACAAATTTTTCTCTAGGTCTTTAAATACTTTTTATCAAAAATATGACTTCATGAAAATCCATCTTATGCTAAACTATCCTATATCCATATCTTTACAATATAAGAGTTTTAACATTTTTGTTTGGACTAGAAGCTAGAAATGTTAAATATCTTAATTTTTAAAAAATAAAATAGTGGATTAAAAACACTAAAATTGGTTTACTTTATAATACCTTTCAGGAATGTGTTTTGGAATTTCTACGTCAAGCGACTTCATATGTAAAAGTTTGATCCCTGCTTCCATCTGGTTTGCTGCCACTACATCACAGGCAAGTTCATACATGGTCTTGGACAACTCGCAGGCATACACTGAATGAGCTCCAGCTTTTTTAGCAAACATGCTATAAAGGGAAAAATGCTCCATCAAGAAAAAGTAATCCACTGTGTTTTTTTTCAAATTTTGGTGGAATTATGATACTTAAACATGGGGTTTCCCTTTAATTATTTAAGACAACCATTATTCATTCCATGTTAAAAATGAACTAATGTTCTTGTTAAGAAACAAATCATACAATAAATCATGACATCCACTTTATTACAAAGACACAACTGGCATGAAGAACACTAATGGAATTAAACATCTAGAGTCAACCAGAATATTAATATAAAAAATTCTATTAAAATTTAATGCGAAATTTCAACAACAGCCCCAAATTTTTCTTAGTAGTTATGTCCAGTTTTTGATAAAGCAAGTTATAGTAAAAAATACAATAGCATGAATAATCTTAATAAGTTTATGAAAAACTATTTTAAAATGAGTTAAATATGCTATATTTGGTAAAATTTTTAATTTACATTAGCATACATGTATATCGATTAAAACACAAGTACTCAAACCTCAGTATTCCAGTTCCTGCTCCAATGTCCAAAACACTTTTGGATCCCAAACAAACTGCCTTTTGGATTGCTGCATTGTAAATCGTATTCCTTTTGGTGTCATTAAGCATGATAAAGTGCCAGCGTTCCACCAACCAGTTTGCAACACGATAAAAATTCTCTTTTGCATCACTGAAATCAGGGTTTAGCTTCACTGCTTTATGAAAATACCCAGCTGCTTCGTCTCTAAAGCCCATCCTAGTAAAAAATGACAAACAAAATATTTGACTGTGCTATTAATTACAATGCCTTTGTTCATGCCACTCAACTGGCCTGAGAATCTCTCAAGACCACCTCAAATCCTACGCAACCCAAGTGCCATCTCCTTTGGGAAGCTTTCAGTGAGGACTGCAATCCGTGATCACTTCTTTCCTTTCTGAACCCCTATATTTATGCATTCCAGAACACTAACAAACACTTGACTGCAATTACTTTTGTACTATCTATAGCACAACAGAAGCTCTCAAAGTCATCCTCCATTTAACCAACCTACCAGAACACTAGTGCTTTCGAAAAACCATTTGCTCTGTAAAAAGTGCTAAAGCCTATGGCTAGTAGCCTCCTCTCTGGTGTGCCTGAATATCTTTTCTAACAGCAACTGAATTGAATGGTCACCAAGAGTCAGCTGAATTTGCTGCCAGACCAGTTTATACCAGTTGTACTTGTTATCATAATTATATATTTTACTTAAATATTACAGATATGAAAAATGATTGCAAAAAGAGAACCATTGTTTCTAAGGACACCAACAAAAGAGAGAGAGAAAAAATATCAAACCAGACAGAAATTCCAATGGCAAATGTCCACTAAGTTCCAGAGAACATTATCTACAAATGCCCTGGCATGGCACCACGGTGATTTCTCTGCTCTCTTGTGAACCTCGGTTATGTTCTCTCCAACAAGGCCTGGATCTCAGCCTAGTAAGGAGCTGAACTCGTCCTTGATACTCTGTCCTAGCCGTTGGGGCAATGGCTATTATATAGGATATAATATTAAAACTATTCTGTTATTACATATTATATCTGCTATTCCTATATTCTTCTGAATTCTCTTTATATCTTACTAACCAATTCGTCATTACTCTGATCTTGTTAATAACTCTTTATATTAAATTTTCCCTATTCAAATTACTTTACAATTTATTCCTGATCTAGACTGATAGAGTAATTCTTAACAAGTAATATGAAATCACTACACACCTGAAGAGATGCTCCCCCATACTATTGCAAATCACTTCATCATCAGGAAACAGCTCCAAGGCTTGCTCATAGCAACCAAGTAAGTCTTGTGTTCTATTGAGAGCATCAAGCTCTTCAGCCCATCTGAAGAGTGTATATTGAAAAGTTTCCTTTACAAAAGAGAAAACAGTAAGTCAATAATAAAAATTACGAAAGAATATACAGCAGTGGTTGAATTTCCGAGAATAAAACTTCACTATTATTAAATGATCACCTTAATTTTTATTTAGCTTTAGTAGGCATTGTTTGCTAAACAAATACACAAATGTTTAAATTTTACCACATACATGGCAATAACATGCTGAATTAGACAGTTTGACTGCTCTCTAATCTGTCTCCATTTTTAGCTGCCATTTCACATTCTCCACCTACCTCTTTTTTGTGGACTTCCTATGTTTTAGGAGTTTGACCTCAGCCCTCTTCTCATTCATCTCCAATGCATTAACTATCATTTATGTGTTGATGGATGGCTACATCTACATCTATAATCAAGATCCTCTCTTGTGAACCTCGGGCTCATGAATAAAACTTCCTATCAGCCATCTCAATCAGGGATTGCACCCTTAGCCATCTCTTGAACAATCAGTACACAAAGAATTACAAATAAGAACATAAATACTGTCCCTATCTTCACAGAGGCCTCACAGAATTTTACCAATTTTGAAAAAATTCAAAATGTTCTAAACTGAACTCATCATATCCCTCTCTCACAGGATATAAGGTCAAGGTACCACCCAACTGCAATGAAGTTGCCTTATAATGTTACCTTAACTCCAATACAATTAGTTGCAAACCCAGCAAATTCTCTCTCAATATCTTTAAATCTGTCACCTCCTCTTCATCCCTAGGGTTATACCGTAATCTGGACCTTTTAATCACTTGCTGGACTACAGCAATAGCCTTCCCACAGTCATCCTCACTCCAATTACACCTCCCTCCAGACATTCTCCACACTGCAACACAGTGAAAAAAGAGAGGGCTTTAGTCATTCCAGGTTTATCATGATCTCATTTTACATCATCTTCATATATTTTATACAGAAGAATTGATACCTGAAACTGAACTGTGATTAAGTTTACTAGAGAGACAAGAATGGGGAGGAAGATTCTAGGGTGTGAGTGGGAAAAAGCACAATTATATGAAATGAATCAGGGAATTAATAGGTACATATTATACAACTTTATATTCAGGTTGTGCCTGAAGTGTGAGTATGGGGAGTAGAGGAAATAGTAGGACGTAAGACTAAAGAGATATCTTTTGTAAAAGCCCACACAAAGAAATAT
>NW_006431918.1:9972069-9985932 GCF_000325575.1 Pteropus alecto | reverse complement strand
TAGTTACTGAACCCAACTGAACATCACGCATTGAAATACAAATTTTAGATATACTTCCCCCCCCAGCTTTATTGAAATAGAATAGATAATTAGTTGCTCGTATAGATACACTTTTAATACACGATAAATAGCTATAAGAAAGATACTGTCCCTGTTTTACGAGAGGAAATTTTGAGGAACAAAGAATAGAGGAAGTAGCACTCAGATTGATCCATTACTCTACTGTTACCTACTGTATCTATCATATCACCTTTTCTGCCTTTAAGACGGCTGGTCCTGAAATTTACACTAAATTTATGTGAACTACAAACGTTTAGACGCTACTGATATCTGTTGGATAGAGGTCGGGGATGTTGCTAAACATGCTATAGTGCACCAGACAGCCCTCCACCACAAAGAATTATCCCATCCAAAATGTTAATAGTACTGAGGTTGAGAAACCGTGAGTGAAATAAAGTAACATAGCTTGAAGCTTAAAACTGAATGCAAAATTAAATCATTTTTCGAATTCATTTAAATAGAATAATTGTCACAAATAATCCAATAATTTGAAGCATCATCAAATGATTGGGCTAATGTCGAATTTTATTCAATTACATAAACCCACAACATTTCTTCTACCTAAAACAGGGACAACAGCAAAGGCCCTGTGGCAAGGACAGCTAGAATTCAATACAGTATTTGGGAGACTATCACCTGAGGCCTCATTTACAGTATAGCCTTTCGAATTTGAGTGTGAAGGAAGTTTTGCCATAGAGAAATTATGTCATCTTAATTTTTGTTATGAAGAGCTCACACTGGCTCTGTTGTGATAGGCTGCAGGAGAAAGCTTAGTCGCAAGCCTAAGCAACAGTCAGCAGATGACTGAGGCTTGAACCAGGGTAGTTAAAGACAAAGGTGGTGACAAGTGATAAGATTCTGGATATATTTTGAAGGTGGGGCAGACAGGATTTTCTGATGGGTGTGAACAAAAGAAAGGAGGCAAGGCTTATCAGTAAATATTAATAGCAACCACCTGCTCTCTTCTCCCAATTTACTTATTTTTACGAGAGCAGACGATCTGCCAGCAAGTCAAAGAAAGAGGGGCCCTCCTCACCTTCACATCGTCTTTCAGCTCCGGCGCCAGGCTGAGCACGAGGAGGTAGTGAGCATAGGCCGTGCCGAAGTCCTGGGCGCGCATGCAGTGCTCTGCGCTCTGTAAGGACCGCGACACCAGCTCGTCCCGGCCGGCTGCTCCGGCGCCACTCCCGGCGCCCCGGCGGGCCCTGGTCCTCGAGTTCGGCATAACAGCGTCACCTGCGCCTTATACAGCCAAAGAGAAGATGCTTTAGTAAACGGAACTAGAAAACTGTCTCGATGGCTACACGTCCATGTGACCGACTAGAGCGCGAGAACCCGCAGACACGAGGGTTCACTGCCGCGGGGGAACGAGACCACCTCGAATAGAGGAAGCCCCACCCCGTCCCTGACCGGAGGACTCTACCAACCGCGACGCACAACCGCGCAGCCACAGGCACCGATCGACGGCGCGCTACGCAAACGTCACTGCGCCCGACGCTACACTGCGTAGGAGGGGGAGGTGCGGAGAGGCCCCTGCGCGTGCGCATAGGACACCGTCCCTAAAATCCTCTTCCCCTCGCCTTGGTCTCCTTTTTTTCCCCCCACCCTGGCTGAAACCAGAGCTCTTCATCCCTGTTCCTTGGCCTTCAGGCCCGTGTGACTTCGGCTACAAGTCCTTACTCTGCAGACCCAGTCAGAGAGAAGCTGCACCCGCCCGTCAGGGACGTGGCTTGGTATGAGGAAAGACAGCCTGGCATTTGTGGTGATGCTTAAGGCCTTTGGATCGTGATGCACCAAATCTAAAAATGGCAAGACTGGAAAGAACCCAGAGATGACAAAAGCGCCTTAGATATGGTGGAGGGAGTGCTTTCACTGGCATTATTTTAAATCATCCTCACAAAACCCTGTAAGGTGGGCCTTTGCATTATCCTCTTAAAGACAAAAGGAGATGTCTTGAGCAGTTAACTTGCCCAAGCTCACACAGTCAGTGGCATAGGCATGGCTCAGACCTAAGTTCCCTTACTGTCTTCAGTTGTTTTAAAACGAGCTTAGGGTTTGTTTCTGAGTTTGTTTCTCGATTGTGGTTATATTATTACATAGAAAAGGTTTTTTACATTCAAGTGTGACCCCTAGGGGACAGATTCTATACTCTGGAGGGGCGCAGTGGGCGGGGTAGGGGAAGTGGATGGTGGGGAGGGTGTAGGAATCACAGTTAAAATGTCATTTTTGTTCCCGGTTTCAAACACGTTAACGGTGAAATTTTACTTAACAAGCAACAAAAAAATAGAGCATATTGTGTATCAAACTAACAAACTTTGGGGACTCCTTCAGTTCTCAAAAGTCATCATTTGCATGCCTTTTTGCCCTCTCCTTCGGTTTGATTATCTGAACCACCTTTCCTCTGAACACTTACCTGTGTAAATCCTAGTCAGTTCCTTAGAGTCCAGGTCACTAGATTGTAACCTGCTCCCCTAGTCAGAAAGTTCCTCGAAGAAAGACTCAGTTCTTTACTATCTTATTAAACTTTGCACCTAGCAGATTCTGGCTCAAAGTAAGAACTCAGATTTTTAAAATTTTAATGGAAAATACATCCTTCACTCCTAGGTTTTGCATAAAGACATTACTAACCATTAAAGGTCTTTATGTCTCTCCAATCCTCAGTTGATACTTTCTGTACTAACCAATTTAAGATTTAACTGTATGGTATTTCCCTAACACCACTGAAAAGCTAAGGCCTATCTAGTTCCAGTAGAATGTAGTAGAATATGAAGAGGCCACTGGACTTAAAAAAAAATATATGTTCTCATTCAGGCTTGGCCTTTTCTGACCCATAAGAGCCATTTATAAAAAGACCTAACAAAGCTATCTTTCCTACTTTGTACATAAGATTAGTATATCCACTAAATAATAAATATAAAAGTATTTTATATATAAGTTATTCATATAAATGTTATGCATTGCTATTATTATCTAGAGTCACTCAAAACTTATCTGGATTATTAAAATAAAAACTAGGTCACTAAACCTTTAAGCATTTGATCAGAAGTATATACAACTCATGCATATCCTATAAATGTCTAAAGTAATTGGCTGGAATCTCTCCCCAGAAAGCAAGGGGAGACTTCCCAACTTTCTCTTCAGGGATCTGGGTTGGTGGAAAACCTCACTGACGTAAAAAACCACTGCTGACTCGAGGCAGGTTTAATCATGGTTGTCTTTCACCGTGTTCTGGGCAGCTTGTCAACAAACCACACATGCCAAACAAGGGAGCAAAATCCACTGAAGGACTCTCAGTCAACTTTCCAATATGCAAAAGTTGAAAGTTAACAAGGGGGAAAGAAACTCATAGGAAGTTAATTAGCAAGAAATAAACAGCTTGCTGGACATAAGGTATCTTGTATTTATACCTTCTGTGGAGATTCTTCTTTTTGTGTGATCCTGTTTGTTTTATCTTGTTCTCAACTCTGTATTTTAGGATCATTTGGGGAGTTTTTAAACAATATCAATGCCTAAGCCTTATATCCAGAGATGCTGATATAATTGGCCTTGTGGGGGTTGGGAGGAGGAAGGTCTGGACATAAGTATTTCCCTGAGGGAGAAATGTGCATGCTAGGAGTTAGGGGTATGGGACAGGCTTCTGTAGGGGTTGTTAGGATATTTGAAGAATTTACGGTATATAGTATGAGGCATAAAGGCAATGTAGGGAGTCAAAATATAATTTGTTTATTGCTTAATAAGAATTTTTAAGATTATCTCAAATTATTTTGAGTTGCAGTGATTATTATATAATGAAGAATAGAATATACATTATATTGAATTACTTGTTTGAAAGAAAATCTTATCATTGGATCAACAGAATACTATAGCTATGGTCCAACTGCTTGGGCATTGAAATTTGCATTAATGCATTATCACTGGTAGATATTCACAGTTCACAGTTTCTTGAATATTTTTTTATTTTACTACAATTAGGATTTTTTGTTGTTTTGCAATCACCCTTTTCTAATTGTGTCATGTACATTTCAAAATCTAGAACTCAAAGTTAAATATCAAACCCTAATAATGGCCAGACCAATGCTGAGTTCAGAATCTGAGTGTACAAGGGCCTGTAATAATATGACAACAGAGTACAGAGACACTGTAGGAGAAAATCCATTTATTTCTACTCTATACCATACTTGGTTCTGGAGAACCTGCCTCAATCTCCTATGGGAAATGCCAACCAAACTGTTGATGCTGAAGATGAATTCCAAGCAGTCTTAACAGGGCATGTCCTAATAAAGCATTCTGGAAAATGCTAGAGCCCATTAGGGAGCAAAGAATCTAAACCTGGGAGTCACCTCAACTCCCCTCAATCACTACTAGCCAGGCTCCCTGTAGGAAAAAGACTCAAAGTTCTTCAAGAGAATTTAACCAAGAGACTATTTACAGAGGTAAAGGCAGTTAAGGGATTCAGTGAAGTTTGTGAGGTGCCCAGAGACTAGCAACAGCTGGCAGCTACTACCATCCCTTGTCTTTCAGAGGCAAAAGGAGAGGACTGTATTGCCTGAACACAGAAAGAGTTGTAGCTATGGAAGAGGGGCTACCTAAATGAATGCATGGCCATAAATCAAGGAGAGAATTCCCTGACCTTTTTTTCACCCTGCCCTCCAGTCTCATACTACTGTTGCTTCCTATTAGCAGAACCCCATGCGAATATTAAAGATTGCATGGATGGTACAGTCCATAAAGTCAGCCACCCTCTAGGACACAGAGCAGTACAAAGGAAGGTAAAAAATGGATCTGTAGTGCAAATAGTGAATAATCATCACAATTACCAAGTTTTACTACTTTTACTTTCTAAATTTTTTTAATCTGCCCTCTCAATGCTTGCTATCACTACCTGTGTTCATGTTCTTTTAATCTGTCACTTTGTCTGTTATAATGGCCTTTTATCATCCAACTTTCCATCATACACCTCTCAAATTCATCTTTCATCTTTCATGCTATAGCTAGAATGATCTAAAATGCAAATTTCCTATTCAGTGGCTCCCCAACATTTATAGTTGTATATTATAATTTTTTATTAATTATTCGTATGGAGAATTTCCGAAATCTTAATTAAAGATGTAATAGTCTTTCCTTAGAAAAGAAGAAGCAAGAGTCATGTTAAATGTGTAGGTTTATATACTGAGGCTGTTTGGTTTAGAATGTATTATTTGAGTAAATGAATTAAAGATCATTTTGGGTTTATTAGTGACTAAAAGCCCCATGAATATTTACTTATAGTGTCCTCTCTGGCAAAATAAAATAGTTGTGCCAATTAGAATTGACATTTAGAAATAAATGAATTGATAAGGTCACAGCCTCATCTTTTATAGCAACCTTGGAAGAACTGGACCATCAAGGTACAAGCTTTCTTTTTGAATGGTAAAAATGAGACGAATTGACTTTAAAAAGACTAAGACATGATCACAGACTAGGCTTGCTGGAATTGGCCTCATTTACCCTTTGCACTAAAGGACTCTGCTTAAGACCTGCTTAAGGAGACATTATAGCTCAGTGATTGTGAGATCAAATACTGGAGCCAGACTGTCTGGGTTTGAAGCTTAGCCATGGCATTTACCACCTAGATATCTTGAACAAGTTAAGTTATTTAGCTTCTATACCTGAATATCCTCATCCATAAAATGAGGATTGCACAGCATCTATCTCTTAGTTTTGTTGTAAGGATTAAGTGAGTTAATGCACTTACAAAGCCTGGAACATATTAAGCCTTCAAAAAGGGTTACTTTTTATTGTTATTCCAGCCTCCTCTGAAGGGAGCCCTAGTAGTTCTCAGTGGAGCCAGGATTCCACCCAAAAGGAGCTGTTATCTTCTGTCAGTTAGGTAAGTCTTTTACAATTATTGGATCTTCAGACCTATAACTGAGGAGGTAGGAAACAAGAAGTCCTCCTTTTCCTGCCTGCTGACATCTAATAAACTGACACCTCCCACATAAACTGACACTTGCCTTGAGAGTTAAACAATAAGTGCTTACTTTGTTTTTCTCCCACAATTGAGTTAAGGAAAGAGAGCAAATATTGTGGTTTTTTTTGGTGAAATATATTTTAAAGGATAGATCTTAGTTGTTATAACAAGCTCTCGGAAGGTTTTTTTAACTTGATGGAAAGCAAGTGATCACAGTAGATTCCTGTGACCTAGTTTTTATGCATAGTGCCGATTGGATATGAACCAGATCATAAAAAGACATGCAGAAATAATGACGGAAGGGACGATATTGTGATTTGTCCTCACAGCAGAGTTAGCTTAAACTGTTTAGTACTTACACTTTCCAAGACAAAGATACCTTCTCTACCTCTTTATTTGTGTGATTTTATAAGCACCCAACATCTTTAGGTAAGGGAAGTATTATGCAAATGACGTGATGTAAGTTAGCTGAGCTGATTCTGTTGAAGTAGGTGTCAGAACCAAAGCCATGAAGCACAGGTGGCCCCCACTCAGGGAACTCTGGGGGCTTTCGTTGAGCCCAGTGTAAAACTACTGTCCTATAATATTAAGTCTAAGATCCCAATGGAGTCCAGGCCACATGCTTTGGCTTCCACTTACCCTCTGTCCTCAGTCTTCAGCATTTCTTATTTCACCACCTCATATACACCTTTGCTATGACAATTCTTTCTTTCTATAATGTTTTCCATCTTAGTTTGCTCTGCTCACTCTATATAATTTTTATTCAGTTTAAGATTCTCCACTTCCAGAAAAGCTTCTCTGAATTGCTAGTCTAGGCAAAGCATTCTTTCTCTCATTTCTCATAGTCCCCTATCCATAATTCTGTCTTACCATTTACCCTGTTGTATGAATGAAATGATCAATTTGACTTCTTACCTGGAAAGTGAGTTCCTGGGTCTCAGGAAGTATGCCTTATTCATTCTTTATCTCCAGCATTCAGAATAGTGACTAGAATAAAAGAAGTCACTAAATGTCTGATACAGTGAGCTGAAGGCGGTGGCTGGAGGACCAGAGAAAAAGGAAAATTTGGAAGATGTGTGGAGGATAGAATCTATAGGACTTGAAACAATTATGTAATAGGAATAGCAAGGACATAGGGAAAGGAGATAAAGTGAAGTCGATACCAAAACTTTTAACATGAACGGCTAGGTGCATGATGGTACCATTATCCAGGATAGGCGGTACAGGCAAAAACAAACAAACAAACAAACCCCAAAACCATAAAACAACAAAAGACACAACTAGATTTGAAGAGAAAAATTATGAGATAAGTGGCTGTGTTTGATGTCAATGGACATCAACATCCACGTGTAGGTTTTTGTGTGAGTATAAGTTTTGGCAGTTGTACATAATGCTGCTATGAACATGGATGTACACATATCTCATTGAGACTCTGCTTTCAGTCTTTTGGATATATACCCAGAAGTGGAATTGCTGGATCATATGGCATTTCTACTTTTAATATTTTGAAGAACCACCATACTGTTTTCCACAGTGGCTGCACTGTTTTACTTTCCCACCAACAGTAAACAAGGGTACTAGTTTCTCTATATCCTCACCAACACTTGTTGTTTTATATTGTTTTTCTTTCAGTAGTAGCTCCTGGGTGAGAGGTGGTATCTCAATGTAATTTTGATTTGCATTTTCTTAATGATTTATGTTGTGGAGCTCCTTTTCATGTGCTTATTTGACATTTGTGTTTCTTCTTTGGGGAAATGTCTATTCAAGTCCTTTGCTGATTTTTGAATCAGGTAGTTCTTTTGTTGATTAGTTCTAGGAGTTCTCTATATAGTCTGGATGTTAATCCCTTATCAGAGGTATGTAAATATTTCTTCCATTCTATAAGTTACTTTTTTACTCTGTTGAGATTGTGATGATTATTATTACTTGTAGTAACAAGTTATCCATGATATATGTGATGTAATGTAAGTAACACTATATCAGAAGACTTGATTTCAAGTTCTGTTCTACATTTATTAGTTCTGAATTTATGATCAATAATAATGAGGTATAGAGTCCTGGTTTTGATTCCAGGTCTACTGCTTATTAACAACCTGACCTCAGGTAGAATTTGAACCTTAGTTACCTCATCTGAAAAATGAATATAACAAATCCTACCTTGTATGTTCTTGTGGGATTAACAATACTATACATAAAGCACCTGGCACAAAGGTGATTATTATTTGACATTACTTTAGTGTTTTTTTTCCTGTCTCTGGGTTGCTTTAGTTGTATACTTCAGTGATTTAGAGAGTGATCATCCTAGAATGTAAAAAAAATATGGAGACCACTTAGTGCCACCCCAAGGAATAGGGATAAATAACAGGGGACTAGAATATAACTTTGTGAGACACATTATCAAGTTCTTTGATAAAGGAAAATGAGATGGAAAAGACAAAGCAATCAATTATGTTTAATTTCAGTTTCAAAAGCTTCTTTCTTAATCCAAGATTTTCAGTAGCAAACCATACATTTAACGACATTGGCAGAAGGGAGTAGAAAGTCCAGATCATTCTTTAGCAAATGGAAATGTAATAAGGAGAATCATTTGACAGCAAATCTTTGTCTTTCTTTATGGCACATAATATGTATATATAATATGAATTTGAAATTTTTATTGGGTGTTTAAATGTGTAAATAATTAAATTATCTTCAAGTGTAAGTATGGTATTCAAATACTAACTAAGAAAAAATATTAAAACAATATAATTATACAAGTTGAGCTATACAATTGTCCCTCTGGTAAAGATAACTAAAATGATAGGGTAAAGCTTTGATAATACATCATTTCTCTCCTGAAAATAATATCATGAAGTATAGAAAAATAATATACCCCATAATAATATTTTTAATAAAAGGACGAACAAAAGAAATCAACTTATAAATATTTGGATTATTTGAGAATAGTAAAATCCAACCGGATTAAATGCTGTCAACAGAAAACCATCCATAAGGACCATCAAGAATTACTATTTTATAAGTATTATTATATGCTATTACTATTGTAACAAATTCTCCTTACAACCCTTTTAATGAACGATTATATGAAACATTCATTCAATATTTGCACAAGTCACAAAATATTTCACTAATTATCACTGGTTATTCTTAATAGTGACTGTCACAGATATTATATTGATGATTGTATAAAGGAGTATTGAGCTTAAGAGTTTTTTGCTTTTCAGTGCAAATGTGAACACACTGAAAAACCTCAAATAATGCCTTTGTATTATTAAAAGAATGTTTTCGACCTCTTGGGCCTTCTGAGATATTTTTCAGGGACCACACTTTGAGAATTTATGAATTTATGATCTAGAATGCGAACCCTGTGAAAGCAGTGAATTTGTTTTATTCACTATTATATTTTCAATACTGTTTTGTTTAGAAGAGTGCCTAGCACACAGTAAATGGTTAATAAATATTTTCTAAATGTGTTAATAAAGCAATGACTGATGAAAGATTAATCCTTTGTGGAAAACAATAATAACTTAAAATATATGGTTTTTACTATGTATAGCTTGATAATTAACCAATACATGCCACAAAGTGGTATAAAAATTTAGTTTTATTATTACCATTTCTTTTGCTAAAGATTCCAGTGACTTCTAAATTTTGAGCAAAAAGCCTAAAGAACTTTTCTGAAAGAAGAAATGTAAAATGTGCCAGAATCACAGAACAAACGATTTTTTTTTTTTTTTCCATAAAAGCACACAGTTGAAATGTCTTTAGAGGTCTTCTAGGCCAATTCCTTCATTTTTACAAATGCGGAAACTAAGCTGCTTGGGTTGCTAAATGGCTGGCTCAAAGTCACAATTAGGGACCAGACTAAAATATAGGATCTTTCACACCCCCTCTTGTACAGCAATGATAGAAATGATAATGGGAAGCTAGAGAAGAACTTGTGTGTATTTCTCCTATAGGAGACTAGCCAGGCAAGCTTGGAGTAAATCCTTAAGCCACTCCAGGGGCTCTTTGGAAGAAGAACCTAATGTTAAAGGGTAGAACACTTAAATATACATCCCAGTAGAGCACCTTGCCTCTACCTCTCAAACAGCTCAGGCTGGAGAGGGGCAAAGACTGCATATGGAGTCAGCTAGTTCCATGGAACTGTCGGAGGAAAAGAGTCAGGCTCTGCAAAGGGATCAAGGAGGGCCTGATCCCAAGAGGAGGGTCCTGGAACCGTACTGTATAGTAACATGCATGTGGTCAGAGATGCCCCAACAGGGAAGAATGTCTTCGGCATATTTCAGTAGGGACCTATTATTGGCTTTTTGTTTGGAACTGCCCTGCACATTGCAGGATATATACCATCTCTATCCTCCATCTACCAAATACCAGTAAATCCTTAGTCACTGTGACAACTAAAAATGTCCTGCACATTTCCAAATGCCCACTAGGGGGCTCGTTTCAGCCCAATTGCCATTTGTCATATAATTACTAATAAACACACTTCCTGATGAATGTGGTGGAATACAGTTTGGAGAAACATATGTTCCTCTTCACAGGCTTTTGATTCTCCTCCCTACCATTAGTCCTCCCCCTTCACCACTGAATCAATAGAATTCATTGCTCCAGGGATGAGGATGGACATAGCCAAGAACAAAGAAGACACTAAGTTTCTGAGTGGAATTTAAAAATTATAACTAAAACAGTAGGCTTTTTATTATAAGGGCACGTTTTTTGAACGAGGAAACATGTTTTTTGAGTTTTAAATGAGTAAGAGCTGGGAGGACTCAGGGCAGATCGTGTATACCACGAACTGAAGATTGGGGAGGTAGGAAACAGTCTACTAAAAGAAACAAACAGAAGAGAGTCTAAAGGCATATGACTAGGATTTAGATACTGGTCAGCGCCTAAAAAGGCACTGTACCCTCTATCCACTCTCCTCAGTCTTCTGAGAGGATAAGAAATTCCATGGGGGAAGACAGGAAGGACTTCAGGGCGGAGAGGATCCGCACCTGGCTTCCAGCAGGCCTCACTGAGAAGGCCCCGTTCACCACACAGCTAAGGCAGAGTGACTGTGACATTCCTCCCCAAACTCCAGGGTACTGAACATTCAGCACTTTCCTGAGTACCTCCCGGCCTTCCAAAGCAGCACAGAAGTGGCTGAGAGTGGGATGATAGTCGTGAAGGGCCTTGTGGTCAGGGCGATGCCAGCAGAGATGGATGCAGACATGGAGTAGCAAGGAAAAGGAGCTGAAACCAGACTAGAGAGAATTGCCCATCTCAGCATATCCTGGGCCCAGTGCCTCAGATGTCAGTACAACATGTAAATCCCCAGAAAAAGGAAGGAAAAGGGACTGAGAGGGACTGAGTTAAAATCTGTAAATTGCTAAGTTTATGTAGAAGGTCAAGTTTGAGGATCCTAAGTGAAAAAGGAGTTTAGCAACTAAGTGCAGTAATAAGGATATAAAGAGCCCAGAAAATTCATTCTAAATACATTAATGAATATTTACTCACTTTTTACTGAAGCCCTTTAAATTTGCAGGAGGTATCCAGGTGCCAAATGTCAGCTGTTCAGCTTGTTCAGAGTTCATTATTTGTGTGGCTTTAATGACTGTGTATTAAGAAACAAGTTTTCATTTAACTTCTCTGTGATGTATCTTCTAACTATAGAGTCTGAAGGTCTGTTATCAGTAGATGGGATACTTCAGTTGGAATCTATCCATTTTTCAATCAATGAAATATTTACTCTGTTTCATTCAAAATATAGTTTTAAAATTACCTGTCACTAAGAAAGCAACAAGTGTTTACCCCTTAGGATAGTTTTCTTGAAACATCCTCCAAAGGATCAGTTCCAAAGCTGAGAACCATAGTGTAAATTTGGAGAGAGAAATTCCACCTTAGAGTTGACGAAATATTATCTAGGAGCAAACAATGCTCTCGTTGTTCACGCTCCTGTAGAGGTTTTTTGTTTAGGTGTCGTTAACGCTCAGATTTTAAATTTGATAGACATACCTGGTATACAGACTCAGCCTACCTGTGAAGACAACCAAATGGGAATTCCTGTCTTATTGCACACACTCACCCCAAGTAAGCCTAGAATCAGTTTCCTTATTTTGATACTTGTAAGAAGCTCATCTTGTACTTTTGTTATTTCTACCTTTCTCTCTCTTCAGAAAACAAGAGAATTTTAGTTTGTTCTCAAAGGATGCCAAAGTAGTCTGAAAAACAAAGAAGAAAGTCTTAAGCTCTCATAATCACATAATCAAATCTTTCCTTCTTTTATGAGGACTGTTATTAGATAAATTCTGTTTTATGTTCTAAAAAGCGCAGTGACCATCTTCTAATACACCTCTGGTTTTGCAAGGAAGTCCCATAAAATGTCATGGTCTCATTATTAAACATATGGGTTTTTAAGGGCAGCCTCCTTGCCTTATGTTAAAATAAAGTGATAAACGAAGGAATTTGCTAAAGTCAGCCTATTTTATTGCATACCTGATACTTCCTGTGGTTGAATTTTATTACTTGATTCGTGAAAAACATCTGCAAGTTTGGCTTTCAGGTCATTTCTGATAGCCTCATGGTTCGCTCTGTTGCTTAGGAGCTTTGTGTTCCGCTTTTATTTGTTTTATTTTCAATGTAAATAAGTTGGTAGCTTGAATGATATCTATGCTTTAGTTATATAAGGAATAAAGAGAGAAAACTTCTTAGACTTCTTAATCATATTAATGTGCTCCCTAGGTAAAGATAGCTGAGGCCAGAATAGAACAGAAAAACAGTGTGAATGCAAAGTTGCTCTTCTTTTGATCACTTCATTCTGTAAGTAACAAAAAACAAATGAACCATAAAATTTAAGAACTAACTTTTAAACTCAACATTTAAAAACAGAAAAATGTGAGTTGAAAACTGCTTATTAATTCCTGAGCATGCCAAGCAACTTATTTCTTGCACTTGTAACTATCTTTTCAAACAGTTTAAAAACTGATAAGACTGCTCTTGGGAAATTTATCAGTCGTTGCAAAAATTAGCTTAACCCATTCTAATTGGGCAGACTTAAAAGGTCTAAATTCTTAAAAGCATTAGGGGATTTTTTTTTTCTTTTCTATTTGCTAAGTATGCTCTATATGGATCATTTTTGTTACAACAAATCTAAAGTTATCTTTTTATTCATGTGATATACTCTGAGTGCATTTGCAGCCTACAAAAGAGATGGTCGCTTAAGCTGACACTGCAGAACGTTGCAGGAAGTGTTGATTAGAAATTGCACATTTGTTCTGAGTGTGAATTCCAAGCAGATTTGCTTATGGGCGGAAGCAATTCTTTCATGACTGTTCAGCTCTAGATTATGGCCACCTGTGTGTGTTTCCTACGTGATGACTGCTGTTAATATTTTGGTGTATATCCTTCTTGTCTCTTCCTCTTTTCTTATACATTTTTTAATTTGCAAAGTTAATCTCATAATGTACTTGCTATTTCATAACCTTTTTTCATTAACAGTACATTAATTTAAAAAAAATATGTTCAACCATGTCAGATAATCCATCATCTAGCCATAACATAATTTATTAAACTGTCTTCCTCAGGTTAGACACTTAGGCTCTTTTCAATTTTTATCTATCGCAAATATTGTCATTACTAGCATTCTTGAACTTAAATCTTTGGGTACATCCTAATTATTTCCTGTAGGTAAATTTTTAAAAGTAATATTATTGGCAAATATTTAAATATTAAAGGCAAATATTTTTAAATAATCACATGTAATTTACTACCTTAAAATAACCACTACCAAAAATTTGATGCATATTTTTAGTCTTTTAAAAATTAATATATGTACATAAATTATGTATCTCTATAAACATATTATTTTTAAA
>NW_006431918.1:9960596-9972039 GCF_000325575.1 Pteropus alecto | reverse complement strand
GGGTTTTAAGCAGGGGAATGATATGAACTGATTTTCATTTTAGAAGGATCACTCTAGTGGCCCTGTTGAAAGTAGACTTATTGGGGAGCAAGGGTAGAAACAGTTAGAAGTCTATTGCAGTAATTCAAGAGAGAGATCAGAGTGACTTGCAGCAGAGGGCAGTGGTGGGAGTAGTGAATGATGATCAGATTCTGGATATATTTTTACAGGAAGACAGATTGGATGTGCAGTATGAGAGAAAGAAAGAAATGCAGATTAACTCCAAGTTTTGGAGATCTGAACAATTGGAAGGATGGTGTTGATATCAAGTGATAGGGGGAAGGCTGGAGGTGGAGCAGGTTTGGGGAGGAGGAAGAACAGTTTAGTTTGGAGAGAGTGAGTTTGAGATGACTATTGGGTATCCAATCGGAGATGTCCAGTAGGCTGTTCAATACATGGGTCTGGAGTTCTGGAGCGAACAGGCATTGGACATGCAAATTTGAGAATCATTGGCAGATAGATAATATTTAAAGCCAGGAGTCTGAGTACAGACAGAGAGAGGGACCAAAGGCTGAGGAGGGGGATTATTCCAACATGAAGAGCACTTACTAAGCACCAAGCACTGTTCTTTGTGCTTTGCATAGTTATTCACTTAATCTCCAAATCAACTCACAGGATACTATTATTATCTTCATTTTATAGAGGAGTCAGTAAAGTCAGTAAATCAATAACTATTTCATGATATAAATTGTCGAAATCAGATTTAGCTCCCTTTTTGAATAGTGTGAACTTATTTTGAAATAAATTATGTAAACTTTTTCGGCACAAGCTTTATCCATTATGCCTCTGAAATCTTAGTAGTTATACTTTTCAGTTATACTTTAAATAATCAGCCCAACTCATCTGTTCAAAGGTGCTTAACTTTCCAGTTGACAACACATTCTAGGAAAAGCTACTGAGGAGAGACCAAAAAAAAAAAAAAAAAAGCTTACATTCTTAAAGGAGAAAAGGAGAGCCATATTTAGTGTTCAGTATTTCTTAAAGACATTGTCTTTATTTGCTTTTGTAGGTCTCTTCTTCAAGAACCATGCATTCTCTACTTATATTTAAAAGTGGGAGAGGCAAGCTAATAAAGGGAAATTGTCATCACTCCTACCACCTCACTCTATTATGTATTCAGAGTACCTCAGTGGGGTCGTTTCTAAGGCTATATCTCATCCTTAACAGAAATGTGCATAAGACAGGGAAAGATAGAAAGCACTGGGGTGGGTTAATCATCACAGAAGGCTTCTAGAAAAATATTTTAAATTGTTCCCATGGTACCCTGGAGATTTTTACATCTTGGGACAAGGATGCAGATGAATAAACTTGCTGTATATACTTTTCTGCCTTCTCGTTTTTCTTGGGAAACAGGTTATTGTGAAAGTAGAGGTGGGTAGGAGAACTTCCAAAATGGTTTTATTTTTTATTTTATTTTTTCTCCAGACATTTGTTTTAGGAAAAAGGACAAATGGAAGTTGAGAATCTGGGAACAAAATTTTCCCTGCTCACAATGCTCCCTGGAAAGTCTCCACATACTTTGGGGAATGGAAGTTGAGAATCTGTGAACAAAATTTTCCCTGCTCACAGTGCTCCCTGGAAAGTCTCCACATACTTTTGAGGATTACTATAACTCAAGTTCTAGACTGTCTTAAATAATTCCAATAGGGAAGAAAAACAGCAAGAAGGAGAGAGATCTCAAAAAAAAAAAAAAAAGTGATTGCAGAGGCATTCCTCTACTGAGTCTAAAATATGAGACAGTGGATAGATATGTACATTTACCAAATTTCTAGAAAGCAGTATAAGGAAAAGCAGAATTCTGAATGAGCTTACAGGTGTGAAAAGTAGTAAAAAAAAGAACAACAAAGGATTCTTTTAGGTCATGTTGAAAGCAAGAATAAAAACAAAGACTTTGAAAAAAGATGATATAATGTTAAAAGGATAACAGAGAAAACAACTAACAAAGTCTCTTTTTTCTCCATTCTTCTCTCAATTACTGTCTACAAATGGAAAGGGTAAAAAAGTAAAGGTAGAAGTGAACCTAAATGCAAGGAAGGTAAGACATAATTTAGTTAATTTAGTTATTTTAATGAGTTTGTTTTTATGCCCAGATAAATTGTAATCTGAGATATTTAGAGAGCTTGCAATTGTAACCATCTAACCACAGCGATCTTAGAAAATAATTTTATGAACGAAAAGTCAGCATAGATTAAGAATCTAATTTTAATCATAGATCTAGCATTGGCTGTCAAACTAACCTTACATTTAGGAACATATTGCTTAATTTAAGATCTAGGCTTCGTGTCTTTTTTTAAATTTAATGTTGCAGTTCACCCTTGAACAACGCAGATTTGAATTGCATGTGTCCACCTATATGTGGAATTTTTTCAATAGATACCTGTACTGTTTTCAATCTATTGTTGGGAGTTCACGGATGCAGAGGGCCAACTGTATACATTGATCTGCACTCTTTTATAAAGGGGACATGAGCATCCATGGATTTGGCGTCTGTGGGGGATGGGGTCCTACAACCAATCTCACTCAGATACTGTTGGGACAACTGCAGTAAAGTTTTTGGAGAGTCTAAAGTTATCCAGGGATTTGCGACTGCATGGAGTGGCAGCGCACCTAACCCTTGCATTGTTAAAGAGTCAAATGTGTATTTGAGCAGTTCTCTAATATTTCTCATTAATATTCTGTTCTATAATTTTAAATATCTACATGGTACTCAATCATATGAATATACCCTAAATTACTTAATCCACCATGGTTCCGTTTACACTATTTCACATTTTTGGCTTTTAAAAACCGTATTGGTGTTACGATCATTTTATATAAAACTTTGAAAATTATTATTTTTTTAAATTTTAGGCCAGATTCCCAAAGAGGAATAAATTAATCGAATGGCTTTATATTTCAAAACCTTTTAAAAGGTATCACCAAAATTGTCTTCGAGAAGTACCTATTTATATTCTGAACAACAATAAATGAGTGCCTATTTTCCCAACCCTTATCATTACTAGGAGATTTTGGTAGAAAAACTTTTTTTTTGGTGATCTTTTTATCGTAGTAAAATAGATATAACATATAACTTATCATTTAAACCATTTTAAGTGTACAATTCAGAGGCATTAAGTACATTTGCAGAGTTTTGCAGCCATCACCACTATCTATTTCTAGAACCTTTTCATCATCCCAAACAGAAACTCTCTACCCATGAAACAAAAAACTTAAAAATAATCTTTAAAAATACTGTCGTTCCTTTGCTGTATGTTATTTCATCCAATCAGCAATATTCTTCCCCTGCTCCTAAGACCTTTGAATTCTTCTATATTAGTCAGACTAGATAACAAACTACTCCCAAATCATGTGACTTACACAGCAAGTGTTTATTTCTCATTCAGCTTGCATGTTCTATGCCAGTCAGTGAATCTGTCTGCTTCTCTCAGTCTTTTAGAGGTTTGGGCTAATGGAGGCCCAATCATTTCATTGTTCACCGTTTGGAACATGAGGACTTCATGATTACCAAGTCAGGGCAAGAATGTGCTATAGAGCCTGCACCAGCAATTAAATGCTTCTGTCCAGAAATGACATGTTACTTCCATGACAGCCAGAATAACTTGGTTAGAACTGGTAACAGGTAATACAGCAGAGGGCGGCAAGTATATTCCTATAGTGTTGCCTAAAAGAAAGAAGAGCTAGATATGGGCAAAGGGCAAAGGTCTCTGTATCTTCTTTCATATACTTATTGATACAAAACTGGCTTCAATTATCTATTTGCAAAGCTTTTTTTTTTTTTTTTTTGCTGTTAAAAGAGCCCACACATTGTTTCACTTTATGAAATACCAGGAGAAACCTTGGAATAGGAAGTGGAAAAAATTAATTTAGAAAGACAGTTATTTGATCTAAGTACAAAGTTGTGTGTTGCAGAGTAATATGTAAACATCCTGCTATGGCTAAACATGTTCAATTGCCATCTTTGTCCAGTTTTCTTAATAACTTCTAGATTTTGAAGTAGGTGCTGACACTTTTCCTACACCTTGGGCCCTCTTGTTGTCATGTGGTTTGGCATGTTACTGTGAATGCCCTATGGAGGATGATAAATGTTGACGAACACGTCACAAGTTCATTAACGAGTTGTTTGAGAAATGGGAAATCAATTAATTTTTCATTAAACACACATTCTTTCTTTTAGCTTATTCCTACCGAAAGGTTGGTTGTTTTTGTTTTGTTTTGTTTTGTTTTGTTTTTTATACCGAAAAAACCCCAGTGTTACCATAGAGTAAAGTATTTAAATAGATGTAGATTTGTACAATACAATAAAGGACAAACAGCTTTAGTAATGGAGTTCAGACTGCTTTGTATGCTGTATGGCGGCTCTACTAAACCTTCATTTCCTTGCACATCTACACTTAACCTATAATTGTCTGTGCTTCCTGTTGACCTTGCAGACTGGTGGCCTGGCAACTTCATTCATCTTGCAGGTTACTGCATGGGCCATTCTAAAACTGGCTGGTACACCAAATAGCCAGCAAGTATAGCAGTGTCAACCACTTCTCCTATGGCCGCTGGAAGGAATAGCTGTACCTATCTGATCATGCTCCAAAGAGCTTTATTTTACTAGCTACTGCCCTTCATGCTGTTTTTGATACTATGTGTTGGTTACATTGCTCCTGGGAAAGTCAGGAAAAATGAGATAAGATATCCTTAGTCATCTTTTAGGTTGTCCACATGTCAAAGTGAGGACACTGTTCATTGCACATGTATCTTGCCCACTAGTAGAAGAGACCATGGCAGGAGTTGGAAATACAAATAGAGGTCCAGCAAACCCATCCCAGCTTATTTTAAAATTTTTTTCCATGAAATTATAGTAAAACTCCATTTAGAAATGAAAAAAACCAGGGGATAATTGTAAAAGGGGGGGGCAAGGGAGTGGAATATCAGCACAACAGGCATAAAGCAGGCCAGGTAAAAGGGGAGGTCTTAGTGAGGGTTATCCAGAGAAACAGAACCCAATAGGATATATACATACACACGCACACACACACACACGCGCGCACACACAAACGTACATATAAATACAAAAATACATATACATACATTTGTTTATTAATTATAAGAATTGGCCCACATGGTTGTAGAGGCCAAGAGGTCCCATAATCTGCCATCTGCAAGTTCGAGAACCAGGAAAGCTAGTGGTGTAATTCAGTCTGAGGCTGTAGGCCTGAGAACCAGGGGAAGGGCTGCTCCTATGAGTCTCAGAGTCTAAAGGCCTGAGAACCAGGAACTCTGATGTCCAGGGTCCAAGGGCAGGTAGTGATGGATGTCTCCAGCTCACCCTTTCTTTACCTTTTGTTCTTTTTGTGTCCTCAACAGATTGGACTGGATGATGCTCACCTTCATTGGCGAGGGTGGATCTCTTCACTCAGTTTACTGAATCAAATGCTGGTCTCTCCCCAAAGGCCCCTCACAGATACAGTGAGAAATAATGTTTTACCTGCTCTCTGGGTATCCTTTAGCCTAGTCAAGTTGGCTTATAAAATTAACCATCGCAGAAGACTTAAAGTCATGTGACAGAGCTCAAGAGATCAAAGATGCCGACATGATTTGTTTTCTCCAGTGTGCCATGGGCTTCTAGGCTCCTCCCCCCTAGAACATGAAGGGGAGTGTTACTCTTTCCATTCTAGCTCAACTAGATAACTAAGTCCAAATACTCTACAAATTTCCCTATAGGTACATCGCCTTCTAGTACCAATCTAGGTATTTACTAATCTTTGGTGACAAGGAAAAAAAAAACAATTCTGGCAATTTAAGCATTTTATTCAAAGTATGTGGGGTGCTAAAGGAAACCTGCAGAACCAGCCTCGGAAGAAGAAGCTGAGTCGCCTGCCAGGCAGCAGGTCTCTCTCGACACTCTTGGCTAGACCAGATGCACTTTGCTTCTCCTGCCCATGCTTTGCTGTGCGCAAGAGTCAAAGTCCTAGGAAAGAGAGTCTGGCTGGCTGAGTGTAGGGCATGTGCCAGGCCCTTGGCAGTCGTGGGCCTGAGAGGCAGGATTAGCAGAAGGAGCCTCCAGAGATCTCTTTGGATTCCCTGGTGTGAGACAGAGACATGAATTTTACCAAGATTGCACTTCATGGGAAAATGACACCCAGGTAGAAATCGAGGTGCTCTTGGGAAGTGCAAATGAAGGCTGAGCATTAAAAAATTATACTGTTCACCACTGAGAGCAAAAAAGGTGATCATTTTAATGGCCTCAAAGCCCATGAATCTATGAGTCTGTTGAGTTATTTGCTGACTTAGTTTCCTATTTTACAATTGTTAGATTGCTTCCTTTCTTTTCCCCCTTCATCGAGTAGCCCTTAGTATATACATCTATAAAACAATATTATCTTCTTTGGGCAAATTGCCAGGTCTGGAATTATTGGGTCAAAAGATAAGACATGAATATTCATATTTTCTTCATTTTCTGTTTTACTCAAGTACCCATAGACTCTGAGAATGTGCCTCTCCAGTCATGGCAGATTGGCTTTCCAGTGAGTAGATAATTGCCCAGGTGAAGGTCGTCCTGTGGGAAACTCCCTCTGGGTTACTTCAGGGGCATTTGTGGTGCTGGGAAAAACATACTCTTTAGAGCTCTTGTCATTCCTTCCAACATACTTTATATCTATTGCTATCTGCAGAAAATAAACTGCAAGGCCACTGCTTTAGTCACTTGAACCACATGTTAGATGAAAGAGGGCAGCATTTGCCTAAGTGATCTGTGGGCAGTGGGAGTGCCTGCTGATATATATCAGTGTATACGATGTGATATACCAACTCCCTCATCTCCACACCAGGTCTTTCCAGAAGCAGGGGTGGGGGCAGGGGAAGCAGTGACTGTGTTATGACCTGGAGAGGGTGTTCCACCTGGGAAGGGGACTGGCTGTGTGCCTTGACCCACATCTTCTTGAGCCAGGTTCTTCTAAGTCTAACTTGAAAAGATGAGAGTCCCAGATTTCTTCAGAGGCTTTTCATTTCAATAGGAGAGAATTATAAAATCCCTCCCTTGCCCACATCCCCGTTTCCCACCCCAGCTTCACTGGGAACATCCACTTCTCAGCCAGACTGCTGGGCCGGGCTGGCTGGACAAAACAGCAGGGCATTGTGTTTTATAATTATCCATATGTCAGTTTATTCCTCTTGGCCAGAGTACACCAGATACACCAGGTTGCAAATGCTTTGAGATCAGGGACTGTCTCACCTTAGTATTCCTTGCAGAACTCTCCAGTGCCTCGCCTACTCCAGGTACTCAGTATTTGCGGACTGAAGGTCCTTTAGTGAGTGGAATGGTTCTACGACCTCTTTGGGGTTGCTGACTCTTCTAAATTACAGTATCTTGGGGCGCTGGAAAAGGTGTGCTCTCTCTAGAAACAGTCGGGGCCCTGGAGGAGTTCTGAAACCTGGGCACAGTGTTCTCAAGGAAAGAAGCAAGGCTGGTGCAGAAGCAGATGGGGTGGGCCCGCGCTCCCTCTGCACAGGCTGTGTGTCAGCCCACGGAGCTCCAGCCACATGGCCTTTTTCAATTTCTCCTACAAGTTCTTCAACAAAGCTTCCTTAGGATATGTTTCTTTGCTCTCCACATTGCATCCACTTCACCTCTACCCCACTAATTCTTCATCCTGCAGCTCTCAGCCCAACTGTCAGTTTCCTCACTGACATCTCAGATTAGGACCAATTCCCCTGTTATAGCTCTCCATGTACAGCTCTTTCCTAGAATTTATCAGCATTTTATTTTCTATGTTTTTTTTTTTGAGAAAAGAAACAGGTTTTTATTTGTTCATTTTTTGGAGAAGTACTCTAGTGACATCCTTGGCCTGAGACTCTTTGCCATAGTCTTTAACGACCACACAGCTGCAACCAAGCAGGGTGCAGGTTTTCCCTCTTTGTCAGTTTTACAGAGGCCTACCCATTCCCCTAGTTTCTTGTTGTCATCAACTTTAATTAGGCTATTTGGCATTCAGCACAAAGGGCCTCCACCCACTTGAGTACACAGGCTCATCACAGTTGGATGCAAGCACACAGTGATGGGCTCGACACTTTAAGGCCTTGGCCGTTTCTCAAACTCCACGTGCTAGGCCCTCGTGAGTGAGGGCAGTCTTTCACACCTCTCCTAAAGCAGTATTAACTACCACTCACCTCCAGCTGCAGCGCTTTCCTCAGTCAAGGTGGTGGGTTACAGGTAGAGCTGAGTCACAAGTACACCTGAGCCTCTGCTGCTGTACAACTGCGCAGCAGGGAAAGGCCAGACTTTTCTTTTAATGTTTGTTTTTGTAATTATTTGGTATGTTCTTTCTCTCTGACTAGAGACTATTATTTAATGAGGACATGAACTGTGCTCTGTGTGTGTGTGTGTGTGTGTGAGAGAGAGAGAGAGAGAGAGAGAGAGAGAGAGAGGGGGGAGAGAGAGAGAGAGAGAGAGAGAGAGAGAGATTGTTGTATTGATATTTACTATAGGAATTGTCTCATGGAATTATGGAGGCCAAGAAGTCCCATAATCAGTTGCAAGCTGGAGAACCAGGAAAGCCCATGATGTAAGTGCCAGTCTAAGTTTGAAGGGCCGGAGAACTAGGAGTACCAATGCCCAAGGGCAGGAGAAGATGGATCTCCTGGCTCAAGAAGTGAGGAAATTCGCCCTTCCTCTGCCTTTTTGCTCTATTCAGGCCCTCAATGGATTGCATGATGCCTACTTACAATGGTAAGGATGATCTTTATTCAGTCTACTGATTCATATGCTAATATCTGTCAGAAACATCCTCACAGACACAGCCAGAAATAATGTTTTACCAGCTCTTTGGGCATCCCTTAGCTTAATCAAGTTGACACATAAAATTAACCATACAGAGATTCTGACTTGACTCTCAGTAGAGTTTATCCAGTGTAGTGCCCTTAGCATAGGATTTCTCAAAGTGCAGCACCCGGATTGCTAGTTCAGGAGCTCTGAATAAGTGTTTTGTGAAGAAAAAGAATTGTTTAAAAAATAAAGATGTAATGAAAATGTCACACAGATTTGCACACTTACTATTTTGTGATAATTTTAGGAAAGTTGCACTACAAACTGCTAATAATGGTTATATATGGGGAGGAGGTCTTTATTATACTTTGTTTCTTTTATTGTGATAAAATACACATGACAAAAATTACCATTTTAGCCATTTTTAAGTGTACAGTTCAGTGGTATTTAGTATATCTACATTGTTGTGCAGCTGTCACCATTATAGTTTATAGATTACTAGTTCATGAAATCGTTATGCAGCATCCTCATATCTTGGTGGATTAACCCCGCCCCCAGCACAGAGAATGGCCTCTGAGTGGCCCATACTGCTTGGCCTTACCTGCACCTTTGCCTCGGTGATCAGTGGAGAGACAGGCCTCCAGGTCTAAGTGAGTTAGGGAGTGGTAGTCTCTTAAACTGGTTTGATGCCTGGATGGAAGTAGTTGTGATAGGGGAGCATCTTTTTAGCTCAGGAAGACATATTGTTTATAGGTAAGTCTGGAAGTGTTGAAGCCACTGGATTCTCATGAAGGAAGTTTTCTGGAGGCTGAAGTCAGTAGCAAAAAAGAGGGACAGAGCTGAGAGAATCAGAACTAAAGCTGGAGTGGTGATAAGCTTTCAGAAGCCTGCTCTGCCTCTCTCCAGGGAAGTTTTCAGTGATACGGTCCAGTAACTTTATGTTTAAGCTGTTTTGGCATTTTCCCTCCTCCATACTTGTCAAAGCAGCCTAATACAGTTTGGAAGACAAAGATTTATTTTGTATTACTTCTCATGGTAACATTTACATTTTGCCATACTTATAATTGGTACACCTCACTCATAAAGGTGTTGGCCTGTAGCAAAGACTGTTAGGTTCCTGCTCAAAATCTATCATCCTTTCTCTCTTTGTAAGAAAAGTTAGGTTTCTCTTTCGGGTATCTACCTAGGGAATAGAGTTACTGGCTCCTGTGTTAACTCCATATTTAACAATTTGAGGGCGTTTCAGCAATTCCTTTTTTTGTGGAAAGGCTTAGGTTTTTGCCCAGAGGATTGAATGCCTATCAGTGTTTGGCTGTTTTGCCAGGCCCTCACTGTTTACATCCCTTCTGTTCTTGAGTGTTTTCTCTCTTTATTTGCCTCTTTTATTCTCTTTAGACTTCAGTCCCCTGCTGATTTTAGTAGGGACTGAAGCTTTCAACACCTAAAAGTTGTTTGTAAAATATTTTAAGCTCTGGAGGACTGACATTGAAATTATAATATTTATCTGTTTATCTTTGGGTTAGGCACTCACCGTGTTTTGTAACAAAAGAGCTGATTGAGTAGGAGGCTTATTTAACTTGGTCCTGAGGGTTATACTCCTACAACGTGCTGTCCAAACAGATTCTTAATTACCCAGCTCCAGTCTGAATGTTTTAAAGAATCACTTTGAAGTTTCTTGGTGCTAACTTCATTAGTAAACATGTATGTAAACTGTTGTGAGCTTGTAAATAAAAATGTATATAGAGTTCCTAGTGTGTACCTGGCACATAATAATTGCATAATAGTTGCCATTATGAAAACTTTAACAATTATTTCTTTTAGGTATACATTTCCATAATTTAAAAAGGTTTAACTTTTTTAGGGGACACATTTGCGTTGTTTCAGAACACGGAATAGTTTACTTTTCTAGGTGCACTGACATTCTCTTTGATCGTTACTCACCTGGTGAAAACCACACGTAACGTGGCATGTTTTCCGGGTTATTTTTAGAACAAAGATCATCTTTACCTACCCAAGCTAATGTAATCTGCTGAATGCAACAGAAACAACTCTTCAGTGGTTTAGCCACCCTCTCCCTCCCACCAAGTCGTGCAGTGTGGACACGCAGAAAGTCATAGATGCTGCCTGGTTCCGAAGAAACGCCCCCTGCCTTTGTAAGCATTTGTCTAAAGCGGAGATTTAACACGCATTTTACTTTAAGGGAACGTGAACAAGGAAAGAGAGAGCTCTGCGTGCGAGTCCCTTCACAGCTCTGGGTCCGTCCCAGGATAAATGAGATGAGTCAGTCATTTCCCCTAACTTGAGTTTTGTCGCCCGGCAGCGGGATTAGAGGCTGCTCTTAAGATGTCCCTTCCTTGTCCCTGCCGAGAGGAGCCGACAGTGAGTCACCCAAAGGGGACCCCAAGGAAAGAGGAGGTGCACGCGCCCCAGGGGTGGAAAAGAGACGCGGGACGAAACTCTAGAGCGAGGGATCCTCGGAAGGAAGAGGAGGGGCAAGGGCGCGTGGGGAAGAAAAGGAAGAGGCGTCCGGGGAAAGGAAGGGAAGGGAGGGGTGGAGAGGAAGAAGGAAGGCGGAGGAAAAAGAAGGGGGCGAGCGGCGGAACGCTGGGCGGGCCGGGGAGGTGCCCTGGGCGGAGCGGCCTCGAGCTTTGG
>NW_006431918.1:9959495-9960384 GCF_000325575.1 Pteropus alecto | reverse complement strand
GCGGCGGGCGGGCGGCCGTGCGCGCGGACCGCCGCAGTCATGGGGCTGCAGCCCCTGGAGTTCAGCGACTGCTACCTCGACAGCCCGTGGTTCAGGGAGAGGATCCGCGCCCACGAAGCGGAGCTCGAGAAGACCAACAAGTTCATCAAAGAGCTCATCAAGGACGGGAAGAACCTCATTGCGGCAACCAAGAGTAAGCCGGGACCTGGGCGCGGGCGTGCTTCGGCGCGGCAGGGCGGGGAGGAGCCTCTCCTGGACAGAGACCGACTGTCCCGTGCCCGGGGCCAGCAGCCGGAGGAACAGCCTTGAGGTTCATTCGGGACCTTGGAGGCCCAGGTTCAGCCCTCCCCGGCTCCCAGGCAGGCGGTCGCGAATCTTCTTTCCCGCTCCTACCCCTTTGCGGCCAGGAGCCAGGAGCGGTGCAAGGGGGAGCTGCCCGGGGGTCAGACGACCCCAGCCGGGTGCCCCTCGTTGCCCGCGTTCCCCGCTAGACCGCCCAAGGGCAGGTTTTTTTTACACTCTGAAGCTTCTCATAGCCCGTACCAAGCAGAAACATTAGTTTTACTAGTTTTGTCTCCTGATCTCTCAAAACTTCCCTGGGAATTCTTTGAAAACGTGGGTGTTGAATCCTCGCAAGCAGTCTTGTCCCAGATCTAGCACTGAGCTAAACCAGAAAGTCCACCTGGCGTTGCGCTGCTTTCTGCACATTCCTTCCCTTCTCCCGCGGTGAGGAGGGGCTCAAACATTGGGGCTTTTAAGGGTAGCAGAGGGCCTGCCCTCTGGCCCAAGGGAGCGCAGCAGCCAGCAGATACAGAATTACACCCAATCATGCTGGATTCCTTTCTCCCCTTACTTTATCTTTTAAAAAACTCGGAAGTGAAGTGGCTAC
>NW_006431918.1:9956486-9959444 GCF_000325575.1 Pteropus alecto | reverse complement strand
CTAGGTGGGTGGGTAGGTAGGTAGGTATCTGAGTAGAATCTAGGAGGGAGGTGGACAAAATTCGCTCCGGAACACTTGAGTTGGTGTTAATGGGGAAGCATTAGCTCCACTGAGAAGCTGTGACCACACCTGTAACCCATAGCCTATTTTGAAGATGCCTGTAGTGCCCCATGTTCCCTCTTAAAAAAAACCTCCCCATA
Organism: Pteropus alecto; assembly: GCF_000325575.1. Classification (NCBI taxonomy): domain Eukaryota; kingdom Metazoa; phylum Chordata; class Mammalia; order Chiroptera; family Pteropodidae; genus Pteropus; species Pteropus alecto. The sequence goes on along the minus strand of NW_006431918.1, from coordinate 9,959,244 downwards.
CAGCAGACAGGGGATGGGACAGTATCCAGCTTCCCAAGTGTGTGTTGTTAGCGTCTTTATCTTTTCCCTAGTTTATCAGTTCAGTAATTCCTAGCTTTGTGAGTTTGTCCTTGTACACTTGTTTGTAGACATCACCTCTGGAAAAAATACTCTAGGTCACCCCCACCCCCCACCCCCTGCACTTTGCATTAAGAAACATTAAACTCTCTGGACAAACTGTCCCAAGTACCCAGCACAGTGCCTGGAACAGTAAATATTCACTTAGTGGATGAGTTGAAATAAGTTTTGATGAGAAGAATTTAGTGAGCCATCTTGTAATTTTGGAAGCATGTCACTCACCTTCTCTGGATGATGTCCAAGATTCCTTTTGGCTCTAAGACCTCTTTGGTGTTACAAAAAAAGAGGATTAGGAATTATTGTTTGGGACATGCGACTACTGGGCTTATTTTGTCAGTATCTCTCCAGTGCGTTGGCATTGGGTATGTGTTGGGTGGGAAGCAGGGATGGGCTGTAAATATGTAGGAGTGAGAATGGAAAGGAAGATGTGAGAAGAGCAAGGCATGTGGGTATGTGTGTAGTGATCTTGAAGGAGAGGACTCTTTCCTTCTGTAGCTTGGTGTTAACCAGTATCACTGGCTGGGGAGTGGGGGGTTATCCTCTCTTACTGGCCATAGCAGCTCCCTCTGGAGCTAGGTAGCTGAGGAGAGAGGCTTTGGTGTGGAGTGAGACAGATGGCAAAGCCAGTTTGGCCACTGGTAGAAAGCTATTTACGTGACTGAATATTAGCTCTTCTGCCAAACAGGACACATGCCTGGTGTTCCAGCAGCAGCTAGAGCATCTGGGGGGTCAGCTGTCAGCCTTCCTCTCCAAAATGTAGACTATCTTGAATTTATAAATTGGTATCTTATTCCTTTTGATTCTTGTCCTTTACCATAAGAAATATAATTTATAATCATGCTTAAAAGAGCAACCAGAAAGTGTCTTTTTTTTTTATTATGTTTAATTAAACTTCTCCCCAGAAGACGACAATAACACAGCTTTAGTTTACATGCTTTTGATAAGTTACAAAGACACTGACTTTGTTCAGCTTGCTCCATAAAGTTTACGTCTAGTTCCTATCAAAGATTAAGAGCGCTGTATTTAAGTTAAGACGTTTGAGTTTAATTTGCCTTCACTGTTAAGGCCTGGCTACATGACAATTGGGCAGGTCACTTATTTCTTTTGTGTCCATTTTCTCTTGTCCTACTTCTAAGGCATTAGTAAGATTCTGTAGTGCTTGGCAATAGCTTGATTAGGTCATTTGAAATTGCAGTCTAGGTCAGTGGTTTGCCTAACGTTGAGCCTTTTTGTTACATCTGAAAGTCAAATCCAGGAAGGACATGAGGTGGAGGGAGGAGCTGCGGCAAGAATAACACTCAGCTGGGACAGACTGCTAACATTTTCAGGTGCTTTACATTGTTTTGCAAAACTGGCATTTTGTGTATTTTCAGAATTGTGTTTGAGTATAGACATATTTTTAATTGCCCTGTAAGATGCCTCCTGCATGAGCTAAATACTAGTTGGACTTATGCAATTTTGATGTCTTGATGCTTTGAATCTTCCATAAATACTTAAAAGTTGGAGGCAGTTCTGTAGGACCTGAAGACTCACTGCCAAGTTCAGTCAGAAAATACTTAGCATCTATAATTTGTTTAATATTGGTATTGAGATTTAAAAGAGGTGATAAGGTAGAGGCACTTATCTTTGAGTTTATTGTTGTCAAGTTGAATAAAGTTCAATCTAGGGAACATACCTCTGCATTGTGTTGAATTCTTGAAGATACAGAGGATACACAGACACGAGTGTTACAAGGTTAACAGTTCAGTGACAAGTGAGAATTCTTACTTTGCCATGAACAAGAGTTGGTTGTAGGTTTTAATGGAGAAGGTTTGCGGGAAGTTTGGGAATTCATTCGTGTTTTAAGTAAGGAATAGATCCATGTCAAATTGAATGGCTCAGAAGAAATAAGAACACCACAATGTTTGAGGACGATGAGGAGACCAGTTTGGCTGGAATGGATATTTCATTTCAGGGGGTAGAATGGGATGAACAGGAAGGTCAGTTTCAGATTATGGAGGACCATAAAAGCACGGTTGGGAATGAGGACTTTATCCTGTGGAGAATCGCTGAAGGTTTTTCAGCAGAAGCCAGACATAATGGGAAAGAGATGGTTGAAACATCTATGTGTAGAGTGGAGATAGCAGTGGGGGTAGGAAAGAACTCTAGAGACAAGAGTCTAGGATCGTTGACGTATGTGTTAGATGGGAGATCATTCACTCAATTCAGTGGAGTCTTTGTTTAAATGCCTTTTTTAGTCCTTTTTCTTTTTTTTTTTTTACTCCTTTCCTTTCTTAGAATAACCAGTGTCCTTTTTCAATACAGTTTAAACTTTTGTAAGCTTTTCATGTGATGTCTGTAGTTTCAAATGCTAAGGATTTGTAGAAATGTGTAGCATATTTGTCAAACAGCAATAAGCCATATATGCTTCTCATAAATATTACGTTAGGCGTTATTTAGAGAATATATTCTATGCTAGAGGGAAATACATATTTTTAAAACAAATAGTCTTTACAGTTAGAATATGGACACAGACACTTCAGCCGATGATCTTAATCTTCTATATATACCGTGCTCTATGAAATGTTCTTTAGTAAACTTAGATTGTTTAGCTGTGTGTGTGTGTGTGTGTGTGTGTGTGTGTGAGAGAGAGAGAGAGAGA
>NW_006431918.1:9955634-9956380 GCF_000325575.1 Pteropus alecto | reverse complement strand
GAAAGAGAGAACAAACACGAGAACACAGAGCTGGAGGGACCCTCATAAGTGAGCCTGCTCTTCTCACAGACATGGAGAAGAATGTCAGTGGCAGCCAGTACTAGAATTCATCTTCCAAGTGTTGGTTTTAGTGCTTTTAGGCTTTGCTATTTTAATGATTTTTGCTTTGTTTTATTCAGGACAACATGAAAGTTCCCTTTAGCTGTCTTTGTGTTTATTGTTTCAGATAAATGGTTTATGTGGTAATTCCTTTTGGAGAAATTTCTCATGTTCTATTGTATTGAAACACAGAGAGATTTAGAAGACTTCAAAGACTTCACTTTGTAAACACCAGCCTTACTTTCCTTATTTGTAAAATGGGACAGCTGTAGTAGAAAGCCTTTAGGATTGAATAAAATGATGTGAAAGTGGAAACACAGATGTAAAATGGTTGTGTAGATTCTGTTGTTTGCTCAGCTCATATTCTTTTTCTGAAAATCCAAATTTGTCCAGGAGTCTGCACCCTTTCCCAAGTGACTCAGGGAAAGGTGGTTATGGATGATTCTGTTTCGTGTAACTCAGTGGTTCTCAGTCCCAGCTGACCTTTAGAAACACGTGAGAAGCTGCAAAAAAGATGTGCAATAAGGGCTGAGAGTCACTGACCTCTAACTCACTTCTGGTAAACCTATTTTCTGGGTTGGTAACTAGTTTAAGAATGAGGATGTAGTTCATTTCTGGCCAGTGAGACACGATAGGATAGGAAGTCT
>NW_006431918.1:9906492-9955561 GCF_000325575.1 Pteropus alecto | reverse complement strand
GACGGACTGGAGCAGAAATTTAACTGAGTATGGGTTTTGATGCCATTGTGGGAGCCACCAAGTTTTTTGCCCGAAGCCCACCACTGGATAGCTTGTTAAATGACAAGCCAGTTTCAGTTGCGTTTTCTGCTACTTAGGACCCTAATTTTGATGGAGTGATATAATTGTAAATTTTGTGCTGTTGTTCCTATTAAGTGGAATTTAGAGAGGTATGAAAATAAAATGCTGTTTTAAAAAATTAATAAATTACAAATATAATTTTTCATTGAATGGAAAAAATGCTCATATTTTTTGCTCCAAAGAAATCACATGGACACCCTCCCCAAACACCAAACACACACACAGACACAATTAAGGGCATTGCCTGGGATAAACCTTACACTCTCACTTAGGGTTTATGCACTACAGGTGATCCCTGACTCCATTTAGAGTAGTTCCCATTTAGAGCCCTCCAGCAGGAGAGCCAGGTTTAGAATGTTTTGTTGGTCAGTTGTCTGATGTTCTCCTGTCTTTTTGACAGATTGCCTTTTTCCCTGTTCTCTCATCTGTTTGGCTCCCTTTGAAGACCTCTTTTCTGCTTCGTTTTGTTTTGTTTTGTTTTGTTTTTTGGTGTTGGGGGAACTAGGGAGCATAGTTGATTTTGGAAGAGCAGGAGGGTATTTTTATTTTTAAGTCTTTAAAATAGCTGATGAGACAGCATGGTATAGAAGATTAAGATCATAGGCTGAAGTGTTTGTGTCCATATTCAAGCTCAGTCACTCACGAATAGTGGAACTGTGGTCTGTGGCCAAGTTGGGTAGCTTTTTGTATTGATGTTGTCTTTTGTAAAATAGAGATGATAAATACTATCTGCTATATAAGGTTACTAGTTAGAGTAAATGAGTTAATACATGTAAAATGTTTAAAATATGCATTCAAATGTTAACTATTGTGATGTATTATATAAATTGCAGAGATATGTTTTAATATCAAGGCCACTTTCTTGCCTGAAAAATAGCTGCTCTGGTCCAGAGGCTAGTGTCTGACCTTTTAATGCCCATCCTCTGCAAGAGTATATTAGTCCAAATCATCATTACCAGTGACCAAGAAGATAGACAAATTTGCAATACTCCGGAAAGGTTTCCAAGGTTTGAATGTAGTTTGGGATGCTGGAAAATCTTGAAGGTAAGTTGATAAAGCTAAGCGGCATCTTGGGAAAATTTTTCCAGAAGTTGTTTCTGATTCACAAAGATGCGAAGATGAAATAGAAGGTGTCACTAAAGCTGTTGTAAATGCAGCAAGCTTTCTGTAGCTGAGGCTCATGCAGTCAGCAGCAGGCTTCATTCAGGGGATGATAAAGAAGAGTGGAGATGACCCAGAGAGCTCTGCTTATGGTACCGAGATGACACCGTCAATGACTAGAACCTTCAGATGCTTAAAAATTACAATGACATTTTTTAAGGATATTAATTTTAGTATTTAACGTGCAGAAAACTTTAGCAACTCAATGACCAGTGCTTGTGTTTGCTGTGGGAAATTCACAGAAAAAGAAGGCAGCCAGAGGCACCTCTAAGGAGGGTGGATGTTCCTAAGAGCTGTTAGGTAATCCTGTTCTCTACAAAGGAATCTTTAAGTCCCGAGGACAAATTCCTAAAGACGTTCCTTTGAAACCTGTGTCTCTGGTAGCCATTTATCACCTTATGATCTTGTTTTTTTCTTTTGTTTTTTGCATCTTAAGAGAGGCAAGAATTATGAAAATATAAAAATATCGTCGTCTACAAGTCACCATAAATCATGCTTTAAGTGATTGCTGACTGTGTGTGGCAGTGAATGGATAGTTTACATTTGACCACAGTTAAGATACAGTGGCTTTTGTTGCTTTTTTTTTAAAGTTTGATGTTAGAAAGGTAGCTATGAAAACGTTTTTGGAATTCCTTTTTGCCTTCATTGCCTTTGACTTTCTACATCTTGTTTAAAGCAAACTTAGATTTATTTCAGGGTTTGTAGAAGAGTGTTTAGAAGTTTATAGATTATAGTTCTGATTAAGGATGTCTTGAATGTTTTACTAGGTTATTTATAGTGAAATTCCATTCCAGAGACAAATAGGTGATTACAAACTACATTTGAAAATGTTTTGTTATTTAAGCTGTATGTAATTTAAATAATATAATAATAGTAGCTAACTTGTATTAAGCATTTACTATTTGCTTTATGTTGTGCTAAATTCAGGGCAAGCATTATATATGTGAAGATTTACTCAATGAGGTATGCTGTTATTTACCCCATTTTGCAGATTAAGATACTAAATTTAGAGAGGTTAATAGCTTATCCAGATCACTCAGTTTGTCTGTGGTGGAGCTGGAATGTGAACCCACATTTGTCTGACTCCAGAACCCTTAACCACAATAATAAGCTGTCTCCATGAAGGGGTGTAACTGCGGTCTTCTGTTAGGGGAAGTTATGATAAATCTTGGTTATCTGGAATGCGTGTACATTTCATGATCTAGTTAGATTATTCTTATTAGCTCAGCACAGTGACCATGATTTAAAATATAAATTTTAAAGCCCAATTATTATAAATAAAAGTGATTGCTAATTTGTATAATAAGTGTAGACACTGGGTTGATTTAAGGCGGCTTACTAGATACAGACCTCCACTCAAAAAAACGTATTTCCTTCATCTGAGTCTCTTTCTGTCCCATGTTCACCTCTCCCCTTATACCCTTCCTTCCTCCCTATTCCCTGTCTCACCCTTTAATAAATTTTAATTTTGTTTTCATATTTTAGGGCATTTTTTCCTTTAAAAGTTTGGGAGATTTTAGAAATATAAAAAGATATGAAGAATCTCATAATAAACATCTCTGTGTTTGCCTCTCAGTTTAAGAAATAAAAGCTTTCTGTCTGCCTTTCCCCAGTAGCAACCAGTCCTTCTCCCCAAGAGGCAGCAAATGTCTCAAATCTGGTGTTTCTTATTGCCAGGCATTTTAATTCATCTGCATGCATTCCTAAATAATAGTATGTTTGACATGTTTTTAGACTTTATATAATGGTTTTATACTATGTGTGTTCTGTGGCTTCCTTTTTCCCTTCAACATCCTATTTGTGAGATTGTTTTTATTGAAACTTCTTTTTTCTGTAAGGGGCATCTAAAAAGTATTTAATTGATGTTATATAAATAACATAAATGATGACGTGCCCTATATCCATGCATTTTTTATTGAGAAACAATATACAGAATTTATTCGGTATGAAAGTCTTATTGTAATGAATTTTATAAACTTTGAAACACTAGCTTTGACAACAACCTGTAAATAATGAAGCCATGAATTTCGAAGACATTTAATACAATTTCTTTTTGATATGTTAACAGCTTAATGTGGATCATCAGAACAAGTCAGTTTAAATTTCAGGACTGTAAAACATGACTTGTCTGACTCACAAAGAAATCTTAAAAAACCTATTTGTTTTATTCAGACTAGACTGCCAGTATGAGTAGGTAGAAAAAAAAGTTTGTATTCATAATCACAGTGTACATTAAGCCCTCTGGTAACTGTCAGTCTAGTTAGGTCAGATTAATGTGATTTTCAGGCGAGGAAATGGTTGCTCTTTTTTGACAGACCTCAAAGCAAGCAGGAACCACAGCCTGCTTTACTTAATTATCCTAATATAGGATCATAATTTATGGACTTGCCAAGGGGATGCTTTTGTAATGAGGAAGCCTTAACTTCCTCTTTAAACACACACACACACACACACACACATATCACACACACTCACACACCCCCCCACACACCCACACACCTACCCCTGACACTGCATTCTAAGGGCAGGCATCTCTTTAAGCCCTGGGATTGACTGGAATCACACCTGTATTGCTGCCACTGCTAGGCCTGCCTCCCTGGTTAAACTAGAATTTCCTCTCTGTGTTTCCTTAGGAAGATGTTAATCCTTTGCCACTTAATATTTCAACAGTGAGTGTGATTTCTCCTTCCCTGTTGACTTGTTCATCCACGGGCACTGCCTGCCTTTGGGTGCCAGTGCAAACTGTCTACCACCTTCTGGTATTGTCGTGCTGAAGTGTGTGGCTGGAGGAAATCGGTTTGGCCAGAGTAATGGCACCTCAGGTCTGAATATAGGATGTTTTATACTCTAAAAAAATTGAATGCTTTTATCTCTCACTATAAAGTTGACTCCATACTTGTTAGTAGTGTGACCTTGCACAAGTCAGTGCCTAACTTTCTGTTTTTTGTTTGTTCATTTTAATTAGTAAAATGGAGATAGTAACATACCTCGTGGGGCAGGATTATTTATTCCTCATATTTAAAGATATGGCCATGTGGGAGGTGGAGCTGCTGCTGCATCCCTCCCTCCTCCTGTTATTGTTGTTAAAAGCATGCTTATTCTGACTTCCTTTGGTCGTCCTTGAGCACTGTTGTGGCTTTACCAGTAGAGACAGTAGAAGCAGTCTGTGAATGCGTGTTCTTTCTCTCTCTCAAGGTTACAATATTTTGAAGCATAGGGTTGAATGTAGCCTCTTATTTATAAATAGAAGAAACCATCTGTAATAGTGTTGAGATCTAGCATATTACTGAAGATCGTCACTTGAGAACTTTGGGGACAAAGCCAAAAATGTACACGGGAGTGGAGTGTCACTGACATGCCATTACTTTTATTTGAGAATCTGGCAGAATGTACTTCTGTCACTCTGACAGATAATTTTGTTTTTCTTTTGTGAAATGCAGGTCAAAGGCAGCACAGCAAATATCAAGGTCTTTGAAGGCAGATTTACTTACTGTGTGACCTTGGGCGACCTGCTTAACTTCTCTGTGCCTTGATTTCCTCTTTAAAATGTGGATACTAATTTTATCTCCCTAAATGTTGCTAAGATTAAATTAGTTAATTATTTTTAAAGCATTTGGAAAACTCCCTGAACCATAGTGAACCCTGATGTGTTGGCTAAGTGCAGAAAAATTTTAAAAAATATGTTCAGTCATCACTATAATGTCATTTATGACAGTGAGGGAGACGTATTATCATAGGTCATTGAATGTCACCTATTGTGGTCTAGTTGCTAGAGGTTTTTTTTTTTTTTAAATTTTATTTTATTATTTGTTCCGAGTATACAGTACATTGGTTAGGCATTTATATAGTTTATGAAACAATCTCCCTGATTACTTTCTCTCCTGGCTCTACACACAGCCGTTACACTACTGCTGACTGCGTTCCCTGTGCCGTACTACCCATCCCTGTGACCATCTATCAAATGCCAGTTTGTACTTAACTCTTCACCCCTTTCTCCAAGCGCCCCCAGCCCCCTTCCCCTCTATATTTGTTAGTCTGTTTTTGATTAGTTTGTTTTTTTCCTTAGATTCTGCATAATCAGTGAAATCACATGGTATTTATCTTTCTCCGTTTGACATTTCACTCAGCGTAATAATCTCTAGGTCCACCCATGTCGTTGAGAATGATAGAATTCCATTTTTTTAAATGGCTGAGTAATATTCCATTGTATCTGTGAATCATAACTTCTTTATCCGGTCATCTGTTGATGGGCATTTACGTTGCTTCCATATCTTGGCTATTGTAAATAGAGCTGCCATGAACATAGAGGTGCATAGATCTTTACGAGTTTTAACAGTGAAAAGCGACCCTGCATATCTGTACAGAAATTCAAGTTCTAGTGGGGGAGACAGAAGATTAATCAGGCAAGCAGTGTCATTCACATTGCTGACTAAGAGTGGATGCTTGGCCTTGGTTAACAAGACTGACTAAATGAAGGGGTCAAAGTAGACTTCAGAAGAGTAGTAACTTCTACGCTGAAACGAAAGGGAAGGCTAGAGGTGTTCCATGCTGAGGGCAGGGAAGAAGAATTCTCCGAGCACAGGGAAATGCTGCCTGGAACCTCGGAGGTCACAGAGAGTGTGTGCTTCAGCTGGAAGAACAGCTCAGGTGGGCCGGGGCAGGGAGTGGAGTGGGGAGCTGGTGTGGGGAAGGGTTGAGAAGGGCCTGGTACAGCAGATTAAGGACTCAGGACTTCAGAGGACAGCAGGAGGTGACAAACATCTTGAGCAGGGGATTGGTATCATCTGAATTGCGTTTTAGAAAGATTTCTCAGGCCATGGCTGTCAGAATGGATTTGAGGAATGCAGAACTGGAGGTCAGTTGCCTGCCCCAGACTTTGCTGGCAGGAGAGGCAGGTTCTCAAGGAGTCAGGATTTAGAGGCTGCAAGCTTCGGTGGGCGATTGGGTTTGAGGGCAGAGGGAGGAGGTCCCTCTGTTCCTGACTTGGGCAGTTGAGTGCTGTTGACTGAGGTAGTCCAGCCAGAGGAACAGGTTTTGTGGGAGAAAGGGCATGTTTTTGGTTTTGACAGTGTTGAGACTGAGGTGCTTCTGAGATATCCAATAGGCATTTTCAGTAGTTTGTTTCTTTTGTGAGTGTGTATTTTGAGAACAGGGAATAGAGTTAGAGATTTGAGAAAGGGCTGGGGACACAGCATATAATAAGAGTTGACACCATGCAACTGGATAGCAAACCTGTCTGGAGAGAGAACTTAGGGGAAGAAGGCAGGGTGGCTCAGGGCAAATCCTGAGGAACACCAGCTTTGAAGGAGTGGGTGGAAGAAGAGCTTGAGAAGGAGATTTGAGCGTAGTAGCTATTGTCAGAGACGGAAAACTGGGAGGGGGTTGTGCAAGCCGAGGAGAAGGAACATTTCAGAAAGTAGGAGGGAGTAGACAAGGTCATACGTCTATTTCAAGGATACAAGAAAGTATCCTGGGTGATAGCTAGGAGAGTCATTTGTGGCACAGCAGGGATGGCAGCCCAATGGCAGAGGGTTGAGAAGACATTGCAAGGAAAAGACATGAGCCTGTGGTGCAGAAAGCTCTCTCAAGTCATTGGACAAGATGATGAAAGTATCTACACAGAGAGGAGAGTGAGAATTCAGGGACTATTCCAGAGTCCAAAGTGGTTCTGAATATAGAAGATGGGATTCAGATTCCAGGGGAAGGGGGACACACCTTTTATCTATTTAAATGACAGAAGGGATGGAGATGATGGGCACACACCCAGGAAAATGTGTAGATTTGTTTCAGGACCTTGAGTAAATTATTAACTGATGTGTTTTAGTGGCAAGATAGTTTTCAATAATTGATTCTGTTTTAATTCTTCCCCAAACATTCTTTTCCTGGTTAATAAATAATGTGACTTGTAAAACTGTCTTATAGTTGGTTTGAATTGGATGAGATGGAATATAGATGCTAAATTATATTAATAAGAAGAAGTAATGGGCAGAAGGGGTGTAAAAATAGGAGTCAAATGTTTAGATAACTGTTAGCCCTCAAAACACCAAGAAATGCCTCTATTTCAGACTTTATTCTTCTGGCGCTTAAAGTCCAATACTTTATTCAAGTACTCCTTAATTTTTTTTTTTTAAGTGTTAAATGGAAACACTTCTTTTTCACTGGGAGACACTGCTGATCTTTGCATTTTCTCTCAGTGAAATGTGCTGGATCTCTTTGGATGCTAGAGATGCAGAAAGAGACCTAATGAAACTGAAACTTTTCTACAAAGAAGAAAATGCTTCTGGCAACACTGGGAAGATTCTAGGATTTCCGCCTTTTTGTCTGAGAAGAGGAATAGTACCTAGGAATCTTTTGAGTTAAAAAATGTAGTTACCTATGATTTAAACGTATGTTTTTTTCTCCCTTTCAGCTAACTTTTTAGGTTCTAACTAGTTTAAGAAACAATTCCTAGAAGAAGGAAATGATTAAGAAAGGTGACTGTATAGCAGTCATGTAATGGCTGTGTATAGAGCCAGAGAGAAGATGGAGTAATCAGGGGGATCGTTTCATAAACTATATGTCTAACCAGTGTACTTTATATTTGAAACTACTAATAAAAATAAAATAAAATAATAAAAAGGTGACTAACTCTGCAAGATAGCCCTTCTTGCAGGTGGCATACAACATGCTTTTAAGGAGGTGAAGCGTGGAATCTTCCAGGTTCTTCAAACGGATTCTAGGACTTAGTGGAGAAGTTCATTGCTTATGCCCCTGGAGCTAGAGTTGGTGGCCTATTTTTGTGGAAAGCATTGCATAAAGTTTAGAATTAACTCAAACTCCTTTTTTTTTGGTAGGTCAAATTTTTGGCATAAAGCATACTGTATATCGTCATTCATTTCCTTCAGTTGCGACTGGGAGAAACCCACCCGAAACTAATTGAAGCAAAAAAAGGAATTTCTAGCTCCTGTGTGTGAAGTCTAAGGAGGGGGGCTTGCTGTACATACAGCTGCACCCAAGGGTTTGAACAGTGTCGTTAGGTCTTTTTCTGCATCTCTAGCATTTCCTTCAATTGGTTTGATTCTCAGATTGACAATTTTTCCATGATGATGATAGCATGAGTTTTATGTCTTTCTTACTGTTGTCAGAATTCCAGAGAAGAGTGACTCCTTTTCCTTAGAGTGGTTGTTCACAAACAGATGATTTTGCCCCCCACTCCCCAGTCCCCACCCCGGGAGACATTTTTGGTTCTCATAATTGGGCAGTGCTACCGGTGTCCGTTGGTGAGAGGCCAGAGGTGCTGCTTAGCATCCTACAACACTTAGGAAGCCTCCCTACAAAAGAGAATGATCCCACTCAAAGGGCTAATTGTGCCGAGGTTGAAAAACCCTGCTTTTAGAGATAGGGAGACCATGTCATGTAAATCAGGATACTTTTGAGAATAAAATGATGCCAGGATAACAGGCAGATGCTGGGATTGTTCCGAGTAGACCTGGATGTGTGGCTGCCTTCCCTAAAGGCCATGTCAGTCCTAGGTCACTTGGCCAGCCTCAACCAGTCACTGAGATGTGGCAGATGGTATGCTTTGGCCAGCCCGATCATGTGCTAGCTACTGGGATGAAGAAGCAGGCAGCCCGTGATTGTCTGCTTCAACAGAATGTTAAGGCTCATGACAAACAGATATGTAGAACATAGTAAAAAGCTGACATCTACTATGCAAGAGAACTTGCATTTTCGAGAATGACTTTACTACATCTGTTGTGATCTGGGCCTAGGGGCTTAGTGTGGCCAATAAGGACTATGTAAGATAGCAAGTCAAAATAAATATGCCTTCTATTTTTTTCCTATTTTTTTCTATTTCTCGGTTGATTAATTTTAACCAACATAGAGAGGAGTGGGAGAAATGGGGTGAAAAGGAAGATTGTGGTCTGCATAACCTGCCTGGATCCAGGGAGGTGAATACAGCGAGATGGTTGGTGACTGTGCCTTATGGTGTATTACCCCTGAAGTATGGAGTGACACTTCTTTAATCATTGTGGAAAAAGCTTAGATTAGAATAGTTAATATTTATGACATTTGAACTTGTTATAGGCCAACACCGTATTTAAACAATCAAATTAAAAAATTTCTGACACTGACAGTATTCCTGTTAAGTTTTTGAGAAATAAAGGATTATTAAGAAAAACTGATCTTCGTGAGTGTAATTCATCTGGCAGAGTGGATTGAATAATTTTACATTCTTTTTCCTTTTAAACAAAGAACTGTTCTAGAACAGAACTTGAAAAAGATTCTTGTCTAATTTTGTATATTTATAGTTTAATTTTAAATTTGAAATCAATTGAGAAGTCCTGTAAGCATCCAGAAAAGTTGTCCAAATAAGTTTATATTCTTTTGCAATTGTATGGTAGTTTCTGGAAGTATTTTCCAAGTCCATTTTATTGTGTATGCTGGATAATATCTAAAGTCAAGATTTGAAAGTAAGTAAGTGACCTAATTGGAGTATTTTCATTGATAATCTGGGGGACTTAAAATGGTTAAATGAAATATTTATGATGTGAATTCTGAAATGTTTTAGAATTGACTTCTGTGTCTTCATTGATATTGTCTAAAAGGCTTGTATGGCTATGCACATTAACTTGTTGATGAGAAGCAGGCATCCAGAAACAGGATGTATCATTTAACCACAGTTAATAGTTTTTGTTTTCTATAAAATCATTCAATGCCTTTTGGCAGTGGCTACCTGAGTGTGTCTGCAGGACTGATTTATCTTGATAATCATAGAACAAAAAAGGTTTTAAAAAGTACTTCTTTGTCCAGATAAACAGAGAAGCAGCTTTGTAAAGACCTTCAAATTTTGTGACTTTGAAGTTTTCATTCCATAAGCTTTAAAGCTGAAAGTGTTTAATGACTGTGTACCAAACTCAGAGTTTATGTTAGGATGAAAGGTTAGAGTAAAACAGAATGGAATTAATGCATACTTAGCTCTCTGGGCTTACAGAGTGTGTGTCTGTGTGTCTGTGTGTGTGTTGGTTCAGATGTTATTAAACTATGTTATGTAAGAGGGATCAGTGATGATTCCTTTAAAGTGAAGTCATCTCCCAACCTATTTTGTTGTGTGTATGTGAATATCCGTTTTTATACGTTGCATTTGTTTAAATGAAGGTGCATGTAAAATATCTTCAATTTCAAACAGCAGTGAGTAAATTACTCTTGTCTTAAATTAAAGTTGTTAGATTTTATTTTAATTGGCCTGATCTACTTATAAGTTTAGTTATTGGTAAACATCTGAGATGTACTAAAACATTTATAAGCTTACTAGAAGTAATGCTAATAATAATGTTGGTGGTCGTAGTGGTAGTAGCAGATAAGTTGCTTTTTTTTTTTTTTTTTTAATTTTTATCTCTTTAGCACTTCCTGTGTAAATGTACAAGCCTTTCACATGAGTTAGCATTAATTTTTCACAACAGTCCTATTTGGCATTTACTCTTCTAGTAAATACCATTTTGTAACTCAGGAGCCTGAGTTTAGGTAGATAGTTACTGCCCAAGGGTACTCACCTGGAAAACTGCAACCCCTGACATTTACACACACACTCTGAGGCCTCTGGTTTTCTAGAAGAGCATTCATCATTGCCATTGATGTAGTATTTCACGGACCTGATTTGCCATATTATCTTCTGTAGAGGCATGGTGGAAAGCTTACTTTAGGGGATTTTAAAATTCCCATAAAGCGATAGAAACTTCCTGTAATGCTAAGAAAAGTCACAGGAAAAGAAAGTCATTTTCAGATGATGAGGATTATACAATCCTACTTGTATTACCAAAAAATAATAATAAAAAAAAAATAGTAAAAGATTGCTATTTCCTTTTAAACCAAAGCAGAATTTAAAAAGTAGAGTTGCTGTTAGTGATCCAGAGGGCGCATGGGTTTTATCTGGACTGGTAGCCCAATATTAATGCTATTTTCAGCTTACCTGGCTTATCACTGAGAGGCAAAAGCCTGCAAGATTTCTCCTCTTAAAGGAAATCCTTTGTTTTGTGGAATGATGCTTAACTGTTAATGCCAGTTTGGACTCTGGCTTAAATGTGCTACTTATGCCCCCAAAATGTATTGCTGTCTTATTTTGTTCACAAATAATAGCCATTCCTTTTCTTTCCAGATATATATTTATCCTTTTCGGTGATGGTATTCTGAATGTATTTACTCCAAAACACATTTCCTCTTGGTTCACCTGAGGAACTTGCTGTCCAGAAGGTTAAGAATTTTGTCCAAAGTCAAGTGGCAAAGTCATAGACCTTCTCAGTGAAGACATCGACAATGTCTATGATGACGTTGTGATTCCTTTAAAAATATTTCAGAGTTTACCTAATAAATATTGAATTTAGTAAATCTCAGTTTCCACATAGAAACCTGGAATTAAAGTCCTGGTCTCCTGACTCCTGCCGTGGAGCCGGAAGGAAGGCCCTACCCTCTTGCTCTACAGATAGCAAACATGCCCTGAGTAGCCACTTAGGTATCTGCTTTCTCCTGTCTTTGGTTTCATAAAGCTCTTGTGTAGTGTTGGGTTTACATAGAATTCGTTTTTCTTATTTATTTGCATTATTAATGAACAAGTAAAGGAGGAAATCGTACTTAAAGGGTGATTTTTTTCCTTTTGAGACTATTTTCATGATGTTCACTCATATTTGTGAATGTTGAGTACATATCAGGATGAGTGAGAAAATATTGAGACTTAATCATTTAATCATTCACGTGAGTGAGAGTCCTTTCTCTTGATCCTTCATTTGAAGGAAGAAATTAATAACCTATGATGTGATATTGTTTTTTCGGTCCCGGCTTCCATTCATCTACTACCATTCATCTGCTTTTAATAAAGAGTGAACATTACTAAAAAGTTTGTCCCTCTCCTTGCTCACAGTCCAGATCCCAGGAGACTTTCAGCCCCTTGAGGACAGTCTGTTTTCAGCCCCCAGCAAGTGCCTACAACAATACCTGGCTCATAGGTATTGGATTAATACTTGCTGAGGAAATGCTCATTTGGCTCCTGGAATGTTAGAGTTGGAAGTCCTCGAAGTGGGGGACCACAGTAAAGAAGCAGATAAGAATGTGAGAATCCGGGCCTTTGCTTCCTGTCCTTCCCGAGCCACTGGTGTGAGGCGGAACGGGCCTTCTGTATCTTTGTACCACGTGTCACTTTCCACTTCCTCTGCACATCCCTGCTGAGCACTTTATATCTAATGAAAATAATCAAAATCATAGTGCTCGGGAGATGAGAGTGGCTAGAATCTGGTTAGAAAGTTATTTTGGCCTCAGTCGAGTTGACGAATCATTGAAGCATGATGATAGGCCCAGGAGGACTTAGGGCATAGTCGAGATCACATTTAGATCCTTCTGAGGACTCCAGACGACTTCCAGATGGAAAGAAACACTCAGAATGGTGCTTGTCGGAAGATTATTTCTTCTGATTGGCTTTCTATTATTGTTCCTTAATGAGGGTTTATATTTAACATGCCGAAAGTTGTATACACATTTTTTAGTCTGTCTCCACATAGAGGTAAATAGTATGGGTGAAGTTTCATGGTTACACAAGCATTTTTAATTTGTTTCACATAAAGTAAAATGACAAGAAAAAGACAATTAAAAATAGGGATCTTGCTCACACAGTTAAGTAGTACACTTTAAAAATTAGATTTATAATACACCATAGTCCCTGAAGGAATATTAAATTTTTTTCAAAATTTTAGCTTTAAAAAAATTCCAAGCAGTAATGATAAATATAAGCAAATATATTATTTAAGCAAAACCAAAGCTGTGATATTAGAAGTACTTGTTATGTTAAGAACAGAATGTTTTTTCCTTATTAATTTTTTCATATATAACCAATTCTTGTGATATACTCAGTCTGGAGATTCTGTGTTCAAGGTATCACTTCCATTTAATTTCTCCTAGAAAACTATTGCAGAGCATTCCATTCCATTTGACTGACTGTAAATAGGAAGGGATCCGAGCTACAGGAATATTGGTACCATATTATCAAAAAGAGGGCTTGTTTTGAAAATACTAATATCTTTGGAGTTGTCTTTGGCAAGCTGCTGATTAAATATTTTAGGGAGTAGCTTCACTGTTGCTCTCATAAAAACTAAATAACCACCCCTTTGTCCTTTTCTTGCCCTTATATAGTGTTGGGGGTACTTTACTATTTGTCCCTTTTAGAAGCTAGACTGTCACTAAAGAAGTTGGAGGAGTGTGAGTGTGGATGTGTGTATAGTATACAGTGAGTGAGCCTCTATGGCTCTTTGCTGTGTATGTTGTGCTTGGTTTATATTGAAGTATTTATCCCATTTCTGTCTTGAGCAGTGAGCACATCACTAACAACTGCATGTACCAAAAGCCAGTTGACAGACCTTGACCAAGTCAGTGATTTTTTTTTTTTTTTCCTCGTATACTAAACTGATAGGAGGTGGTTGCTGGCTGGTTGTCCACCAGTTTCTTGGCCTTTTCTTCATGGTTCATACCTCTTTTTCAGGGGAAAAGAGGTAGAATAAGAAAGGAGGAAAAGTCTGTATCATAGGCTTTCCTAAAAATCTCCGTCAGCCCTGCTTACGTCTCATTGGCCACAGCTTTTATATAGCTTTGCCTTGCCACAAGGAAGTCCAAGAGAGAGAGAGATGTTCCTGGTCCAGAAAAAAGAAAAAGAAAAGCAAGGGAAGAGAAGATTGGATTGTTTATTGAATGAGACAATTTCTGGATCTGCCAAAAACAGCTCAAAAATTTACAGGTGAAGATCTTAATGTTTCTCCATTTAATACAGTTAATCATCAGTTAATTAATGAGTACTGTTAATGTGAACTGTGTTACTGGTCTTGGGGGCATGAGAGATGCAAAAGTATAATGTGTTGTCTTATTAAAATTTACAGTCTGTGGAAATATAAAATACATAAAACTAAAGATTCTGTGTAATTAATTCTTACCAGATTATCAGAAGAAGGGCCTTCATGGATGCCCGGTGTAATTAAAAAGTTGCCATGAAGAAGTTAGAATTGACCGAGGGTATGTCAATGGGAGGGTTAGAAATTTCTGTGAAAGGGCAGCAGCTTAAATCAAAGGTACTGTTTTCAGCTTGGTGCATGAGGAGAAAACTAGACACTGGAACCAGAAGGTCTCCGGGAACAGAGGCCACTCTAGTTTTGAGCAGAAGGCTTTGTGACCCAGGTGGTCTTCCCATGCCTTGCTGCTCTGTGTCTCCCACCTCGATTTCCCTTTCCAGCTTCCACCCACTTAATGTCCCGTGTATTTTTATGTATCTATTTTAATTATTGTCTGTTTTTCTTAGAATGTAAGTTTTATGAAGACAGTGTTTTTGTCTTACAGTATCTAGCATGTGATAGGTACTTAGATATTTGCTGAATGAACTAATCAATTTGTTAAGCTTCCAGCTTCTAGTACTGTATTGTGCTAAGAATTCTCTGCATTATCTCATTTAAGAGCTGTTATCTTCATTTTACTCATATAGAAACTGAAGTCAGGTGGAATAACCTGGCCCAAGAAGGTAACTAGCAGAGCCAATTTATGATTCAAAAGTGTAGCTCATTGCTATCCACTAAAGCTATGTAAGCCACATATACACAATTTAAAAATTTCTAATAACCTTATTAAAATCTAAAAAGAAATGGGTAGAATTAATTTTCATAATATATTTTATTTAATTCAGTATATCCAAAACACCATTTTAGCTTAAAATTATAAAATTATTGGGATTTTTGCATTTTTTTATACTGAATCTTTAGACTCCACCATGCATTTTATATTTACAATACACATCCATTGAGACTAGCCACATTTCAAGTGCTCAGTAGCCCTCTGTGCCTGGCTACGTCGTTGGTCAGCTTGAGTCTGACTAGCAGTCCCGTGGCCCTGCATCTGTACCTTGCCGTTGCCCATTATTCAAGCTGCTACCCCTTCCAGCTTGGGTGGATAATAGTGATATCTACATTCGTAGAGGCCAACCATTTACAAAAGGCTTTATTTGCATGCTCAGCTCTTTAGATTTTCGTAGGAACTCAAGGAGTATGTCACGTCCCAGTCCCTGTCTGGTTAGCACTGAAATTCTGCAAATGGTGATGTGAAGAACTAGGGAGTTTAAATAGCTCGTCCAGATTCACCAGGTTTCCACTTGGCAGGGTAGGGAGTTGAATCCAGCTCACGTGAGATTTTTGAATAGGTCTTGAAGATAAAAGAGTTGGTCTGTTTGTCCCCAAGGCCATAACAGACCTTCTCAGGGACTTGCTCTGTCAGAGATATCCAGAGGTTCTTTGTCAGTGATTTCAGCCTTTGCTCATTTGACTCCTCCCATTTTCCTCTTGCTTTGAACACTGCCCCTCTTCCTTACCCTAATTCATTTGTGTTCATTCTTCTTTCAGACTAGGTTCCTTTTAAGACTTTCTTATTTCTTCAAATTCTCCCCCTGGAAATTCCCTGTTCTGTCCCTTTCATGATAAATAACTTTAAAAAGCTCCCCAAAATATAGGAAAACTACATATTTGTTGACTTGGTTGTTTCAGGGCCAGTTAATTGGTTGGTAGTACAGAACTAGGTGAAGAAAAGCTATTCTCATTTCTGGCTGCTATTCCAGTGTCCCAGTTGAAGAGGAGCGATGTTAGTCTCTTCTGGGTGGGGTGGTAGGAGAGCTCTGCTACTGTGTGGGGCTCCGGGTGGCTGCTAGCCTGCCAGGCCTGGGGGAACTAGATTGGAATCAAGGCTGGGTATTAAGAACCCTTGAAGGACAACTGGAAAAGAGCTCATTACTGAGAGAACGTTTGTTTCATAAGTTACTCTCTGTAGTATCTTGGTGTTAAATTTGTTTATAACGGTTTAAATCATCTTTAGGGTTTTCCCCTTTAATAGTAATTTCGTCACTGACCATAAGTGCTTTCCTTGTGTTTTGTGTTTGGTTGTGGTTGCTTTGGTACTTTTTGGGTGTGTGGGGCAGCAACATTCAACTCAAACCACGAGTCTGCAGCATCACTTAGTGGTTCCTGTCTGATTGAAAACGGTATTTGTACTTATTCTCCCGCCTCTCATGGGAGAAGCAGCAGTCTTTCACAAATGCTTGGAACACTTCTGTTGGGAAGTTAGTCATTACATTATAAAATGTAATTGCATGACATTCTGGAACCATATAAGGGCAAAGAGTATGAATTGGGGAATCTGTTCATTTAGAATATGTGGGCTAGTTTACCTTGCCTAGTACTGGGCTCTTCTTAAGATTTTGTGCTGATTGTTGCTAAGCAGCCTTTAAGACGATTTTAAGAAGGCATTACTAGGGCAGAAGAAGGAAAAAAAGCTGAGTTGAATAAAATGAGCCACTTGCTTCAGCTGTTCTGAACAGCAGCAGCCGCCACAGCAGTGTCTTTTCTTGTGTTCATTCTCTTGATCTGGTTTTCACACTTACGCCCAGATCAGAAACTGCCATAATCTCCACCATTAGAAATTCATTCTTTTTGAAGTTCAAATGTAATGCCAGTTACTGTTATTGTATTCTAATGGATTACACTCTTTAGCATTTGTATATTTTTTCTTTTAGCTTTATTGAAGTATAATTGACAAATAAAATGGAAAGATATTTAAAGTGTGCGACATGATTTTTTGAAATATGTGAACATTTTAAAGACTAGTTGAAGCAGATATGGAAGGCGACCTGGTATGGATATAGGAAAAGGAAAATGAATTTATGGGGTTCGTGAGACAGTTAAGAAGATAAATGACTTCTATTTTTTCTTGACGGTTGGACTGGGGTAAGGAGTAGAGTGGATTGTTACTAATTAAAGAACAGATATCTGCTACTCACCTACTCTGTCCCATTTTCTAGGAATTTTAAAGGTTAACAACAGAATTGAACAAATCGAGATAAGAGAAACTTTGACAGGACATAAGTCAAGGAAAGTAAAATCAGAATGAGTTAGCCAACTAACTCTAGAGACAAAAGATCCATAATAAGGATGTATAAGACTTATTGCAAGATGGATATTGTTAGACAGTGGGTCTCAGCGCTCACTATGTATTAGAATCAAATGCTGATTAAAAAATGCTGATGCCTTCAAATGAGTTATTTTCTTCTTGCTTTGGGACGAAGGCTGGGCATTGATATTTTTGAGAGTGCTTCAGGTGATGCTAATGTATAGCCAGGGTAGAGAACAACTGGTATAGACCATAAATTAAGCCTTACATAAGAAGTGAGTCTTGAAATCACCTAAGGCGCTCCTTAAAAAATGCAATTTCCTGGTCTACACTCAAATTCTGTTCAGAATCTGATGTAGTATCTTGGGCTACCCTTTGAGAAAAACTGGTAGGTATAGAATATTGGGTTAATAAGATCAATGGGTGCTAAATAGGGTTAGACAGGTTTCAAGGAAAGTGTGACATGAGCAAGTGTCTAAGTGATGTATAGGACTCAGAAGAAGAGTGGGTGGGAAAGTAGAAAGTATATTTGGGACACTGATATAGTTGGTTTTGGTGAAGGAGTAATGTGAGGAGAGGTGGGGAAGGTAGAGGGCCTTGAATGCCACTTTAGGGAGCTTAGATTTTGAATTGTTATGTTTGGAGAGACTTGAGAGTGGAGAGCCTGGCTTGAGCTGGCCCTGAGCAAGCTAGATCAGTAAACAATGTCCAGAGGCTAGGTGCCCTTGACAAACTCTAGGAAGTGGTTGCTATATGAGAGATGTCTTGAGAAGTACTGTCTCATTTCACATTGTCTCTCATGCAGTAATAAAATAGTGACACTTGAGCCAAAAACGTGTTTGTAATAAATTCAGCAAACATTAAGTTCCTTTTGTATGATAGATATGCTGAGGAGCTATAGGTTATTTTTAATATCATGGAATGCTTTGTTGGTAATGCATTTTTGTAATTCCTCTAGACTCCCAGACACCAACTTGGGAGAAAAATAGCAACTGTGGCTCTTATTTGTGCACAGATTGTGATATCATGGTCGGGGCTCATTGGAAATGTTTTAATCAAGACAATTTGCACTGGTTTTGATGATCTTGGTTTGACAAATACAATTGTTTTTGTGTTGCAAATATTATCAGAATAATACTGGAGGACTGCTGGTCATTGAGAATTTTCAAAATATAGTTTGGCCATGGAACTCTTTGAGTACCTTATAAAAACAAGAGCTACCTTCCCACAAAAATACATACAGATAGTGCGTGGGGTTATAATTTCAGGCCTTTGGGAGACACCAAAGTCAATTTATACCCCCTGCAGTATTCATAGACTCCAAGTTAACCCATAGAATAGACTATGGAATAACTGTAATGTTATGCCACTACATTTTATGGGAGTGGAGAATATAGGTGTCCATGTCTTTTCTGTTTTAATTATTAGCCATAATTCATCATGGCGTGAGTAATTCAGCATCTATTCAGCAAATAGTTTTTGATGAAGTTTACATAAGCCATAACCAAGTGTTTCCATATCATAGTACTATAATTAAAGTACACATCAGAATAGGCATAGATGTGCATGTATCTTGATGTGTCACATCTGTTTTCACTCCAGACAGGCTGCAGAGTCATGAGAGTATCTATTGGTGTTAGGCCTTCTGAAGTCAAACACAAATTAGGATTTAATCTAACAATTCCCAGTTTGTTTTCTGAGAAGTGCTAGCGCTGGTAGAACTGAAGTCAAAACCTTTCTGTAGCTCATGACCTGTTCTATCCTGTAGTGAAGGTACTTTATACATGTATGTGATTATATTACAGAAGTCTGGCAGTAAAGAAACTTGTTTAGCTTTGTTCAAACTCAACAATTCCTAAGTTTATTTAATCAGGACCTGTCTTCTCAAAGTACTATTTAACTTCCCAGAGATAAATATTGGGACATATTAATTTAACTTATTGTAGTCAAAGTTGCCTGAAATATAAATGAAGCCATAATGTGTGTGATTTGCAGAATTCCCTCCACTTCCCTTAAAAATTTTTTTTGGAAAGAATTATGTAGGCACTCTGTGTGAGAACTTAAGTCTCCCTGCAAATCTGTGGTCGGAATTTTGAAAAGCATTAATGAGATCTACCTATACAGTACCTTTTAAAAAACAGTTATATTTGTCTCTGTAAAAGAAGACTGGGACTGTATCAAGAGGTTATCAAGAATCAGAGTGAAAGTAAAAGAAACTTTACAGTTTTCTTCTAACCTGTGACTGTGCTCAACTGGAGTCCTTTCTCCAGTATAAATTGCAAATTTGAGAACAATCATGATGTGAGTGGAGGGTCAAGGGGATGGGTCTTAAATTATAGGACAGATAAATTAGAGCGTTTTACATAGGAAGGAAGTGGTGATAAATGGTTATAAAATCATGAAGGATATTATATATGAATATACTGAAGAGTACCTTACCTTCCCCAAATGCTCTATATCTTAAGACAGGAAAATCGTAGCATAATTAATGGATTATTTCTTCTTAATAGTTCATTGATTATTTCAGGGTTACTTTTAAACATTCAATGGATTTAGACCAAACACTAAATAAATATCTATCGTTGTGAATGACCAGTATCCTAGCTGCTGAATATTCAGGAAAGGATAGGGTATGATTCCTGCTCTTGATAGCCTAAAATTTTGGTGGATTTGTTCTCTTAATGCAATTTTCCTATGTTGATTTTTTCCCCTCTCTGGGCCCTCCCTCCTGCATATTGCTCCTGCCCTCAACCCCACTCACTGTTGCTACAGCCTAATTTCAGCCGGAGTGAATCACAGAGCTGAGCATGGGACATTTATATTGCTTTATTATGTTGTAAAACACTTCCTGCTAAGAATGTATGTATGGTTTTGAGGATCTGGAAACATTGTAAACCTGTTGCCAAATAATCCCAGAAGAATCTAGTAAGGTAAACTTGAAGACCTTTTAGCGACTGACTTGTGAACGCCTTGTTCCTATCACAGCAGTCTCCTTAGTTAAGAAAAAAATCATTAAAATTGATCATTTGAATTTAATGAACTTTTCTTAGAAACAAGAGACTTCAGTGTATTCTCATAATTGCTCATTCTAAAAATCGCTGCCCAGTTGTCCATTAAATTTTTTTTTTTGCCATCTTTAAGTAGAAATGAATGATATAAATTGGAAAACTGAAATAATTTAATGTCAGCTCTTATGTTTTTAAAAGTTTTGATTTGCATGCTTAAGTACTTAAATGGGAGAAATTATGCTCTCATGGCAAGATTGTGACTGCTCTCAGGAACTGGGCAATAAATAGTTAAGGTAGTATTAATCTGTTTCATTGATGAGGCATTTTCTCACCATATGTAGTCGTCCACTCTTTAGGTAGATTACTCAGTAAATGTTATTGAGGAAGGAAGAAAAAAGAAAGTTATTCCTTATGGCTCATGATTTCAAATTTAAGGTAAACCCAACTTAGAAAGTTAAGTATGTATACATTTTTTAGGCATCTTATATGTCCCTGTACTGCATTGCCTTAGTCATATTTTAAACATTGAAAACAAACATGCATCCATACCTTATTTTCAAGTATGTGCCACAGTGCTGCTCTTTACATAGTAAATTCCCTATTAGCTGGCATTCTGTTACCCGTTATGTTAATAGGTTCTTTCTACAGTGATGATTAATATTTATAATGATTACTCTGATGATCTAGAAAACCCTCTTGAGTCATCAAAGATTAAATTATATTTAGTATACCTTTCATGTCATGCATTTATTATCTTCTAGTTGTTCAAAAAGGGAGAATCTGTAGTATTTTTTTCTCTTGATTAACTGTCCCATTTCCTGATCATTTCAAATAAACCCTAGGATGCTATTACAGAACACATTTTCTTTTGTTTCTCTTGTTTGAAAACCAGTGGCTGGAATTAAGAAATGTGTCGGGGCGGGAAAAAAGAGGAGCCTGAAGTGACTACCACCTTTTGCTAACCATGGGATACAGGGCCCAGCATTGGGCGGAGAATGATTAGAATGTGGGGCATTGAAACGTCATCCTCCTTTCATGCACGTGTTGCAGATAGCAATGGAAGGGCCTGAGGAAAGCGGGAGGACAAGTATTGCGAAGCTGTCGTCTTTAATCACGTAGACATGGAATGTGTGTTTATGTACCAGGCTCTCCTCTAGCCTTGTCATAACTTCCTTAGACCAGGTCATTATCAGTACTCATCTGTACCATATCATTAATCATGTAATTGGGGCATCTACCTCAATTTTGGACTTAACTCCAATCCATAGAATCACTGATACAGTAGTATTTGTCTACACAGAATTTAGGAATTATAGCCCTATCATATATTGTATTCTGGCTGTGTTTCAGTGTCCTACATTCAGTTCATAGTCATTTGGTATAATCAAAGAGTAGCCAGCACCTACTTTGTGTTAGGCTAAGTACTCAACTTGGAAAGGGTAGTTCATGTTTTGACCTGGATTCAGATTCTCACTCTGCTGCGTACTTGCTATGGGGCCTCTCTGAGCCTCAGTGTTCTGTATAGTGTATTAGTTTGCTAGGGCTGCTGTAGCAGAGTACTACAGAATGGGTGACTGAAACAATAGAATTTTTTTTCTCACAGTTCTGGAGACTAGAAGTTTGAGATGAAGGTGTTGGCAGAGTTTCCTGTCTTGGCTTGTAGATGGCTGCCCTCTCCCTGTGTCTTCACATGGACTTCTGTGTGTGTATGTCTGTCCTAATCTCTCCTTTTATAAGGACACCAGTCACTGGATTTGAGCTCACCCTAATGACCTCATTTTAACTTAATTACCTCTCAAAGACGCTCTCTTCAAGTATCGTCACATTGTGAGGTACTGGAGTTAGGACTTCAGCATGAATTTTTAGGGACACAATTCTGCATCTCATAATAGCTGTGAAAATAGTACGTTCAAGTATTGTGATGTTGTGAGGGTTAAACGTAATGATATGTGCAGAGGCCTAGTACGAGCTTAGTGCCTACTCAGTGTTAGCCTCCTCCTTACTGGTGGTGGGGTAGAATCAATCTTGTTTTCTTTATATTCCATTCAAGTATAAACAGAGAACGTTGGTGCGATAGTATTTCGACTATCTAGGTGTCTTATTTCATACAATTCTCATCTTTTACCACCACTCACGCAGTCGAATGAGTGATTTGGTTCAGGGCTGCTTGTAGTCTTTCCCAGGAAGTTCTTTGCTTCTGCTCCCTGCCTACTAGGCACCATCATCTCGACTTTTAAACTGAGCTGGGTGCTTCTTCCAGTTAGTAGGAATGTCTGAAACTTCTCCAGAGAACAGCCGTGAACTTGGACTCTTCCCGGTTCATTTCAGAATTTCCACCTAGAAATAGCATATACCTACCAGTTGACACTTTTCAAATGTCATAGTTGTTTTCCTCCCTCACTTGGTAGTATTTTTTCCCCCCACCACGTTTCTACACACGGAGCAGAGTTTTAGGGCAGGGTGGGATAGGTGAGTGAAGAATTGTGAAAGAAAAAGCACAGGCTTAGAATGACTTACTGTTTTAGTTCAGACCTGTACCACGTGGCCTGTGCCTCATGGAGAGTGAGCTATAGTTCCTCTGAGAATGTTCTCCTGAAGGATAATGTTTGACAGGGCATTAGCAAGCATTTATCATCCAGAGAATTCTAAATAAGCACACACGAGTTTAAAATCCTAGGATGTAGGTGGTCACAAAATCATTTCACTTGTTTACTTCCAGGAGAAAATATGCATTTTATGGATGTCATTTAAAAGGCTTTTACAGGCGTTTTCATTATTAACTCTGAGGAGTTTCCCATAGTGTTCTCTCAAGTCGAGAAGGGTTACTAAATGTAGTTTTCCACTGGAGCCTGGTTTCCTGAAAGCTATTCTTGGTGTGCTAGATGAGCGCAGCTGTTCGTATCTCTTAATAGTTCAGTTTGAGTCACTGGGTGGGCGGAACTGATTAGAATTCCAACAGCAACACATACAGGCAGTTAGGTAGAACTTTTGGAATTTACTAGGAGAGATTTTTTGACAGAACTCCTACATGCTGGAGTTAAGTGGTAAAAAGAACACTTTATGGACAAAGTATCTGAATAAATGTCTTTTGCACTTTGCTTTAGTTTTCTTTTTGGGTTGGTGGAAGGGGCCCTTTTTTAATATTAAAAATTATTAAACTAGGTTGTCAGGATAGCATTCTTTGAAAGCATTTAAAACAACATGTTCCCTTTCCAAAAATATGCTTATTTATTGTGGGTGAATGTGAATTTATTTTTATGAACGTTCATGTGTATGTACAAGACAATACTATTTTTTCCTTTAAATACTTTACAAAGCTTTATAGTAATTCCACTCAATTTTTCACAAGTTTGAATTTTCCGTATCCGATGCACTTCTTGGGAAGACAAGTTATATTTATTGAGTGGAAAGTGGCTTTTGGCCTGGCTGATGTAAACATCCCTCTGAATGTTATCCCTCATAATCAAAGGGATGGAAGGGGGCTTCATGTTTTAGGGTTCCAGCTGCCCAGTGACAGCTTGGGAGGCAGTGTTATGTTTTAAAGTTTGTATTAGGAATCAACTCAGATCCATATGTGGGCTTGAATGTAACGTTTTCAGTTACGACACAAATGAATGTAATATTTTCTAGTATGTGGTTTCTAGGGTTCCCATGATGTCGTAAGTAAACCTTTAACATCCTTGTTAGGTAGAGAGGAGAAGAGATTCCTGGTTCTCTTCCTCGGGTCTTTAGAATATGAGTCAACACATTAGGAACCGGGACAGCCCTAAAACAGGCACATTGTAGAGCACCTGGAAGCACCTTTTAAGGATTATTATTTTTTCTCAGTTATTCATTCCTTGGTCAGTTCTAGAGCATAGCCTGAAATATGTCTTGAAGCCATTTTTGAAGGGGCACGTGTGGCTGGGAGCAACTGAGGAACGCGATTGCCTGGGTGGTTCACACCTGGTTCTGCCATTCCAGCTGTGTGATCATGGGCAAGTTACCCAGCTCTCTGTGCCCCAGTGCCTCCACTTTAAAGTGGGCATAGTAATCATATTCGTAGGGTTGTTGGGAGAATGAAATGTATTAACATTGTGGAGGGCATTTAGGATAGTGCCTGGCATATAGTTGGCTCTGTATAATGTTGAATGTTATTGTCATCTTAGTACATATTAAATTCCCATATTTGACTCTGGTTAGGCCAGGTTGATGTTCAGTTCTGTTTGTTCTCCATTCCTGACCTAATTTGCCCTGGGTTGTCCAGCTGAAATCTAAGATCCTCAGGCTAGGTTAAAGTATAAACCCTCATTCTCAGTGGAATCTTCGTGGCAGAATTTGTTTCTGCAGGTACCCAGTGCTGTTTGACAGGTTTGGTTTGTGTGTAAAAGCATGTAGGTAGAGAACATGACCTGGGTTTGTGTCTGTACGGTTTAGGGTGAGGGTTATAAGGGTGATTTTGAGATAAAGTTTTTCTAAATGTTTCTCCAAGTTTTCTCCATTCTATTACATTTTGGTGTGTGTGTATATGTGTGTTTTAAACTGTAAGGCTCTGCCTCTCTTTCCTGTGACTTTTATTTTACAGAGTAGGGACCATAGGGAGTTAGAGAACTTGATTCTTGTGTGTTGTGGAAGATTGTACAATACTCACATAGCTCTTACTCAGCCACTGTGTATGTTTTATTTCTTCCCCTGGACTTGCCTGAAGAGACAGAGATAAGAGAAACATCTTGGCATTTGCCGAGCCCCCAGAGGACTGCAAGCTGATGTATGTAAACAGCATTTGCTCTGCGTCTTCTCCATGCCAAAATGTTGCCATAGTTCATTCTTCCTTTGGCAAGGGAAACCGAAGATTTGCCATCCCAAGATATGCCTTTTGAGATACTGATTTTAAGCTGGTTATTAAATGAAAGTCTCAGAAAGAACCTTTGACCCTGCCCCCTTTCCTGCCTAAGGGAATTCGAATAGAGGAACCTACTTTTAAAGGACAGGCAGATCACCTTAGCATCAAAATACAAATGTGGCAGACAGGAAAGATCTAGCAAAGCTTGTTTGTTAGGCATCCTTCTGTGTCCCATTGTTTCTGGGTGGCCCAGCAAGAGTTTATTACCACATTTGCTCTTTCTTGTCTACCTGCAAATTGCCTACTTTTCTTTTGAAATCCTGGGCCCTTGTCCCCCTTCTCCTTTGTCCAAAATGGCAGGTAACCCTCAATTGCCCAATGCATCTTAGATCTCATTTTCATCTGCCCCACCCTGCTTGCAGGCACATTTATAATGCATTTTGGACATTTTTTCCTGTTAATCTGTCTCATATTAATCTGATTATTAGCCCAGCCAGAAAATGGGAATAAAGTTACTTTTGGGGTCCTGACAATGGTCCTTAACTGCTCTCCGCAGTCTCACCAGTGGAGTCCAGTTGTAGAGCTTATGTCCCTCTACCTGGCTGTTCCCGAGCCCTGAGGAAATAGAGGGACCTCTGCCATTTGTTGCTCCACCTCTGTCTCAGGCCCTTGGAGGTGGCCTCTCTGCAAGGGCTGAGCCGTGCAGGCAGGAGGTTGCTGGAAGAAAGTCGTGCCTGTTGTCTTTGGGTTGGGCTCAGGGCCAGTGATGGTTAAGACTCTCAGAGCTGCATCAAGATCCTGGTTTAAACTTGTCTTCATGTGTACCGAATCTGCATATCGTAATGTGGCCTGGTAGGTGGAGAAGGGTGGCTATTGTCAGTACTTTTGGCTTTGTCTGCTTTTGATTAACCCAGGAGGCAAAGCAGGGATATGGAAAGATCCCAAGCATTGTGGTCAGGATGACTTAGGTTTGAGTTCTGGCTGTCATTCACTTTTCACTATATTAAGACAAATACATCACTTGCACTGAGCCTTCATTTCCTCCCCTGGAGCATGGAGGGTTCTCCTTCCTCCTATGTAGGGTTATGGTTTAAATTGTGTAAGATGCAGCAGACTTGGATAGTGGCAGATGATAACTATGACGATGGAGTGTTTACTGTGTGACAGATATTGTCCTAAGATGTCATGTATATAAAGTTACGTGATCCTTGCCACATATCCATTTTATACACTGGGAAACTAAGGCACAAAAAGGTGACTTATGTTGAACAGATGGGCACTGAGGCTCAGATTTGGATCCAGGCACTCAAAAGTTTGCTTCTGTAGTTATCCAGATATATACTGTTTTGATAATTTTAAAGACTTTTGATATCATGAAACATAGCTAATTGTAAATTCTTAGTCTGCATAACAGTCCACTGGCTGGTACATTTACCGACCAATGGACTACAGGTACAACCTACAAATGAGAAAAGTGTCCTTTTGCCGATGTTGTAGATGAAGTTCTAATGGTTGGTGTGGTCAATGGGAAGCATATTTCTCCCCTCAGAGACCACCCATTGTGCCCGTATAGACAACGGTAGGCCAGGAATCGTGTTTATAGAAATTGGAAAATGTATGGAACAAAGTTTTCTGACCGTTTTTGGTCCCTTTTACTTTTTTTGCTTAGTCCAAGTTGACTTGGAGCTCTGCTGCTGCTGAGGGAAGGTTGGAGAGGGAGCAGCTGCCGCCTCTGGTCAGGAGTGACACCGGGAACTCACACATTGGGACTTACAGCAGAGCATAGACAGTTTCATTATCTGTCGTGAGACTCAGATGACATAATATCCCACCGAGAGTTTGGGGGACTTTTGCCAGGGCCTGGTGAAAGCTTCAGAGTCTGGGGCTCTGCTGTGGGAGAGCGTGTTACTCTTCCTCACAGTTGTCTGCGGTCACATTGAGATTTTGGGGGTCGATGTCTGGCTTCTTCATCATTGACCAGTCCAGAAACACTCTGGCTGGGCTTGACTTAGTTGTGGAAAGTGCTGCGACATGCTGTTGTCATGATCAGTTTTCTTCTTTTGTACTTAAATATAAATATTAAAGTTTTCTAAGACGAATGTGCCAGATTTGAGTTTCAGCTACATGTCTCTGTCAATTTGCCATTAGGAAATTTTGTTTTTTTGCTTCGCTAATTGAATGAAAGTCTGTGTGGCTGGATAGAATTGTCTGGCGAGGGTGTGTTTTTTTAAACTTGGCCTCATGTTCAACCTAAGACTTGGAGATATAACCTTGTCAAGCAACTATGTGAATCACACTGTGTGGACTTCAAGGGTGATTCATGTGTGTGTCATTTCCGACTGTGTCTTTACTATACCTCTGGTCGGGACATTTGCTTCTCTAAATATGAATTGGAAGGAGGAATCGGGGGAGTTACTCTGCTTTTTATGACTTTGAGTAACACACATGAAATTATACAGTGGAGACCTTATTGTACCATACATGTTGTTTTTAATAAAATGACCAAAGTTTCTGAAGACTAGATTCTGTTTCCTGTAGGTGGGGATATATCTTGAGAAATTGAAACTAGAAAGGGTGTTAGCAGATGCAGCCAGTGTGTGCTTACCATTCATCATAATCCGTGCATGGCACTAACCCAGGTAAAGTGAGGGTCAGAATAAGTCCTGCTTCCTGTCTTCAAGAAGCTTACATGTTAGGTAAAGACATACGAGATTAAAAAAAACTACATAGGTTTGTAACACGTAAGATCCTGTTAGGAATGTCTGTTAATATTGTCATTGAGAAGAATAAATGATTTGAAATAGATGGATCTATATCCTCTGAGCCTAGCTTAGACTATAGGTACATGCATGCAGGCGTGCGTGCGTGCGTGTGTGTGTGTGTAAATGTGTGAGAATTTCTTAAACTTGATGAGGAAAGTGGGTATTGTCTGTCATGACTGATGTTACTGTTTTTGACAGGAAATGGGTCTTTTTCTTCCTACATCACCTGGTATAGTAACTGGAATTCTGGAAAAATTAGATATGCATTGTGTTTGCGGTATGCTACAACTCTTTAAGCTGGGACATACCATACTGAGATCTGCCATGACTGGGCTGCTTTCTCAGACATATTGGAGATGATCCTGCCTGCCAAGTGCACAGAGGAGTTAAATGGTGATCAGAAAGTCAGCTTACGGTAGTCTGTTTTTGTCTCTGAACCTTTGACAGTCCTTTTCCCCTAAAGCAGGAAAAGTTTGGTTAAAACCCTAAAGCAGGAAAGAGACCTTGTCTTAAGTATGCAATTGCTCTCTTCACTCTCCCAAAGAAACTGCTCACAGGGACATTGCTAATTGAAATGTTATTTTCTTACCTGGGTATAACCTTAGAATCTTGATACATGGATCCTGGCTATTACTCCTCTTTGCTTAAAATTGGCACATTTTATGAAGTAATCTCTGGCCCAGAGGTTTGAAGTGGTGTCATCTTTTTCGATCTGTTGTCATTTTAGTGAGTGTTGAGGGAGTGGTACAGATAATAAGTTCTACTGGAGTTCAAAAGATGACAAGAAAACGTTAGATTGATCAATAAAGATTTTACAATTGAAGGACTTGATTTGTTCTTTAAATATGGATAGGATTTAGATGGATGCGAGTGGGAAGCTGGCCTATGAACATGGGGACAGAAGAGGAAAGCACCAACCATAATTTGGAGATGGGGAAGTCTAAGTTCGGTAGATTTGGAGGTTTTCTGTGGGGCAGTAGTTATCAGTTTTAGTGTATTAGTCACCCGCTGGGCTCCATCCCTAGAGGTTCTGTTCTAGTAGGGCTGCAGTAAGGCCCTAGAATTTGCATTGCTGGTAAGTTCCTTGGTGATGTTGATGCTGCTCTTCCAAGGGCCACACTTGAAAACCGTTGTAGGAGAATGTGTGAGATGCTGCTTGAGTCACATTAGAGTGAAGGTGGTGGCTGGGGCAGCCATAGTGCCTGGGGCAGCTGCGCTACCCAGCTCCCTTCCCCAATGTGCTCTGCTCAGGCAGCAGCCCTGGAGTATCGCTTAAGGAGCTGGGACTTTATTCAGGCAGTGATAAGCCATGGAAGAATTTTATCAGGATAAAATTGGCATTTCCTTTTGGTTAGTTGGGTAGCAGAGGGGGATGGGGAGAATGGCCAGAGGTAGTAAGATAAGCCGAAGGGTCATGCTGTGTCCATTGCGGGGGTTATTTCAGAGTGAATTTTAGAGAAAGAACTGGAAGGCAAGAAAGAGGAAGAATACAAATGACCCAGCATCTCTTTCAGTTTGGGAGCCTGGAAAATGGCGCTCACACTGATATAAAGGGGAAATCAGCAGGGACTGCTTTGGGGGAACTTCTCAGTTATTTTAAACCTTAGTTTACATTGTTTATCTTCTAAGGAGATTATTGTCTATTCTGTTTTCAAAGTGAAGGATCTACGTAATTTTTCATGCCTTCCAATTGTTTGTCTTCAGTGTCAGCTTTTCGTGAGTCTAAACATGCAATCACTTGTCTCCAGAATAATTTCCTCTCATCCCAAAATTTAAATGGAAGAATATTGTTTAAAACTATCTCTTAGCCATTTCATTGTAGTTTTCTCTAGACTTTTACGCACTTGTAGACTTGGCTAAGTATACATGAAATAGTGTTGATAAAAATATAGCCCTAATTATAGTACGTTGCAGTCTCTTTAATTTTTCTGTAAGTTATCAATTGCTAATCATTTGATCATTATAAATGCCCACAAGTTGGCTTATATTTCAGTTTTTTCCTCACTTTTCAAAGTAATATATGTCCATTGCAGAAAATCTGGAGCACAATGTGTAATAAAAAGAGTCAGCTGTGAACTACTCATATATTATGCCTTTAACATGTTCATTCATTTTACTCTTTCAACGGCTACATGTGTATAAAGGAGTAGAGCTGGGCCTGTCTGTTCGGACTGAGGCTCGTTATGCCAGTGTATGGAAGTAGGTGACAGATTTTCTTCTACCTACCTCTCCTCTACCCCAGGATTTGGCCACAGCCTGTATTTTGCATGGGGCCAGATCACCGGTAGTGACAGTACTACCCACTCCCCACCCCCCGACTCCCAGAGAATTAAACAAGTGCCAAAATGGTAAGAAAGGGTGGGAAGTGAAGAGGGCAGCATTTATAGTTTTGGTGGGATGCTGTGCTTATCTCCATCTCATTGGATCTTTCCTCCTGGGTCTGTAGGACCTTGAGAAGGAGGAGGCTGGGAAACAGACTGAAATGACTATGTCACACGCAGCTCTGTTGTGGGATTCCCTTCACTTAATCTGTAGAGAGGGACTTGAGAAGGGGAAGTTTCTTGCTTATCGTGCAGAGAGAAGGAAACATTTCAGTGACAGGTAAGCCTATCTCATCCTATGGGTGTCCCAAACAGGGCAGCAGCCATGGGTCCACCACAGAAGACATTAAAGGCAGGTAATGACAAAACTTAAGGCACAGCCAGGTGAGCAGGTGCCTAGAGTGTTGCTGGAGTGACATCCTGTGAGAAAAGAACTAGTGGCATTGAAGCGGGCTAAGGAGCAAAGTAGCACCTGGAGCCTGGAGAGGCAGAGGCACAAAGAGCAGCCTGTTGTGTGGGATGAGCCTTTCCTCTCCACCTCTCACCTCCAGTGAAAGAGAGAGAAAGGAAATAGAAAGGGCTCATGTCTTCTAATTGGCAGTAGGAGCCGTTGATCCTATAGATTTAGGGAGTAGTTGTTAGTAACTGTGCTTAGGACCCAGAAGCTACTAGGGGCATAGAGGCATAGATGTGGTGACCATTTATTCTGTAGACCAGACTAGGACACTGTTAATATTTACTTTGAGACTGGACCTGGCAGGAACAGTATCTAAGATCACCCTAGATACTGGGGATATTCAGGTTCCGTATACACATTGAAAAAACGTTTGGGAACTGCTTTTACATCTTAAACACCTCCTTCCCAATACCCTAAACTATTTTCGCACTTTGACTTTTTTGTTCTGCCTTAAAAAGAAAGGACAATAGTCATTATATCAGGACTACTTTGCTATACTAAATATTTTATCAAGAACATTATTAATGGTTGTGTTTCATCTATAAATGTATCATGCTTTTATTAATTGCATGTTACCAATCTAGATTTTTTTTCCAGCTATTTGTTACTATGATAGCAAAATAAATTTTTGTGTATGTCTCAGTATTTCCATAGAAGTCAGATTCTTAGAAATAGAATAACTGGGTCAGATTATATAATATAGTTTTTGATCTCTATTGCCAAATTCTAAGCATTTATTTTAAATCTGAATTTCTAAATTGAAAAACTGACAGTTGAGCTGCTTTTGGAAATACTGTGAAAGAATACTGTGATTAATTTTTTTTTAAAGGCACTGTTTAAAAAAATACTGTTTACCACTTGGTGTTTCCCTTGTGACTTTGGGTTATAAAGTGCAATACAAGGAAGGAACAGCTTGAGTAGAGAAAACATTTTTATTGCAATTGCAACATTTTTCACAGTGCCATAGAGTAAATATCTTGTAGAGATTGGAGTATACTGAATTTAGCTGTGGTGGATGTATGGGGTGTGGGCATAGAAATATTTGTGACAATCCTTACTGTTTTTATTGATAGTTTGTGTACTGCGGTTGAAAGATCAAGATTGGGGTGTGTCTAGCTATGTGTAGTTTTCACGAGAACATGATTCTTTATGTCTGCGATGACAGTTGTATAACATAATGGAGTGCCGGTGGCATTTTTCACATGGCATATGCATTTTATCATCATCATGAAACTAGCATGTTTTCAGGAGTGCGTTCTTTCAATGTGAGTCAGCTTTGCTACTAGTTATAGAATACTATTTTGTGGAAGTGGTTTTCAGCAAAAAAGAAAAGAAAGACTTCCTTCAGCAAGAACTAAAGTTGAGAAATTGGCTTTGAGAGAATTGTGTGTAGATCACTGGGCCAACTGAAGTGAAGGTGTTTTGTGAAGCCTGAGTGGTAATTGGCCCAGTCATTGCTGGTGTCTGAATGCTGCATGCCAGCCCTACCTCTGAGGTGCTCATTACTGACTATGTTGGAACTTGCTCGAAGGGGTCAGACCAATTTGCAAACAGGAAAAAAGAAACTTCTGGAAAGTTCGTGTGAAAAGACTTCCTGGTTAGTTTGAAAGCATTCCTGAGTTGTTTCCAGCTCATCTGGCCTGTGAAGATTCAAATGACCCAGGAAGGATTTTCTTATATTTTATGTATGATATATGGATGATTATGTTCTAACAGTCAGGAAAAAGTTATTCTAAGTATGACACTCAGATAATAACACCTAAGCTAAAAGGAAAGAATAACTTTGAATATTGATTTATTTAGCTCCTTAGAGCCTTTATGATTAAAACTTACGGTTGAAGCATAAGAGTTTATGCCTTTGGAAGCATCACCAAGTCTAAAAATAAAATCACAGGGCTGAAGTTCTGCTTTTTTAGATTTCCCAGTTTTCCGATGATGGCCTGTGATGTTTCGTTCCTTCTGCTGGGTCAGTAATCTAGTGCTCCGTTTTGCTTCTTTCTGTCCCCTGCCCCAGATTTAACATTTATTGATACAGGAGATTCCCAGTTGTTTCTGAATGGTGACCTGACAGTGTTAGATGTAAGTAGCAGCTATATTATGCCTTTCAGTTTAATAGCACGTAACTTTTAGGACAGGAGCATTGCGAATATAGTGTTTTCGATATCTTAAGCACCTCCTTGAATTCCTTGGACATTCCTGAAATGAATGTATGTGCATGGTATCCAGGATAAATGACATGCAGTTTATGCCTTCAGAAAAAGGTCATCCAGGCCACCTCCCCTCCTCCCATGTAATGTGGTCATATCTCAGGTCTTTACTCTTAAAATGGAATACTAAAGAGGTGTACCGGGGGGACACAAATTTGATTTTCCCTCTATCATCGTTAGCCATGACTTTGGCCAATTAGTGTGGGTTTTCAGCAGTCACTTTGTATAAGGTTGTACTGTGAGATTTTAATATTGTGCCAGGTTTAAAAACAACTATAAAGGCTTGGCTCATAGGGGACTATTACATGATGCTCTTTTTCTTAACCTTTAGGTATGCAAACCACTCCTCGTTTTTGTAATTTATCACCGAATACATTTTTTTTTTTAAGTCCCAAGTTAGTAATAAAACGAAACCTGTGAATTCCTTTTACAGGATAAACTTGTTTCTGATTTCAGGACAATCAAGGTTGGTATGTTCATGTTTATGGACAAGAATTTTTCTGAGATGGGTCATTTAAAAGCTGTTGGTTTTCTAATTTTTTATGTGCCGGGTTGCTTTTTTGGTTAAGACAATGCAGAGGGAGACCCTGGGCTAAGGAACTGTGCAAGTTCTAAATGGAATCCCCAAGGCATTTGGTTATTTAGTGGTACTGGCCTTGTTAGAAGGCAGCTGGAGAGCCTTTACGCCTCTTAAACAGCTGCATCACAACAAATAACTAGTTTGTATTGTTACTATGCAAAGCAGACCAAGCAGTGTCTCAAAATGTATTCTGAATGTGGCAATACCATCATGCAGGCTGCATGATCCTTGTGTGATTGCCCTATGGGAATGGGGAGCACAGGAACTTACTGAGGGATCCTTAAAAAGCAGCTCAGTTCTTACCAATGGCAGGGAGAAGTAGTGCCTCAAAATTTATAGGAAGGATTTTCTTCTCCCTCTTTCCCATTTATTCTCTTAACCTAGATACTTTCCCATCTATAGGAACAATAAGAGGAAAATAGTTCCATGAACCATTTGATTTGCAATGTAGCAGGAAAAAAGTTGTAATATTTCAAAAGATACCTGAGGATAAAATGGTAACTTAAAATATAACATTGGTAAATAAAAATTGGTAGATATGATGCAGATCGTGTATATTGGAAGGCTAAAATTAGTTTTTGTGTAATAATTTATTCATCAATAATTTCTATCTTGAACTCATCAGACTTGTTAAAATATTTGGGGTATGGGTGGAGGAGGAAAAGTGGGTACAACAGTGAATATTCAGTGTCTATAACCTTACTTCTCATTTTCTTTGCTGAACCACTGTTCTCTGGTGCCAGCTCCCCTCGCCAAGATCATGCCTCTGATTGCCTGGGATTCAGTGTAGTGGATGCTTTTTACTTCTTATCTTCACACCTTGGCAGCACAATATGTTGTAAGTCACTCTTTTGTTCTTGAAGCACTTCCTTCCCTATTCTGGAAGGGCCTGCAATGCTTAAATTTTATGTTGAAGAAAGTTAGTCTCTTCACTAGTCTTATCTCCCCAACAAATAACCGAAGCTAGATCATGATTGTAACACATCTAAGGTGCTGTAGGCCTTTAGACAACAGGAGGGAAACTAGGGGATCAAATGTGGTTTCCTGATAGAAGTAGTAGTGGAGTTATTTTCTTTTGCTAAGTGGCATTTGTGATGCACTTAGCACAGTGGGGGCTCAATATTTGAATGAATAAAGGGAGGTTTTAAACAAACAGATTGGATGAGGAAAGAGTATGTTCCATTTAGGAAACGGCATGAGCAAACGTCAGCAGAGGGGGAAGATGGAGCTGGTGAGGGTAAAAATGAATCATTCTTTTGGCCAGAGTGGAGTGATGGAAGGGGGTGGGGCAGGAGGAGAGCAAGGATGTGTTTTCTTGCCAGACTGCAGAGGGCTGCGGATACCAGCCAAGGAATTTTGAGTTGTGCTTGTGAGGCAGTGGGTGGACTGGAAGGATTCTGAGCTGGGGAGGCTGTTGGAATTGGGAAGACTAGTTCAGCGGCGTTGAATGGGATCAGAATGAAAAAAATCCCCGTTTTGGTCTCTCCTCTGGACTGCTCTCAGGCACTTGGCCCCCAGAGGGGCCAAGCTCTCATGACTGACTGCCCTGTCGTTGCCCTTTGGTCACTTCACCTGAGCCACCTGGTCCCATGACCAGTGACTACTGAAAATTCCTATCACCTGTGTGCACAGCATATCAAATCATAGCGGCCTTAACGCTGGTTTTCTGATAACACAAGCACCAACCTTGGGAGAAGTCACAGTGCCCAGGGGGACAGAGGGCAGCACTGTGGTTGGAGTTACTGCATAGCACCAGATCCGTGAGGCTGAGAAGGTCTGTCGTTCAGAAAGCGAGTGAGGAGGGTGTGAAGGGTGTGAGTTGGACGCCTTGAAAAGGATTAGGAGTTAAGGGGCAGAGGGCAAAAACATACTAAGTATTTGTCTTAAAACTGAAATAGTTCCTAGATATGAAAACAATTCATGAGCATTTACTTTTGAGTTTATCAACCCTTGCTCCCCAGGCCTCCTTTTCCTCATATCCACCAACCAGGTATACCCCCAGAACCATATATAGACATCATAATAGCTCATTTTTTTCTTTAAAAGTGTAAGTACTTCAGAGATCAAGTCAAAGTATGAGAGGAAAGCTCTGAAAGTACTTCTGTCTCTCCAAACCTTGGTGACAGATTTGGCGACAAGGAGCAAGGGTGAGAAGCACAATGGCCGAGAAGGGCTGACCCCTCTGCTTCATGGCTACCAGCCTGTGCTGCTCCTCGACACGCATTCGGGAGTGTTCTGTGTGAGTGGCCTGAGCAGAGGGTATAAACGCTCCACATTATCTTAGTAAATGGTATCCATGTTAGATATTTCTTGTTGGTAAAAATGAAAAAAAAAAAAAATACTATTGTGAGATAATTGTAGAGAACCATGATGTATAAGTTTTGATAGATTCCTGTGACATCAGGAAAGCAAAATGTTTTTGTACGCTTGAGAAAATATCCTCCATTGCTATTTATAAGCTGTAAAAACAACATCTGGAAAGTCACTCAGATCGAGTAAAACTGGGTCTAGGTTAGAATGTCGGTTAATATTTATTAAATAATCATAAATATGTTGATGCCATACATCCTTGCAGCTTTCTTCAGCTAATGACATTTTCATTAAACTGGTGACATCAGTGAAAAGTGACAAGGTGGTGACCTTTTTAGTAGCTCCAACTATCTTTGAGAGTGAGCACTAAGAAAAGAGGCTCTTTTGTAAGCATTATCTACTTTCCTTTCAATCTTGTGGAAGTCCATTTCCCTGTAATTTTAAATTCATCCTGGGAGAATTAACTAAGCGATGTTTTGTCAAGATATATTTCTATATTTGTGCGCTGAGTGTGTCACTTGGTTTTTCTCTCCATGTATTTTAAGTGAGAGGTTGTTTAGAAATTCCTAATTGGTACAATACCTAATTCTGAAAGTGAACAGACTTGTGTTACCTGGGCCAGTTTCATGTTTTCAGTAGGGTTGTCACGTATTAACTGGCCTGCCCAGTGTCACACAGCTAGATGATACCAGAACTCAGACCTTTTGTATTTTCATTTCCTATTTAGGGCTTTTCTTGATAAACTAAAGTTTTTCTCTGTAAAACAATGGTGAAGTCACTTAACGTCAGAGCATTCTTATTGTTCCACGGAGACAGGATCCAGATGATATAGTGGGAGTCTTATCAGCTCTCCTTGGCCAGGCCTTGGAAGGGTTCCCATCAGGGTCTTTTTTATTAGCAGTTAACAAAGTGTTTTATTAATAAGAAGAAAGTTTGGTTTTTTTTTTTAATCCTAGTGTCTTTGCTTGGATTGCTATAACAAAATATCATAGACTGAGTAGCTTAAATAGCAGACATTTCTCACAGTGCTGGAAGCTGGGAAGATCAAGATCAAGATCAAGGTGTCAGTGAATTTGTTCTTGGTCCCTTCCTCTTATAAGGACACTAATCCCATCATGGAGACCCACCCTCATGACCTCATCTAAGCTGAATTACCAAAGGCCCTACCTCCTAATATCATCACAATGAGGATACGGTTTCAAAATACAAATTTTAGAGGAACACATTCAGTTTGTAACACCTAGTGATACTGTGTTTTTAAATGGGCTTTCTGGCAGAAAGTATGTTTTTAGTTGAAGATCCAGCTTGTCAGTCATCATTGCTCATACTCAAAAATATTCAGAGATATGATTAAATGTATTTGAAAATATTCAAAGATGACTAGGTTGATAATTTAACTCTTTTCTATTTGTCCAGTTTATTCAGCAAGTGTTTAATTGAGCACATCTTTTGAGTTAGGCCCTGTGCTGGGTTCTAGGCCAAAGGGATAATTAGATAGAACCATTTATCTTATTTGAGCCATTTGGTAGCCATTATTAAAGTTGTATGTAGTTATTTCCCTCTAATCTTTCAAGTATATTTTATACAGTTGTAGTCTTGTCCTGTGTTTTTTTGTTTGTTTGTTTGTTTGTTTTTTTTAACAAGAGGTATTCTATACCATATAGATAATAATATAATGAATACCTAAGTAGTCACACCTGGCTTTATCAGAGCTTAATAGTATTTGAAGAAAACATGTCAAAATATTTTTTTAAACATGAGAAATAAACATCACAGAGTTGAAGCTCCAGCGTGCTCCTCCCCGTCCGCTGTCTGTCCCTTTTCAGAAGTAACCTTTATCCTAGGTTTGGGGATATCATCACCATGCCTGTTTTATACATTTATTACATATGTATGAGTTTATGAGCAGTATAAAATGTCTTTTTTAAGACTATATAAAAGAGCAAACTATTCTTCTGTACCTTGAGGAAAAAAAACAGCCATATTATCTGAGATTTATTTCTCTTGATACATAGCTCTAGTTTTTTTTTTTTTTTTAAGAAATGGATGTATGTAGTATTCCATTGTATGATTATTCTACATTATATTCTGTTGTCAGATATTTTTGGAAAGTGTCCAGATTTTCATTATTGTAAACAGCACTGCTATGGACATTCTTGTATATGTCTCCTGATGTGTGTATGTGAGTTTCTCTGGGGACTTATGTGAGGAATTGCAGGTGATAGGATATGAGTATCTTCAACTATAAACTTATCTCCAACTTTGCGAGGTAGTGACACAATGCTCTAAAATTAGCCAGTTTACATTCTCCCTATAATAAGTATATAAGTGATCTTGTTGATCTGCATCTTCTCCATCTTGGTATTATCAGACTTTTGAATATTTTGCTCATCTGTTGGGTATAAAGAGATACCTTATCTTCTAGCTTTAATGTTGCATTTCCCTGTTTGCAAGAGGTTGAATATCTTTTCATATGTCTCTTGTCTTTTCAGGGTGTTGCTTCTGTAATTTTTGTAATGTACCCCTACTTCTCCACAGGTGGTGATGGGACTCAAGTGCAGAGAAATGGATTAATCATAATCGTGATTCATGACACTGGGTTTTGCATGACCCTCTTATTTATATTTTTAATGTAATGAATACCTGTGAACTTTAAGATCAGAAACATTTCCAACTTACATCTACCTGTGCTTTTCCCCCATTCTGTCCTTCTGCCTCTTCCTCCCATACCTACTATCCTAAAGTTTTCCATTCCTTATGATCTAGTTCTATATGTGGTATTTTGGGAGAGGGGCTTGCTTTTCTCATTCTCCATTATTAGTGTGATTTATCCAAGTTGTTGCACTGACTTTGGTTCATTCATTTTCAC
The DNA here is from genome assembly GCF_000325575.1 of Pteropus alecto. Taxonomy (NCBI): domain Eukaryota; kingdom Metazoa; phylum Chordata; class Mammalia; order Chiroptera; family Pteropodidae; genus Pteropus; species Pteropus alecto. Next base: position 9,917,011 of record NW_006431918.1, on the reverse strand, counting down.
TGCTGTATTGTCCCTGGTGCTATTATTTTTCTATTAGTTCACTTTTCAGTAGGCATTTGAGTTATTTTCAGTTGTCTGTTACTATGAATTATTCTTTTATGAACATTCATATATGTGAATTTTTATGGTCATGACCATACCATGATGGTCTCTTGAATACTACCTGGGACTGTAAATTCAGGATTAGGTATTCTGAGGTTTAACTTTGTTCACTAATGCCATTTTTTCCCCCTCAAAATTGTACCATCTATATTCCTACAAGCCTCAGTGGTTCAGGTTGCTCCAGAGCTTCTGCTCAATTTGTAGTTCTTTTTGTGCTTATAATTCTCAGTAGTAAACTTATGTTGGTTTGGTGGAATGAGGTAGTAAGGTTTGGCTTCCTGGTAACATGACAACGGGTGTGGAGGGGATGGAGAAGGAACCCATAAGCCTGCCCTGCTAGCTGTTGGAGGCCTCCATTGTTTATGAAAAGAAGTTCGCATTTGCTGGATGGCCAAGTGGACTTAGGTCAGTTTCTAAAAGCTTTCTTCATGTATATTTGATAATTGTTTTTATGTTTGTAATTTTAAATTTACTGGTTTTATAGCCTTTCTCAAAGGTTTAAAGTTTACAGTGGATCTAACCTTTGCTCTTTTGTAATGTCTGCTCTGTTTTGTACATAGTGGTTTTTTCCTTGTGTTTGTTTTAATTTTAGATTGTGAGCTCCTTTTTAGTTGAGCTATATCCGTGGGAATCTGGGAATACCTGAATCAAAGGTGTATTAAAGATATAGAGTGGGAGTTTTAACAAAATACTTAGCAGTGTTAGATAAAATATATATTCTTTTAAATGCACAGCTGTGATTGTAAAAAAGTATGGAAAAAAATCCCCAGAATCTGACAGTGAAGAAAAGACATAAATCCAGAGCAGTATACTAGGAGTTAAACTTTCAGCAAGGTTAGAAACAAGACACTTGGAGTCTTAATACCGATTTAGGAAGAGAGAATGAAGCATCGAGCAAGAAGTTAGACTTGGGATCTCCCCTTATATCCAGTTAGCCAAGACCCTCCAATGGCTGTATCCCTGGGGAAGGAGTGGATCAGAAAAAGCCTGCCTGCCACACAGGGATACAGAGAAGTTTGTCTACCTTAGGCTGGGCTGTAGGTAGAGGATAAAAGTGCTCCGATCCTGCCCCCAAATTAGCAAGCACAGGTGTTCCCTCACTTCTTAGGGTTCAAATGCATACCACCCAGGTTTTCTGGGAATCACTAAGGAATTAACATAACCAACCCAGAGTCAGTGATGTCCCTCTCCTGAGATACCTCACGGAAACAAACCTGTGGCTGTTTCCAAGTCGAACTCCTTAGTAGGTAACATTCTTTGAAAGTGGGAACCTGATCCTGTGGCCTTTGTACACCGATGTATTTTCACAATGAATAAGTGAACAAATAGAAACACATGGGCATTTTTAACAGAGCATAAAGTTTACCCACAAGATAGGTTTTAATGCATTTAAAATAAAGCTTAGAAAGGATACCATTTTGTAGTTAAAGTTTTCTACAGTTTTCAAAGATTCTTCCATTCTCAGACTATTCTGCAAGCCACAGAATCAGGAGACATTCATTGAGCATGTTCTCTGTTCTGAGCATTGAGGATACAAAGACAAACACGTGCTCTGCCCTTCCAGAGTTGTAAGTGGAGGGGAGTGACGAGATTGTACATTAATCGTTACAGTGCAAAGTGCAAAACAAGTGACATAGTAAATTTTCAAAGCAGTTTTTGGATTGCAGATTTCAAGTGATTCACCTGAGGAATTTGTTCATTCAGTGAACTTTTAATAGAGCTTCTCATGTGGTCAGCACTGGGCGGACTACAAGAGTGCCTAATATTTATTGTATGCTCACCCATATTTTAGGCACCCACAATTTTATATATTGTTAATCTCTACAGTATAATTTTAAATCTCACAACACCCTTGTGAAGAGGATCCTGTAATTATCCTAATTTTTAAAACTTTTTATTGAAATTTATCATATATATAGAAGTACACTTTCATACATGTACAGCCGGATGGCCTTTCATGAGTTATACGCACCTGTGTAACCGCCACCCAAAGCAAGAACAAGTCAGACATTGCAGATGTTCCTGAAGACCCCTTCTGCCCCCTTGACTTCCGGCAGCAAATTTTTTTTCTGCTTCCGTATATTCTGGAACTAGAATCATATAGTATATATTCTTTTGTTCTGTTCTATTTTGTGTAGTTGTGGATTGTTCATTCCCATTGTTGTCTAGTATTCCATCGTCTCCATTTTAAGGTGAGGAAACCGAGGCTGAGGTCAGAGTAGCCCAAGATCACACAAATAGCAATGAACATGTATTACAATGCCACCAAAAGTTTTTTTGAAACACGATTTTTCATGTTCTCATGGTATTCTATCATGTAAGTACACCACAGTGAATTTAACCAATCCCCTTCTGAGGGATTTCTGCGTTGTTTCTAACATGACATTTATACTTTACCATAAAAAAAAAAATCATTTTCAATATTTAAAGTGCATTTTTAGGTTTTTAGCTAATTTTCCATTGATTATAATCAGGTCCACAGAAGTATAGCAGCCAATATCATAATTTCTCTTACGGCTTTCTCTGTAAGACTGCAGCTGCTAGTTAAGGGAGCATTTCTAGTTTTTACATGCCATCTGCCCGCCTTTTGAAAATGCCTTGTCAGAGTAGGCAGGTTCCTTTTTTCCCTTTACCCCAACTGTGTGGTGTTCCTGCTCCCTTTTTTCCCATCTCAGTTCCGCCGCCCAGTACCTGTTGCTTTGCCAGACGGATAACTCTCCCTGTGGCCCACAGATGAGTCTGCAGGGGGTCTCCACGGCTTCCCTTAATGAAACACGGTCTAGTGCAAGGTGCACAGAGGGGACTTCTGGGGCGTGAACTTCTGGAAGGCAGGGGCCATGTATTATTCACCATCGTGCCTGGCATGCTGTAGGGGCCTGCTAAATTTGAGGTTACCAAATGAAGACTTACTGGAACCTCAGATTCGTCTTCTTTGATTAATGTTATGATTTATGCTTTTGGGAAACATGTTCAATTTTCTTAGAGTCTTCAAACTGAAATAGAATACCTGGAGCTCTTCATTTAAATGTTTTTCTGTTCTGATGAGTAGAGGGAGGAGTAACTTAGGAAAATATATATAAAAAAAAAATAATGATTTTTCCAGTCTGAAGTTTCTTATATTTTCTCCATTCATTGAATGTTTACTAAAGTCCTACTGAGTGACATGTGATAGAGATACAAAGAGGAATATAATAGTCCTTGCCCTTGAAAAATACCTCGAGGAATACATAATCTAGTGGGAGAGATAGCCATTGTAAATATCATACATTGTGGTAAAATATAAAGCTGTGAGCAGTTTTTTTTTTTTCTTTGAACACATGGAAGGGGACCTCGAAACTTAGGGGATCGAGAGGCTGTCAGGAGGATCTCCTGGAAGAGATGACACCAGAACTGAATCTTAAAGTACGCATATTCCTATTCAGTCCTCTACCCAAATGCTACACCACCTCCTTTTTTTCTAGAATGGGAGTACCGTCCGTAGTTAAAACTTTCTACCATTTCTAATGTAAAAATCCCATTCTTCTCTTTTCCCTCACACCACATAGATCTTCTCTCAGCGTCACGTTGATCCTAGCTTTGAAATGCCTTCAGAATGCAGTTCTTTTTTCTCTTCCTTTCTGTTCTCACATTGATACCACCTTTATTTGAAAACAAAAACAAAAACAAAAACAAAAATATAGGGTTGGAAGTCCTTCATTTTTGTGTTTTAAGGATCTGACCTAGATCTTAGCCCATCGTGAATTCAAAATTTGTTAAACCAAAACGAGCTAAATGATCTCTGACTGGTCTTCCTCTAGTCCCTTTTCCTTTCCTTTGACTCTATGCAGGGTCCTCAAAGTTATTAAAACGTTGGCGTGTATGTGCGTGTATGTGCATCACTCTGCTGCTTCAGATTCTTCCATGACTCATTACCCTCAACGAAAATCCAGCTTCTTGGCCCAGGTCTTCACCATCGACCCCAGCCTCCCACACGTGCTCCTCATCCTTTCAGCGTCCCGTCGTACTGTGCCAGGGCACACGTGGAGTTTTCTATGTCATTCTCATGGCCCCATGTACCCGCTCATTTTCTGTCCTGTCACTTCTGTCTCTTGTGTTAAGATTTATCTAGCTCAGCTGTCATCAACCCTGTGTGAGCTTCCCTGCCTTTCTCGGGAAGAATTGATTGTACCCTCTGCTTGACTCCTTGACGTCTGTCCGGTCAGTCCTCTTGTAGCATTTCTACGTTACGTTATAATTGTTTGTTTTCCTCTACATTTCTCCCATCAGACCGAGGGCCAGGAATGGTGTCTGATCCTTCTGTGTTCCCTTGTCAGGTGCTTATTACCTGTCAGATGAATAGGTCCTTCCTGTACTGTCCCTTAAACACACTTTCTGCTTTCACATCTCTTCAGTTTTGCTTGCATGATTTTTCATGACGGACAAACCCTTTCAGCAGCTCTATTTAAATGTAGTGCAGTATTCAAGGGCCAGTTTAAGTCATGCCTCGTTTGTGGAATTGTCTCTGATCATGGCATCCCCAAATATTGGCACCTGCCTACGAACCATCTTTGTTTATTAGCCTTTGACTGTGGCACTTGCAGCATATCTGCTATTACTATTTGTATTTTTGTTAGATTATAAACTCAGAAGGTAGAGGTCGTCTCTAAGACAATTGTGAATCTACACTGTTGGAAAATATAATTTCTTAATGATTATTTGCTCTTTAAAGGTAGATCTGTTAGTAATAACATTCATTTAGTTTCCTTTGTCTGAAAATATCTATTTGCTATTCATGAAGGATACTTTTGCTGGATATAGACTTTGTAGTGGACAGTTCTTTCAACATTTAAAAAATATTGTGCAACTTCCTTTGTCTCCATGGTTTCAGATGAGAAAGTCACTGTCGTTTGTATTGGTGCGCCCCTTCAGATGTTATTGCTCTCTGACTGGTTTTGAAATTTTTTTTGTCTTTAGTTTTTAGAAGTTTAATTATGATACTTTACCACTGACCCCAGCTTTGGCATTTATTTCTTTGAATTTATTTTGATTCAGCAGTTTGCCCAGCTTCTTAAATTTGAATGCTTTGTACTTACTGTCTGTCACCAATTTTGGGACGTTTTCAGCTATTATTTCTTGTAATACCCTTCTAGTCTCACTCCATTTCCCCTCTCCTTCTGGACTCTGGTAAACCTTATGCTAATATGAAGTACTAATCCTAGAGCTATCTCAGTCCAACTCTGTGCTTAAAAGAAGCCCATAAGTTTTGTATGTGTATAATCTTTTTCACTCAACGAACCTTTTACTTTAATGTATATTATAACATTTATAATTCCACCCAATGAATCCTTTATTTATATTTATTTACCTTGAACTACCAGGTTTGTCTAAAAGTGTTTCTATACCAAATTATAGACCTGAGGCCTCTATTTCCTTTCTCTGTTAAAAAAAAAAAATGCTGGTATGGTTGAATGTGCTGATTTTATCACCTATTAAGTCACAAGTGTCACTTTGAGGAGCAATGACCTAGAACAGCACTTTCCAAAGTGTGGCCTATAGACCTGTTCTTGTCTGCAGACTGTTGGTTACGAAGAGACAAGGAGTTTATTTCCTTCGTCAAGGAGGTCTTGCTGTGAAAAAACGTCAGCAAAACTAAACAGTGGGCTTGATGACTCTGTCAGTTTATATTCTGTCCAAATGCCTTGTCTTGCAAGAACCCTGTGACAGACAGATCAGGGACTGGAAATTTGGTTAGCATTGCCTACATGTACCTCAAAATGTCCCTTGCCACCCACTTCTTAGCAGTGTGACTGTCAGCTTTCCAAGTCTGTAGTAGATTTGACCTCAGGTGATGGGATGCTACACAAATTTGCTGTATCAAAATAAACTCAGTATCTCGGTGCCATTTAGTGTGGGAGTAAATGACTCTGACAAAGTTTGGGAATAAAAAGGTCAGAAGTTGGGAATCAGACCTGGGTTTAATTCTGGTTTTACTGTTTGACCTATTAAGTATCCCCCTGCCCCACTTATAAGATGGAGATGTACTATCTACCTTATAGGATGATTCTAAGAATTGAGGTAATATTTATTTAAAATATTCACCATAACACTCGATGCTTATTGTTGTCAGAATTATGAAATGATAAAGTTCTGAAAAAAGAAAAATAATAGGGGTAAGTGATTATATTAGATAATGAAAAGTGTGACATGAGACCGTGGTTCAAAATGTGGCACAGAAAGTGAGACAAAGGGACAGAATAATATAGAGACGCCAGAATTAAATGTTCAAGGATGCAAAAGGTTAGGTGCTTTTTAAGTGTGCAAGTGACAGAGAAAAGGTCTTCAAAATAATGGAGAAAATTCGACTACCTAAAAGTATACAGAATTCAAAATTATAATTCAAAATAGAGGCTACAGAAGTAAGAGGGAAAATATTTCAAACTATTATCTATCAAACTTGGAATAGATAAAATGAAGACTGTATATTAATGGCAGTTTATACCATAGAAATTCTTGTTAAGAAGGAAATAAAAATTAAAAATTGGGAAGTACAAAAAATAAAATTTGAAAACAGTTGATCAAATAGAGGAATGAATTTCCTTGTACCCATTGTTTACCTCCAGGAATTATAAAGTCACGGTCAAGTGCTGAGGTATAATTCAGGCTCGATATGAGGATGTCTGTCGGTCAAGTTTGTAACTCATAGGTTTGCTCCTTTGGTTTCTAGGATTTTTGGCAGACATTGCATTTTAAATATAATTGAGAAGGAGTTTACGGCTTTGTTTTATCAGTTTGCAGAAATATAGAATGAAATCCAATATTTCCTTTTGGAGCCATTCCTTTTGGAAGCTTTCCATCTCTGATTCAGCCTTTTTTTTCTGTGCTAACTGACCGTGTGATACAAATTTACTTTCTGTGACATAGCTTGCAGAATAAAGCATTAGCTGATCACTTGCTAAGAATACTTATTAGAACAAGAGTCCTTTGAACTGGAGCCTGGAAGTTATTGGTGGGCCAGAAAAATTCCCGAGAGTCGCGCGCGCGCATGTGTGTGTGTGTGTGTGTGTGTAGTTTTGGTTGGGGGTGGGAGTTGGTGTGGGGAGACAGGAGGAATCAATAATGTAATTAAACCTAGAGTAATAGTAATAAAAACTTTAACTGAAAAATATGCTTGAGGGGCACATGGATCTTCTATTGATACATAGGCAATTATTTATTATACATCTTAGTGTGATATTTCCAGCTAGGTACTGATTTAGAATAAAAAACAGTCGAAATTAGGATATACTGCTGCTACGCACAGCTACCATATCTGTGTCTAATAACTGGAACCCCCATTATAAAAGCCAAGAGATGCGAGCTCGCCGGAGCTTGGCGAGGGATTTCTAGTGCAGGTTGTATTAAGTTTTGGAGGAGGTGGAGAAGGGTATTCCAAGCAGAAGGCAGGGCATATACAAAGATCTCAAGGAAAGAAAGATCTTTGGCTTTTTTTTTTTTTTTCTTCTTCCTAGGGACGGAAGGGAGGCCATTAGCAGCTGGAGTTCAGTGAACTTAGCAGGTGCAGGCAGGGACCAGATCACATGGAGTCTTTTAGAGCTTTAGTGAGGAGTCGGTTTTATTCTGAATAGAATGGAATGATGTTGAAGGATTTAAGTTGGGCCGTAAGGAGATCCACTTTCTATTTTCTGTTAACTTTTGCTGCTGTATGGGAATTGGGCTGACGGGGAATGAGTGGAAGCAGATGACCAGTCAGGAGATGATGGTGGCTGGGCTAACGGTGGAGACAGAGAAACGAGCACATCCACGGGATATTTTGGGTGGAGAGTGACTGTAGAGGGTTAAGAGAAAGGGAGGAATCAGGATGATTTGTCAGAGAACTACTCCTTGCCAAAATCTGACAGCCTTACAAAACACTTGGCACTTTTGATTATTCTTAATTCTGTGTCTTCTTTGAATCTGCACTCTACTTGTTTCTCATTGTGTCTGCTCTTTCTGTGCCCTCTTTTCTGCATTTGTGAGTCACCTTCCTGGTTCACTTCTCTATTTTCATCTCTAGATTTTCTGTACTTTTTCCTTCTAAAAACCTTTATTTCACTTTAATCGCTTCTCTGCATACATAGACAATTAAAACCTCTGGCCTTGACTGTTATCTGCAACTGCTTTCAGAATTTCTGTTTAGTTAATCTACTTTCTAAAATACCTAAAATGCAATTATTTGTTCTCTGACCTTAAATTGGCTTCCTCTCTTGACTTCCTTTTTTTTTTTTTTTTTCTTTAATGATTTCGCCACTCTCTGTAACCCAGACAGGATAACTTAGTAATCTTTGATTCATTATTTTCCTTTCCTGTAATTTGTTGTATAAAATCCAGTATTAGTCCCAAGTTGTCAGGGAAGAAACTGAAATTTGGAAGAATTGCTCAGGGTCACCCAGCTGGGCACTGCTGGCAGTAATGTGTGAACCCTAGTGTGACACCAGACCCCATATTGTCAATCATTATACTGTACTGTAGGTGAAGGAGCTTTGTGATAATGCTTTGCTGAATGATACCTAACCTTATTTTGTTTAAAAACGTGTCAAAATTTCAGAGGTTGGGAACTTCTCCCAGTAGTTATACTAGTTGTACTACTCCTAGCAAGTCATACTAGCTATCTGAATGTTTTCTCTAACTACTGTACATATTTTTATCTTTTGTAAACACATAGTAAATGTGTTAATTTGCTATGCCAAATTATTTTCTTTTTTTGAGGGGAAGAAGAGAAGAGTAACAGTGAGTGGTGGGTACAAGTTCTTCATTTTTTCTCCTCTATCAAAGGGCTCATTTACCCATATGAATATTGAGTTTCATTATTTAAAATAGTGTTGTCCATCTGGTAAAAAAAAGCTGCTATTTTAAAATTTAAATTCCTTAATTACTAGTGATATTGTGTGTTTATTAGTGGTGATTATGAATTACATTGATGATGATTATTTTTATTAGCCTTTAGATAAAAAACTTGGTTAAAGATAAACTGAAATGTACAATCAATCTTTTAATTTCTGCATCAGATATTAGGTTGAGAATGTCTTATCTATGACTTCTAAGTTTTAAAAGAACTTTTACATTAAATCATCTTATTTTAACATTTTATCTTTCAATTTTGGAAGTGGAAGGACAAAGTTACCAATGTATGAGAGATTGAGGCTCAGCCTGAGAATGTGTTGGATCTGAGGGGATGCAAATATGATTCATTTATGCAGAACGTAAATCCAAGTCCAGTGCTTTGTCTCCATACTACCAGACCTCTCTGTAGTGCTTGAGGGTGTGGGCAAGGGCAGCAGCCTAGACACACAGCCCTCCGAGACTCTTCGATCTTTGAGGATAGAGCCCAGATTGTTGGGTGTCTATGACATTAATCTGGGGAGTCTTCTTGCATCCGTCTTGACAGGGTCTATCATTTCATGGTTAAATTCAACAGCTCGTGACGAGGGCCTTCTGTTATTTTTGGTTACACCATTTCCTAGCTGCAACTCTGGGTCCTATCTTAAATCTGGCTATTAAGTACTGAACTCTGGGCTACCAGTGTTCTCTGTGGGAACTCTCTCCTGTCCCCTTTCTGTCTTGTCACGGTTACTCCCTTTTGGAATACTGGCCATCACTTTAACACTTTGCATTGTGAAACATGTAGAGCAGGTATGAACTCACTGTGTGTAATGAGGCTCTACTCCCTAGGAAGTTTATCTACCAGGGGCATGTAGTGTATACTTGTACAATTCCTCAAGTCACAGCCCTAGGGGAATCCTGCCTTTAAGCATAGCCACTATATTATGGTTCTGCAGAGAAACAGAACTAATAGAATATATTCATGTAAGTATATATAGGAAATGAGATTTATTATAAAGAATTGGATTACGTGATTAGGGAGGCTGAGAAGGCTTCTGATTAGATGATCTGCCATCTGCAATGTCTCAGCTCAGACAGTCAGGTAGAAAGGTAGAAAATTCAACTTTTCTTTTTGTTCTAGTTGGGTCTTCAACATGTCGGATGATGCCCACCCATATTGGGGAGGGCCATCTGCTTTGGTCAGTCTACCAATTGAAATCTTGATCTCTTCTGGAATGTCTCACAGACACACTTAGAAATCTTATTTAACCAAATATTAGGCATTCTGTGGCCCAGTCAAGTTGACCCAAACATTAACCATCATAGCCACATTATCTTATCTGTCTGTCTTGATGATTGGGTATCATTAATTTGTTTTGCTTTGGCTTTAACTTATTTTTTTTCTGATCATAAAAATTATTTATGCCAAATAAAGACTTTAAAAAATACATAAAAATACAAAGAACATAAAAACCATTGGGTAAGACTTAGGGGGACTTACATCCTAAGCTGTTTTATGTGCACTTATATGCTTCCTATGCGTTCAGTGATTTTGCAAGTTGACCATGTGTCCTACTCG
>NW_006431918.1:9836958-9906459 GCF_000325575.1 Pteropus alecto | reverse complement strand
GGTCCAGACTTGTGTCATTCTGTCCCAAGAGGCTTGGACTGTGTTGATTCTGCTTTCTGGGATCTTGGTCTGTGTTGACCTTGCCCTTGAGGAAGCATGAAACCAAGACGCAGCCCTCACTGCCCAGCCTGCACACTCGCTTCCCAACAGCCGCTTTTCTGAGTTTGCTTCGTGTCCTCCTTCCTGTTGGCCGTGTTCCTCCGTCCAGCGCTCTCTTATCCTGCCATTCTTCTTGGGAAACTTTCCTTCCCCTGGGGCTATCCACAGAGTCTTTTAAAAAAAGGTTTTTATTCCTGACTTCTCCTCTAACATTTCAGCATGATCAAGATGTTTTGATCATTTACGTGCATTTTATAAGGGTACCGGCAGGAAAGCGTCTTGTGACACGACTGTGGCCTGGTGAGGCTGCATATTGTGATGGTTTAGACTGGAAGCTGGCTCCAGTGTTCAAATCATGGTAACACAATGTTACCTTTTGTGTCGTACTGTGTTCCTCTGTAAAATCGAGTGAAGGTTGTTTACCTAACTGAATATAATGAGGATTACGTGAACTAATACATGCAAATTACTTCCCTAGAGTAGTGACTAGCACATAGGAGATGCTGGGAGCTCTGGATTTGTAACAATTTTCTAGGCAATTATGAGTGTTTAAATTTCTTTATGTTGAACATACATTATTATGTTAAAATGGACTATCTCATGGACTTAGGCCCTGCCTACTGCAATTTTTTAGAAGGACTGGTTTCTGCCTTTAGGGGCTTTTGGTGGAATTTTATGTGTTAACCTAGTAAAGTCTTTAGAAATAATTTTGGCCTTGAAAGAATGTGTTTTGTACTCTCTGTCCTTATACTTGAGTTGTCACTCATGGCATCTGTTGACCGTGTACTTCACAGCTCCTATTAAGGAAGGTGGTGCTGCTCACAGCCCCTGCTGAGGAGAAAGCACTCTGAGGACCATGCGACCTCTCACCTCTCCCTAAGTTAGCTGATTTGATTGCAGCGGCACACTAGACTTCTGTCATGGCCTTCTGTGGAAAAAAAAGAAAAAATGAGTTGGGCCAATTTGATTCTCTCAAAACTTGGGAAATAAGGGAAAAACAGTGAGAGCTGAAGTTGACAGTGTCACAAAGCAATGTAAGGATGATGAAACGGCCTTATCAGGCAGTGCCATGGCAACAAGCCCTCTGAGTAAGCAGCAGTTACAACAGCAAGAATTGATACGAAACAGCAGAAAAGATATGGCGATTGCAAGTGACAGAGAGAAACGTGAACACTCAGAACCAACTTGTGTTAATGGCAGAGGTCCAAAGAGAAAATTCTTGAGTTGGCTGTAAAGCAAGTTCCTTTTTATAACAGGCTGTTGACGTTTTTTCCTGGGCTCCTTGCAGTTGTATTCTCATTGTTTGAGTATTCCTTGCATCCAACAGGGCATAATGTATATATAAGTTTAGTATAGTTGACCCTCAAACAACATGGATTTGAACTGCAAGGGTCCACTTGTCAGTAGATTTTTTTCAATAAATATGTACCGTACTATAAATATAGTTTCTAATATTTCCTTTAGCTTACTTTATTGTAAGACTACAGTATATAATACCTATACACAATACGTGTTAATGAGTTTATGTTATCAGTAAGGCTTCTGGTCAACAGTAGGCTATTAGTAAAGTTTTGGGAGAGTCAGAAGTTATACCTGGATTTTCAACTGCAGGGGAAGCCAGTTCTCCTAACCCCCGTATTGTTCAAGGATCACTGTATGTAGTTCTTCTCATTCCTGTCTAAAGGATTCCTGTTTTGTTCCTAATGCCTTGAATGGCTCCTCTGTAGTTTACAGTGATTCAAAACAACTCCACTTTTTAGGATCCTGTTCAACCCCTCTAATCTACTCTGTATTTTCCTGACGACTTTAACCTTTTTTTTTTTTTTGAGTTCGTCTTCCGTTGAACTCCTATGGCATTTGTAATCTGGAGTCCTCACTTCTGTGCAATATGTGATGGTGATCTCTCCCCGATGGAGGTCGTGAGCTCCCTAGGGCAACAGTCACGTCCTCTTTGAATTTTCTGGTGCACCCTGGGCTGTGCCGCTTCAGTGGTAGATGCAAGACATTGGTTGTTTCTGGCGGCATTTCTCTTAGCTTTGTGGTCCTAATTTATCTTGGGGCACAAAAGATGAGATGAGGCTTTAGCCCCTCCTTAGAGTGAGTCTTGTTTTACTTTTTCAAAAATTTGTTTTAAAGACAATAAATATGAAAGCATTTGGGAGAAATGGGTTAGTTAATACAGTAACTTTTGTTTGATAGCTTAAGTTTCTTGTCGTGGCAGAACAATGGAAAAGCTCATGTTCTTTAGGCCAGAATAACAGCTGACATCTAAATCCCTGCTAATATTTACTTTGGGCCTTAAGCATATACTGTGGTTAACAGGGTAGCTTGTCTGGACATTATCCCCTCTATGTGGTTCTGGTTTGTTTTTTTTCCCCCTCTTTCTTGAGGACATTTTGGAAACCACTTTGTTTGCCAACTTACTATATTAAATACCAGAATGTTTGAATGATATCGTGTTTTGTCATTGAGCTTAAATCTCTGATCTGTAAAAACAATAAAAAATAATAGAATAATACACGTCCGTATACCCTTTCCTAGACCCACCAGTGGTTTATGTCATCTCTTTCTCTCTGTATATTCATATTCCATGTGCTGGCCGAAGTGGGGGCTGTTCTTGAGTCAGCAGCTCTCTGTCCCTATTCATTCAGCTCTAATGAACTTTGAGAGGGTCACGTGCTACAAAACCTGCCAATATAGGAAGTGAGGCCTCTGGGTCAAACAATTTTCTTGAGAAGGGAAAGTGAGAGGTTACATTTTAGTTGGATGTGACATTTTGGTTATTTTCAGTTTATAGATAGGAAATAAAATACACACTATGCGTGCTTTGCCCAAGCTGCACACCTAGGATATGGCAGATCCAGTATTGGAATCTAGATCTGTAAGGTTATAGAGCCTTTCTCCTTTTCATAAACCCCACTACCTCTAGTTTATTGTTCTTTTGATTTCTCATCTGTAAAATTGGATCCTTAGGCTAAATTGTCTCTAAGATTACATTCCCTGCTAACGTTCTTTAATTTATCCAGGACTTGATATCCAAATGCCTCCAAGGATCAGGGAGATGTTTTAATGAGGCTGATGACATATAGGGTTAGCGGCACTCATGGTAACCAGAGGGTTTGAGAGATGAAATTAAAATTTTAATGAAAGGGATGGTCAAATAAAGTCTGTAGGACCACCAGTTTTTGATACTCAGATTTAGGCACTTCTATAGAAATGTCAAGTCATCCTCATTTTTAGCATGCAGTCTTCTCATTATAATGTTTGTTGGCTCATCAGCCATTCTTATTTTTTATAACGTTTAATCAGAGAAGGTGCAGGTTGGGAGTGTGTTGGCCGGGATATGCTTTTTCATTCTTAAACAGTTCCCCTTACCCCCAAACCCCACAACACATACATACCCTTGAGTCCTTTGCATCCTTTCTCTGGCACATGCTGTTCTACTGCTGGACTGTGAATTCCTCAGTGATAGGTGCACCTGTTACTGTTGTCCTGTGCCTAGCAAAGTTACACTAAAACTAGGATTCCGTACTACAACCTGGATTCTGGTTAGAGCTCTCTTTGAGCTAGGTGTGTGAAATTGAGGTAGTTGTCCAGGTGTTGTGCTTTTTTAACCCAACTGAAAAGTGCAGGTGAGAGACTCTGATTTTCAGGCTGGATTCTGCAGGATGTGGTCTCTTTGGGGACTGCTCTGTGGGAGACAGGGACCACTTGAGTGGGGTTCTTCATCACATCTTCTACCTGAACAGTTTTGATTATCTCTTGGTTCTACTACTTAACTAGTTGTATGATCTTGAGCAGGTTGCTTAACTTGTGTGTGTCTTATTTCCTCCTCAGTAAAATGGGCATAATAATAGTACCTCCCTCTTAAGATTGTTGTGATACTTGAATCAATAAATGTAAATATATCTGACATTATAAGGTATGGTAGATAGATTAATGGCCCTCCAGGGATGTCCCTTCCTGATTCCCAGAACCCTTGACTTTGTTATTTTACACGGCAAAAGAGACTTTGATGATGAGATTAAGGACCTTGAGATGCAGAAGTTATCCTCGGTCATCATGGTGGGCCCATTGTAATCACAGTGGTTCTTAAATCAGAAAGAGATGTGATGACAGATGCAGAGGTCAGAGTGATGTGTTCGGTGGCTGGGCGCTATGAGCCGAAGAATCTGGGCACCCTTTAGATGCTGGAAAAGGCATGGAAATGGATTCTTCCCTAGAGTCTCCAGAAAGAACGGCCCTGTGACTCAGTTTGGATTTCTGACCTTCAGAACTATAAGATAATCAATTTGTGTTGTTTTAAGCCACTAAGTTTGTGAAAATTAGTTGTGGCAGCATAGCAAACTAATACAAAGGATTAGCTGTATTTTATGTTAACTGTATTTTCTCTTCTCACTGTAAATAAGCTTTTCTTTGAACAAAGGGATTCGTGGCCAAAGACAATTTGAAAACCAGTGGGCCAGGTGATTGCCAGCATGCCCTTCTCGTCTGCTAGCCTGTTGTAGCAGGTATTCTCTGTACACAGAACCCAGCTTGAGTAGACTTGTGTGTTTGCTGAATGTATACAGTGCACTTGAAGTCTGGAGAAGGCATAGTGAAGGTTGGATGGTGTTCCTCAGGATGCACCTGCCTGTGTGATTCTCTGCAGTGCCCAGATCACTCCCTTCTGAAAAGGTTCTTCATAATTATTCGGTAACTTTGGTAAATAGTATCTGGTTGTCTGTGTGCCATATTGGGTTTTGAGCCCTGCACTCATGCAGGTTAATGCATTTTGCCGGGGGGTGGAGGGAGGTGGGGGACATTTGCCTGTTTGTGGAGTCAGCTTGTTTTCCTTTTGCCTCATAAATTAATTCAAGTCATTCTAGTGACATTAGATGACGCTTATTCTATAACTCAGAAGAATGTACTACACAGACACCCCAGTTGAGGTGGACTTGGAGAGTTAGGGCCTTAACCTAACACTACCAGAGCTCATGCTGGCCTATGAGTTGCTCCTAGAATAGCCTGTGATTTGGCTTTCAGGCCTCGACTAGCCCAGTAGTGCATTTTGGGCTTGTGAGATGTTTGCACTGTATTTTAAATCTGCAAAGCGAGTTATTTGCTTTTCTTTTTTGACTTGTACAGAGAGGGCAGAATGCTATTCTTGTGCATACATAGTGTAGCTGCCGGTTTTTTAAATCTTAAAAACATGAAGGAAAATATGAAGCCAGTCTCTAGTCCTAGAGGAATTTTGTTTCCCTTCCAAATCACTTGGATTAACATCGGCATTATTTCCTTGGCATGAATCTGGTGTGAAAGATATTAAATTCTTAGAGTCCATACCCTGCTTTTCTCTAAATAAAACATTGGAGAATTTTGGTACATGTTTCGATGTGCAGAATGGGTGGCAGAACTTCCTTTGGCAGAGCTTTTACATAGTTGATAATCTAGTTATTTGGGTCTTGACATGCAAAGAATATGAGCTTTTAGGTACAATTTGCCTGTTTGAAAAAAGGTTTTAGGATCCAGTGTGGTTAGTGAAGAACCTTATATTTCAAATTTAATGAGTGAGAAAGGCACATTTATTTGCTGTTTTATTCTTTCTTTTCAAGAGCATAATTATAGAATATGTCACGTTTCTTCAGGTGTCCCCATCAGTGCTTTGGTTGATGGGGTGGGAAGTTGCAGGAGATTATGACCTTATCCAGGCCAGATTTTTAACTTCAGGGGTTATAACACACCCAGAGGGCTGCCCAGAAGTTCAGTAAGAGTAGAGAAAACTGAGTAGAGGTTTTTCACCCGCTCCCACCCCTGCCAGTACCTCTATATGTCTAATCGTTTACGATCTTAATGGAAAACTTACTAGGTGGCTACAAGAAAGGATTTTTCCATTTGTAAAATCATCAAGGGCGAGTGGTGGCAGTTGGGGCCAGTGTCTAGGGGCTCTGGAGCCTAGATTGCAACTAAGCCCAGGTCTCTACGTGCGATGTCCTCCATCTCAAACACAGCAATTCTCAAATGTAACTTCTCAGCTCTCTAACTGATCTTAACCCTGCAAAGACATTGCTTCTGTTTTCTTTCCCATTTGACTACGGATCGAGGACCTAAAAATTCCAGTCTGGGAGACTCTGAAGTGGCAAGTTCATTTGAAGAGTTCAAATCAAATCACATTAATTCTTTAAAGTTAACTGTGCTTTTTATGCACCCTCAAGCTTGACCTTGTCCATCAGCTGGAGTCCTGCCAGCCTTGAAGGTCTTTCAAGAGAGTAGTGTTAATTGACAGTACTCAGGAATTAGGCATGGAGGCACAGGTGTATGAATTTCCCATTTGGTTGGAATTCTGCATTTGGGCCATTTAGATAACTGGTTGAGATCTGGTCAAAGGACCCAGGCATAATGGGAATAATGTTAAATCTCTTTAAAGTTGGAATGGTGTAATAGAAAATGAATTGGTCCTTTGCTTCCAGAACTACTACCAGCAGCTTGAAGAGTTCTGTGACCTTGATCAGGTTACTAATTTATTTCTGAACCTACTTAAGATAAGGTAACACCAACACCTACCCTGTAGGCTGATTATAAAGAGTAAATGACATAATATTTGGTAAGTCAATTAGCATAGAGTACACACTCAGTATAGGTAGTGCCACCTCAAAGGTGGTGGGCCCCACACTGTCTCCCCCCAGGAAAGGAATGAATGTTGCCGGCCTCTGTTACTAGTAAATTCAGACTCCTTGAGTTTCACATACAATGATATTGGAAAGAAAGAACATTATCTTTTGCACAAAGCATCTTTGTGCTTATTTAATAGGCTGTACTAAATGTAGTAAGCTGTCTTATGATTTTATATTATGTGTAGAAAGGCAGAAGATATCTATAAAGTATAAACTACATGGGAGAAGAAATAAATTTATACTAAGTAATAAAAAGGTGATAAATTTGCAATTGTTAACAGGAAAGTAGTTCAGTATAGTCAAATTTTTAAACAATAAAAATTTTGCATAATGCTCCCTAATAACACCAGAAAGAAGTCATTGAAAAAGAAAAATGAGTGATGGAAAATGGAAAATTATAAATAAAGAATTGATGTGACTATAATACTTAGTATAGAGGTAAGACAGAATCATGCTATTTACCTAGGACAGATATATTAGCTGTGCAAATTAACCCAAATTTAATCAACTATTATAGACGTTTTCAACCAATGAAATTAGGAATTATGAAATGTTGGAAAACTGATGCATTTAAATTTTAACTTTCTAGAGAGCATTCTATCCTGATCACATGAAATAGTTTTTAAAGCTTCCTCTGATTTAGTTAATTTGGATAAAATACTTAAAGACACAGCTCCAGAGTGGGAAAATACAATTTTTACCAGCATTGATGATAATATACATTACTAGTTATACACACACACACACACACACACACACACACACACACACACACACGTATATATATGTGTAGATAAATGTGTATGCTATATAAGTAAACATCAACACACATACACATATTTGTACATTGATACACATAAATGGAACCAGTTTCATGCCCCTGTTGAGAACTAGCAAAGTAAACAGCAAAATAGAATAAGACAAAGTTATTAAAAATGATAAGCCCACAAATTTAATATTTGCAAATAGGTACATGACATAAGTTAAAAAAGAATCCTGTTGCGATGCCAATTTCAGGGATATAGGGAAACAGAAAACTGTAGTTACTGCCTTAGGGACTTGCTATTATAGGGTGGGGAAAATGGATAACAATGAGTAACTATTGGCTACATGAGGTATGTTAGGTCATAAGAGCAATGAAGAAAATAAAACGACAACAGAATAAAGAGAGACTCAAGTCAGAGGGGCGATGTTAGGGCCTCAGGGGTGGTGGTATCATTGAGGGCAGGAGGATGGTGTGAGGAGGGGGATTTCTGAGCTGTGCCATCAAGGTTGAGAAGGAGCCAGCCAAATGCAGATCGGGATGGGGAGGAGCATTTCAGATGGAGGGAGCAGCAAGTTTAAGGGATCTGAGACCAGGATGAGTCCGTCATGTGAACTAGGAGCAGGCCAGTGTGGCTAGATCTTAGTAATTGTGTGTTTGCCCCAGATTACAACGGAAACGAAAATATTTTCGAATGGCCTAAATATGTAGGCTTTAATTTTTTCATGTTTTTAACAATTTTATGTTGTAATTGTGAAATTACGGCAAAAATATAGAAGTATACAAAACATACATTTTAAAGAAGAATGATAAAGCAGACATCCACACCCACCACTAGGTCACGCACTAAGCTATTTCTAACCCCCTCGTAGCTTTCTGACTGCATCACCCTCCCTGGCCCAGTGGTAAATGTTGTGTGACTTTTGAGATAATGATCCACTTGCTGTTCTGTGATTCGTGACCTGTATACACAACCCGAACATATAGTCTAGTGTAGCTTGTTTTGAACTTTATGTAAAGGAACCATACTGTGTGTATTCTTTTGTATTTTGCTTCTTTTTCTCCAGATTGAGATTCATCTGTGTTGATGTGTGAATTTGTAGTTAGTTTTTACTCTATAGTGTATGAATAGACTACAATTTAGTCATTTGTTCTACTGTTGACTGATATTTTTGTCAAGTGTTTGACTATTACTGTGACCAGTTCTGTGGATTTTTCTGGTCTATAAGTGCGCATGTACAAGAGTTTATCTTGCAAATTTACCTAGGAGAACGATTTCTGGGTTGTAGGATATCACATATCACCAAATTTACTAGAAAATGCCAAACTGCTTAAAGAGTAATTTTAACCAATTTTTATTTTCACTAGCATTATATGAGGATCTCTGTTTTTGTGTATACAGGGTTAGACCAACATTTGGGATTGCCAGGTTTAGTAATTTTTGCCAATCCAATGAATCTGTTGAGATATCTTGAGGCTTAATTTTCACTTTTGTTTTATCACTAATGAATTTGAGAACTTTTTCATGTAGTCATAGGCCATTTGGATTTTTTTCACTTGTTTTTCTGAAGAGCCTATTCAAGTGTTTCTCCTAGTTTTTTTCTTGGGATTCTGCCTTAACTCATTGATTTATAGCAGTTATTTATACCTCCTGGGTGTGTGCTTATATTCTCTCTTTTTATATCTTTAGAAGTTTAGGATTTTATCACAGTCAAATTTTATTAATCTTTCCATATTAATTACCTACTGCTTTACGACAAATCACCTTAAAACCTAGTGGCTTAAATAGTAGCCTCTTATTTCAGTTGGGGCTCACGGGGCAGGGCAGTGAGGTCTCACTGGGACTGCCTTCTGCTTGTGCAGGGAAGCTCGCTTTCTGTTACTGGCTGTTTGACGGATGGGGCAAGAATGGGGTGATAGAGCCACAGGTTTCATCAACCAGCAGGTTAGCCTGGGCTTGTTCACCTGCAGAGCTTCTTAAGGCAGGGGGTCCAAATTAACACAGTGTCATTTTCACTACATTCTGTTGGCCACAAATCCACCCCAGATTCAAGGGGTAGGACAGTAGTCTCTACCTATTACTGGAGGAGCTGTTCAATGAAGCTCCAGTAGATAGGAGAGATGCCGAGCTGTGGCCATGCTTATTCAGGGGAGCAGCAGGGAGCCATTGTATGGAAGATTTGGGGTAAAGAGTTGAGAGTTGGGTAAAAATGTATCAAGTAGCATTTTCTAATGTAAAAATAATCTATTGCTTTCATTTTTTGTTTGTTAGCTATAATACAATGAAGAAAATTAAGAAGTGCATTGCTCCTACTATCTTGTTAAAAACAGCCCTCCATTTTTTACATGGTTTGCTGCACTTTCTTGTACATATTTATTTATTTATTTTTGCATGCCAGTATTCTGATCAGCAGTTGTGGATTGCATTTGTTTCTTTTTTACTTTTTACTTTGCTTGATGTGGAGTTTTATTTGAACACGGTCTGTCAGTACTCACTGCGCTGAGACCGCAGCCGTGTTGAGTACAGGAGGCAGGATTGTGCCTTGGCAAGGGCCTGGGCTGTGGACAGCTGTCTCTGGAGTGGAATCAAACCTTTGCTGTTGTAGCAGCCATGCAGCTTCGTGCAAACTATTTAACATCTCTGAGCTTTAACTCTGTTGTAGAATGGAGATCATTTTTATTTTATATCTCTCTCAAGAGTATTGAATGAGATAAAAAATACATATCACTTAGCGTGGTGCGAGGCCCAGGAAATAAATGTTAGCTTCTTTTAGAAGTGGATTTTCCCACTACTTTTTATTAATCTCCAGTAAAAAAAAAGAATGAGGACTTATATTGGTTTTTTGCAGAATGAATTTTTTCTTTAGTTACCTTCCTGCTACTCTTTTCTGTGAAAACTCTTTTTAAATCTCTCGATTCTCTCCCTGGAGTTTGACAATCAGTTAAGGGCATCTGGTTGCCTGACGCTGAACTTTATCAGCCAGAAAGATCTCCTGGAGCCCTGGGAGATACTATTGGGTGCGTGTTCCTAATCAAAGCCTGAAATTTTGAAGTTCTGGCCTGAGTGAGCACAGAAGGGGAAAGTGCTTTAGGGAACGAGGCACAGCAGTCAGATCTCTGAGGGAGGAATAAACATTTCCCCAGCACCTGCTCTGTGCCAGAGTGCAGAGCAGAAGGCAGAAGCAGCGCAGAGAGTGTGCCAGGTTGTGGGCGGTGGGCCTCTTGGCAGAGGAGTTGGGTTGCGCCTCCTCACAGGTTGAGAGGAGAGCTCTACAGCTGTGCCGACCTGAGGAGGAATAAATGTCTTCTAAGCCTTGACTTAAAACAAGGACCCAAGTTATCATTAAATCTTTCTTTCTAGGTCTTTCAGTGGCCCAACGGAAGTTTGCTCATTCTCTCAGAGACTTTAAATTTGAGTTTATCGGTGATGCAGAGACCGACGATGAACGCTGTATAGGTACGTGAAGATAAGGTTTTGGTTTGCTCTCTTTTGCTTTGGCCACCAAATAATTATTCCTTTCTCTTGACAGATGCTTCCTTACGTGAATTTTCTAATTTTTTGAAGAATCTGGAAGAACAGAGAGAAATTATGGTGAGTTCTGGGATGTAAATTAATAAGTTCAGCTTTAAGCAGGGGACATTTGGGTTTCGAAGCTGGTTCTGGTAGAAGTTTTAGATGCATTTACCCATGGCGGAAGTAGCTCATTACTAACTAGGATGAGGTTTCAGGAGCCCGGATTTCTCGTTCATCGGTGGGGCTGACCATGGTGAGAGTTTAGACACGTTGATGGACCTCTAGACCAAAGCCTTGTTTCTTTATCTGTAAAATAGTGGGTTAGAGCACTCTAGATTTTCATTAATAGTGGAGCACTAAAAATTGAGTCTCGTGCAGAACCTTAGTTTATCAAGAAGATAAAAGCAGGAAAGCTTATGTAGAGGTACAGGAACAGCAAGGTGATGTTAAATCTGTAGATTTCTAGGCCATGTGAGAGGGAGAGAAGTTAGGCTAGGAAGTCTTTGAAATCCCACTTTGCATTGAGATTCATGATTCCAACAGTGATGATAGTGGCTATTCTTCATTGGGTGCTCTCCATGTGTGTGCTGCTGCGCTCGGCGCATTGAGTGTATGATCTTATTTAACAGAATCTCAGCAGTGAATTTTGAGGGTATTGAATAATACACCTTCCTTAAAAGCTTCCATTTCCCTCTTGTTGACTCATGTTCATTCATTCAGCAAAGATTTCTAGTAGACTTGGCACTGGATTATGACACACTGTCTTTTCTCACCAGTGTTTTTCAGGCTCTAAAAAGAGGACCGATTATTTTATTTTCTGTTTTTGAGAATGATTGTCATCTAGGATCATGTTAAAGTATAAGTGTAATAATACTAAACATGATAGCTAAGATAGTTAACCTTTGTGCCAGGTCTAAGCCGTTTACCCAATAGTAATTCTTTTAATTCTCACATCAACTCTATGAGCTAGGCTCTGTTATTAGCCCCTGTTTTGCAGATGAGGAAACTAAGGCACCGTACCTTGCCCAAGATCACGTGGCGGCTGAGAGGTAGAGCTCATATATGACAGCACCAGGCACTCTGAATCTCCTGCCATTCTGGCCAGCTTTCTAGATGTTACTATGATCTCCCGGGTGGTGGCTGGTGGGGATTTCTTTCCGGTTGAGTTGGAGTTGGGAAAGAAGTGGGAGGGAGCGCTGATTTTCATTTAAAAGCGACAGGGACATAAGGCCCCGAAAAGCCCAAATATAATTTGTACTGTACTCTAAATTCTGAGGTAGTCTGTATATATTGCAAATACTATAGAGGACATGTGTGAGGTACTGTGTTTTTCCTGGCACAAACTGACATATTTAACCAATATGTGAACCTGTAGTCTGATTTTTCAGCTGTTTAGGAAAGTCTAGATATGATAGTGGATAAAAACAGTGCCATGACAGCACCATGCTACGTGAAATGGGTGGGTGCGGGTGGTGGTGAAAGCACATGTTCTTAGCTTATGGTAATAGTATCAACTTTTTTTGTTCTCAACCCTCTGATATTTACTTATGCTTCCCTGGGATCTCGAGCATTCAGCATGTATGTATTTGATAACCCTTTGTGTTGCAGTTCTGTTTAGAATCTGAGCTCAGAGGCAAACAAAGCAAAGACACTGCCCTCAGGGAGGTTACATTCTAGAAAGGAGAAGTATAATAAAGAAACATATGTATTATCGGGCAGTGATATTCTATTTCAATTTAAGTTTCCTTGAAATGAATTGAGGCTGTCTGATACAGATAGTATGCTTCCCAGCGCTATTGTTAGCTGACTTATTGATTTACTCTTCAGCTATGATGGGGGTTGATAGGGTCTCTATCTTAGGTAGGGCAGGAATGGTAAGGCTGAGTTTTCAGTGCAGGGTGGAAGTAAGAACAGAATGTTGTCAGTATAAGGCCATGAACCTCAGAGAGCAATGGGATGATATGTTACAACCCTTTTGTGAGACAGCAGGAAACGATCCAAAGCCAGAAATCAGTGGGAGGCATCTGTGACCAATCAGAGTTAATAGAACATTGTAATGCCTTTTTTTTTTTTTTTTTAAACTTTTTAGTTCGGAAAATTTTGAGCATATACAAAAGTAGAGAGAAAAATATAATTAAACTACATGTACTCAACACCCAGCTTCAGTAACCGCTGCCACACAACCAGCCTTGCTTCCTGTATACCCGTTACTCCCCCGCCCACTATTATTTTGAAAGAAAGCCCAGTATTTTCCATAAATACCTTAGTTTTTAAGCTCTGAAAGATAACTCTTTTGAACCACAATATCCATGTCATACCTAAAAACAACACCGATTTCTTAATATTACGAAGAATTAGGTCAGATTTAAATTTTTATGATACTCATTCACATTTTGTCAATTCTTCTCCCTTTTCCCCCCAAAACAGTTAGTTTGTTTGAATCTAGGTCCAGCAAGATGCATTTGATTGACAAGTTTCTAAGTCTCTTTTAATTTATAGGTTTTTCTTCTTCCCTTTTTTTCCCTTGATGAGAATTCCTGATACTTTTCTATTAATGTTAAAAGATCTTTAAGACACTACTTCCTGAGTTATCAATGAGTTATAATAATGAAGTTAATAAAAGTTAAAAAATTTGCATTTACCTTATGTTGATGTTATTTGGGGTATACCTGTCTGATCTTGACAGTATGTGATCACTTTTTTTTTAACCACGTAAATTGTATGGGATCGTTATGGCTACCTTTGTTTCTTTAAATAACTTTGAATACTTACTAAAAAAAATCTTTGATGGTTTACTAGACACCAGTCTTAAACTTTTGAATAAGAAAAGATACCTTCCTCAGGTGTCCAGTGTGGTTCTGGAGAATAACTGGTAAAAAGGGAATTAAAATCATTATACTAAGTGTAACAACAAAGGTATAGAGTGGCAGCCTGCACTGGGTGGGGGACAGCTAAGCGTGTGCTTCTTAGGACAGATTTAGAGAAGCGGTATTTGAGCTGGAGTTCGGGGGACAGAGATGCCGAGCAGAGCCCTTGTATAGTTTAACAAGCTCATAGCTCCCCTACACAGTAACAAGAAAATAAGGACGGTCTTTACGCAGTTGGATGCCATTGTATTCTGAAAACTTTTAAAAACTCTTGTTTTTACTTCAAATTGTTAGAAACCAGCAGCAGCAGATTAAAAGCCATATATTAAAAAAAGAATGCAAAATGATAGCTGTAAAATAGCAGTCGAAATGTTCTAAAATTGGTTGCAAGAATTTACCAAAATCTTAGTGGTCACTTAATCTTTAAAAGCATTGAAGTCCTAAATTAAATGGTGGGGCAGCAGAATAATTAGAAATTCGTAATTAATACCGAGCAATCAAAATGTTAAAAAAATGTATACAATCTGTGTTTTAGAAAGCAAAGACCAATGCCAAATATATTTTTTATAAGCTTTCCATTTTCTAAATAAATGTTAAAATAGGATTTGGGGCTTTAAGGAGTAAAGTCTTCTGGAAGCTCAACAATCAGGGAACATTTTCTTCCACGTCCGCTTTCAGCCAATAGGTATATGTATATTCACGTGCCCAATCTGTGTGCTAAATTGTGTGTGTGTGTGTATATAGTGTGTGTGTACTCATATTCCAAGAAGTACTTCCTACTGCATGCCTAGCACTGTGCCAAATGCCGTGAAGGCAAAGGCATTGTTCTTACTCTTGAGTAGTTAGCTGTCCATCAGGGGGAATTGCCAAGAGCGTGTAACTTCAGCCTGCCGTGTAGTAATAGAGAGGTCAGGGAATTCAGGGAAGGCATTTTTGAAGACACTATTCCTGAGCTGACAGGTGAATCAGAGTTGACCAGGTAAGGAAAGATGGAAACGAAGCACTGGTTTCCTCTTCGAGTTAAAGTCATTGATTTTGGAAAAGAAGGAGGAATATGTTTGTCTATCTCCCAACTAGTGTGCAGTTCTGTAGCTACAGAAACGAATTGTCGGGGAGTGAAGTGGAAAGAAGGCCGGTCTAGCAAGTCGGAGTGTTGCCCTCTGTGCCTGTGGCCAGGTCTGTGGGTGGGTGTGCCTTGTACTTGGAAAGGCTAATTTGTCTTCTTCAGGACAGTGTTTTAAAGTGAGTAGTTTTTGCTATTAATATTGCCAACCCGAGTGGCCAGAATTGTGCTCACTTCAGTGCCTGTTCTCCGAGGAGAGTATTGTGTGTTTTGCTGCTAGCATTCCGGGGGTGTTCTCTCTGCCATGGCAGGACAGGGCGTACTTATCTGAGGTGGGCAGCTGGCCAGGAATGTAAGAACTTTTAAAATAGTGCTCTAATGTTTATGGTGTTCTTTTAAAAGCACTTCGCACTGTACTTACTTCTCTACATGTATCCTTTTAGCAATTGATTTTGTCTTCTTAAACACGGCTGTTCAGTTTCTGAGAGTTATGGCAAATGAGGGTAGCTGTGTGAGGCGCAGAGGTTGAGGAAAGCTTCTGGGAAGAGGGGATGCGAGGAGAAGAGGAGGTTGAGCTGGCCAGATAGAGCACAAAAGGCGCCTCCCTCTCATCCAGCATGGGCTGGGATCCACTGGGCTAGCAAGCAGACACGAGACAGTGTCTTCACTACCCGCTGCATCCCTTTACCCTTGAGCAGGATGACCCCATGGTACACACTCCTGAGGCTTTTGACACTTGCTGGGTGATTTGCTTTTAGCTTATGCTCTGATAAAGAAGGCCTTAGGCATCTCAGTACAGACGGCTTTGTTACTATATTGTTTAGATGGTTTCTGACAAGTCAGGTGTTTCCTCAACTCTTGTCTGATTTGCTTCACTCCTTTCTCATTTTTTCTTTGTCTCAGATATCATACAGATAATATAGTTAAAGTGATTTCTATATCTTTTGTGGTTTTCGATGCTGATGTTTGTTCCACATATCTTTTTCTTTTACTTTCAAAATTGTTTCACAATACTTAAAAAAAAAAAAAAACAGCTAAAATGAACTAAATCTCTTTTACCTTTTGGTAGAAGTTTTCATGATAATCTTTCCTTAGTGTATCCTAGGGCGGTGATTCTCAAAGCTTGATCCCTGGCCCAGGCAGCATCAGTATCACCTCGGAACATGCCAGAAATGCAAACTCTGGGGCTCCTCCCCAGACCTGCTGAGTCAGAAATTCTGGGGTGGGGCCCATCAATATATATTTTAATAAGCCCTCCGGGTTGTTGCCGAGCATGCTCAAATCAGAACCACTGGCCTGGGAGGCCAGGGAAATCTCAGCTGGCATTCCTAGCCTAGGAGCTAGAGCTGTCTGCAAGTTGGATGCACTATAAACTGCTTTTTGGTGACTTTTTGTCTACTATGAAGTTAAAATAATCTTTAAAAAGCTAAGCTATAGGTGTCATTTCCAGAGGATTTTGGACTCTGT
This sequence comes from Pteropus alecto, assembly GCF_000325575.1. Taxonomy (NCBI): domain Eukaryota; kingdom Metazoa; phylum Chordata; class Mammalia; order Chiroptera; family Pteropodidae; genus Pteropus; species Pteropus alecto. The sequence goes on along the minus strand of NW_006431918.1, from coordinate 9,890,033 downwards.
CTAGCTCCTTTATCTTAGTGGAGCAGGCTTCTGCTGTTAGGAATTATAGTGTTACTTAATTTGCGTTTAGCATTGCTCGTGACTTTCTATAATGTGGTAGGTACCTGGGGCATGCCATGCCATTGGAAAGATTGTGCCTTCAGTTTCATCTTACTATAATTCTATTTTATGTGGTATATCAAGCCTGTTTTAATCAGTTCTTTTACAGATAAAGTGACATATTTTTGTGTGGAATTTGTTAGCAGGCATATTTACATGGGGGAAATTCCATCTTGAATTTATTTATGAAAACATTCTTCAGTTTAGTTTAAAAGTTGTCAGTATCTAACTTTATGGAGAATTTTTCTCCTTGGAACTTATCTTTATAATTTTGCAATATTGTTTTTTTATATACATCCTATTTTTTTTTTCTTGTAAATCCATAGCGATTCAGTCAGATGTGGATGTCCTTATGAAACCTGTTTTTTGGTTTTATTTTTTATTTTTTATTTTTTGGTAGAGTGTACCTTTTGAGAGCTGAATTTTCACTGACCCAGAATCCTATAGAGATTACAGTTAGGATGAACTCAAATCAGAATTCTAACGTGAATGAGGATGTCTCAGGCAAGAGACCTGGATTCCTTCCCGGACCTGCTTTTGTGTGAGGTCATGCCTCATGACTCAGTGTCCTCTTTATTGGTGACTCATTGTCATCTGTGGCCTTCTAGCCTTGTCATCCTCATTCTACTTCCCTGTAGAAACTTATGTTCCCTATATTTAGTATCCTTGGACTTGTTCTCTGCTTCTTAGGAATCAGCTCGCTCTTCTGATAAACCACTTAATAGTGATCTGAAAGAGCAAAGAACAGATACCACCTCTTCCCCCGCCCCCGCCCTGCGTGACAAGGGACACTAGAATGTGACCAGTCTGCTCATCTGTTACCTAATTCAGAAAAGTAGTTTCATTAGTGAGAATTAGCTAAACCTAGTTTCATGAGAAAAATATTTTGAGTTGAGGCAGGGCACCTCAAATCATTCTTCAGATCCTGTCATGAAGTGCTTGGTGGTATGGCCTTGGCCCCTAAAAGAAAGAGCTGAGAGGGAATTTAGGGTGACTTACATTTAACCCCTTGATTTAAGAAAAGGAGGCTTCCTGGAACTGAGTGGGGTGGAACGATTCCATCCACATCATGAAATAAGTTGGCGGCAGAGATTGAAATTGAATTTTTCTCCTACCTTCTGGTATCTTAAAGACGTTATTCGTTGCCTTTGGATCTTTGTAAGATTTAATACCCTCTTGTCCCCCTTTGAACATGGGTGAAATAGATATGTGTCCTTATAACTGCCGTCCACCTGTTTCAATATTTTAATGAGCAGACCACTTAAGGAAGAAATATGAATCCTAATAGTGGTTTGAAAACCTGCCAGTGAGACTTTCTGGCTAAGTTGAGGAAGTGCTGGCTTTCAGTACCTAAAGAGTGGGTGCCATCATTTTGAAAGGAAATCCTGGATACCATAGTGGAGCACTCCTTAAAGAAAAAAATACATCTTCAATATTCTTGACAATACAGAGGAAAATGCATGTGAGGGAAACCAGATGTCGATGATGGGTGAAAAGTGATTCAGAAGAGTTTAAACTCGGAAGAAGTTTTCGAAATATCTTAAATCGTTTGTTTATTCTTTTTTATGTATACACAAGAGGAATACATGATAAAAATATATTTAACTCTCAAAGAAATTCTTCAATAAACATAAAAGTTCTAAGTATTACGATATTAAACGGAGATTTCATTAGCAGCATTTTTTTCTTTATAGTAGATAAAACAGTAGAGTGTCTTACTATTCATGGCATATTAGATTTAATGAAATACATTACTAAAATGGTGGTGGGGATTATTAGAGGTCCAGAAGAATATCAGTGGCCGTGATAGTGTAGTGGAAAGAATATGGACTTTGAAGCTGGGGCAGCCATGAGCAGCTCTCAGATTCGCAGCTACGGGGAGCGTAGCTGACCATCAGACCTAGCTGCTCTGTGGTTCCATCACCACATTTTTATGAAGGCCATGCTTCCCATGCTTGCTTCCTGCTAGTGAGTGAGCACGGCAGGGTCACTAACGCAGGCTTCTTTACGGGGACTCTGGCGTCCTCTGACAGGCGGCCTAGGCTCCAGGAGTCCCTGACACCTTGTCCAACTTCCCCCTTGAACTGCACTGCAGTCTAACACGTGTCCACCCAACTCCTTCCTTCCTTCCCTGCCTCCTTACCCTGGGCTCAGCCCTGCATCACTGTCTGACTGACAGCCCTTCTCCAGCCTCCTCTGGCTCCCCACCACCCCCATTTTTTCTCACAGACGTTTCCCCTAATAAATTTTTTTTTTGTATCTCTAATCCTGTCTTAATGTCTGCTTTTTAGAAGACTGGACTAACACAGAAACAGGCTGTTTTGAGTCAGAGATAATGGGTACAGGAGACTCAGCAGAGGTATTTATGGTTACTGTTATTACTGCCAGCAGGAAATGTTGCATTTCGGTAGAAACTCTGTTTTTTTATATAATCTAAATTTATAAGAGAATCCCACTTCATTCATAAAACAAATATATTTGAATACCAGTTAGAAGCCAGGCAGTGTTCCAGCCTCTGAGGATACAGTGAAGAATTAGGTCTTCGCCAGGTCGAGGTGCTCAGCTGCTGGCTGAGTAGTGGACAGTGTGTTATCAAGAGCCCTTCCATTCCATACCTTTCCTTTTCTCTCTTGGACACTCAGATAGCCCAGGCATCACAGAAGGTCTGGAGATCTCATCTCTTTGTCATTGGGCAAAGGCGTAGGTGTTCTTTTCTGAATAGCTTTTTCTCTCCCCCTCCTTCCCTCTCATTTCTCTCTTCTCTCTCCTCTCTCTCTCTCTCCTGTCTCTCTTCTCTCTCTCCTCTCTCTTTCTCTTCTCTCGTGTTTTCCTGATTCAACCAACAGTTTATTGTCTTATCATTCATGAGGTTCCATTTCTAGGTATGCCACTGAGTTATACCATTCACTTCTGAAATTAAAATGTTCTCTTACATAAAGCTAAAAAAAAAACAAAATTGCAAATTCCCGTGATACTTTTACAGCTTTCTTGACAGGCTTATCTTTTACTCCTATGGGGTTTTATTTCTTCTCATAATGTTCTGCCCAAGTATTTATTTTGTTTTTAAAACAGAAGCTAGTGCCTTGTTGTCTTGTGCACAGATGGAAAGAAAATCAAGGTTGAATCTCTGCACGTCTTTATTAGGTTAACTCATTCCTAATATATCCAATAGCTTTTGTTTGAAGATTATCAATTTTTCTTAAGTATCATAAAAAAATAATCTTTTGGTGGAGTCTGTTTGATGTGAACAATCTGAGTATGATTACTACTTTTTTTAAAATTACTGTTTTCCAAAATTGATGCAAACCTTTTTTCCCCCCTTCAAACGGATCCTAAGATATTCGTTCAAGGAGATAAACATTAAGAGGATTTTAAACTTGTGTGATGCACTAACCTAACTTTATTTTTTCAAGAGCCAAGTCATAGTCTTAGGTTTTAAGCTATTCAGAATTTAGGACTGAAAGTTGATAAAAACTCTTATTGGGCATTTTTTATTCTTAGATTGTGTGAATGAAAGCAGAACTGTGGTAACTGAACTAGTGAATTTGGAATATATATTTTATAAATTATGGTTCCTAGGCACTTAAGTGAGACTGCCATAGTTTTGAAATCAGACATTCAAGGAACCATTTCATATTAATTTGCTTCTGATTTTCAGGTTGAAACTCTATACAGTTAATTTACAGCACCTCTGCACCTGTGTCCCAGTCACAGGTTGTGTATGGATTGAGTAAGATTCTTGCTAGTTCTTAGCTACTGTATTTGAGCTGCTACCACTATAAAATTTAATTTCATTTTTACATTGGGTTTTTTTTGTTTGTTTTTGTGTTTTTTTTGTACCTGGATTAGATTACCTTGAACTGTGCTTAAAAATAAAATATACAGAGATTTGTTCGGAAGTTAAAATTACTTCTATGACATTATCTTTCTCTTTTTACTTGTGTTAAATGGGTAGAAAGCAAATATTATTCCTTCTTTACAGTTGAAAATATTCAGGTAATGAGATAATTGTTTTTTTCTATGGTCTAAAAACAACTAGTTAGGACTGAGCTCAAATGAGAAAATGTTGGTCTTCTATTTGACATTGAGGTATGGGGCTCTTTTAGCAAAATGAGTTGTGAAACTTCATCTTTTGTCAATATCAGAGTCTTTGACTCTCTGATTTTCTCTTATCATTTCAGCCACTAAAATAAAGTGGGAGGACTTTAATTTCCTTATGAAAATTTGATCCGTGAGATCCGTGATTGATGGGGGAATGCACAGGACAGGGAGAGCCTGCCTGGCTGGATGGAAAAAAGTAGCAAAGGATCAGTGTGGATGGGAGTAACTAAAAATGAGTTGATTTAGTCAGCAGAAAAATCTTGCTTAGGAATATTGAGGATAGTATTGAAAGAATTTTGACAAGCTTGTTTAAGGTTCTGAAAATGTTACAGTATTAATCCTATATTCGTCTGAATTCTCAGTTCCAAGGTCTAGCTGTTCAGAGCAGAAAAGGAACTTATTAAAGAATATTAGGTAGATTGCAGTATCTTTATAGGGTTGTGGGAACCAAGGATGATGCAAAGCTGAGCATAGAGAAGAGAGTCACCACTTTGCCACCTGGTCCAAATAATATAACCTGTACCAGCAACATCACAGTCCCTTGTGGCTGTTGATACAGCTGCTGCCTCTGGGAACTGGAGTAGTGGCTACCACCCACTAGACTTTCTGGTCACCGATGTTTTGAAGCACCAGCTTGCAAGTCAGAGTCTTAGGCAGGAGCATCTGAGGAATGGAACTCTGGCTGGGGGCCAGTACCTCACTGCATGATGTCTGGGAGAGCAAGAGTCGGTCATTTTCAGCTTTTATAATGAAAGATGGGTTCTGCCTCGTTAGGTAGGAGAAGTCCCCAAACATAGGAAGAGGTTTCAAGTGCTGGGTAGCCCAAAAGGACAGATATCCACTACCTATGACGTTTATGTCTGATTATAAGGCAATACCATTTTCTCATGCGAAGATTAAACAAAATAATTTTTGGATTGCTTCAATTTATACACTTTAAGGTATGCATATGTATGTACGTCTGTTTTCATTATTTAGTTGATTAAATATGTATTTTAAAATTATCAGTGTATAATTTAGGAATATTTTTCCCACTTATTTCATTAAAGTTATTCCTTGATACCTTAGACATTAGTATGTTTATCACAGGCACATTCTGTTTCTTTCAGCACAGCTTTGCACAGTAAGACCTGGCCATATCTGTCTGAGTTCTTTAGATATAGCAGCACGTTTTAAAATCTCTATGATGCTTTCATTGGAAATTTTATCTCAAGCCTCAGGTACCCATTTGCAGTGGTTTGGACAGTCTCTTTAAAAAATTTATCCCGGAGATGTATTTTCTTGATTCTTTTTTTTTTAACGTAACCACTTACCTTGTTCCTTTTAAAGTGATCTTTACGAAAACAATACTAATAATTTTGATGTCATCTCCAGAGAGACAACTAAATCTCTCACATTTCTTAAATTTCCCTTGTTTTTCTAACCCATAACTATTTGTGATCTCTAAGCATCTGAAACTAAGTGTGATTGGGGCTATTTCAGGCTAAGATTCCTCAATCAGTTTTTTATTGATTAAAATAATGGAAAGTACACCCCTTAAAAAAACGCTGAAAGATTTTTATGTAGTGCAAGTCTCTTTTTTTCTGAGGAACAATTTTAGGGAAAATATTTCTCATGTTGGGAGCTATGTTGTGATGATAGCTCCTTGGTACCCTTTCTCAAGGTTCTACTTCAGGGAGAATGAGGACTGTCATATGCCTTTGCCGGATGGTTTCTTTGCTGCTATTCTGACTTTGGGATTGGAAAGTGGAGTTTTCCCTTTAGTCTAACGAGATGGGAAATATTTGGAAGGTCATGGGAGAAAGCACTGGAAATTATCCTTTGCTCTTAGATAGTGCATTCCTCTGGCACCAAGAAAACTTGGAATCTAGGCTTAAAATAATGAGGCCATGAGGAACAGACATGATCCTTCTGTTTCATTAGACTCAGTCCTTGCTGGTACTGAGTGATTAGAAAGTCATGATTAGTACTTATGCCAACTCATTCCTGGTTTTACCTACACCAAGATTTAAAAAAATTGTTATTAAAGATATCATAGGATGTCATTTTGCCTTTGTTGCCTTTTTACTAAATATGGGTTCCTAGCCCTAAGCCCTAGTCTCTTCAGAATTTACTTCAGAACTTAGCCTTTGATCTCAAATGGGATAATTTCGAAGTAGTGGCAGTGGTTCCTTCCCACAGTGGGGTCTGATTCTCTGCTGGTTAGCCATACTGTCAACATATTTCTCAGCTCCAGCTTAGACTATATATGTCCTTTTTAGACATTTACATTCGTATATCCAAATGTTTATTAACAAAAAGGGATTTCAGACTCAACGGGTGGGAAAAACTTTAGCTTCCCCAGACTGTTATATAGTAATCTTGTTCTTTTATTTTGAGTCATGAAGTTCTCTTGGGTTCTTTGGTTGCCATCATGTATTATAAGGCAACATTGAAATGTAGTTTGTGCTTCTGTGTCTCTCAACTCTTACAGAGTTCCTGGAATCACAGCAGTGGATAGGACCTCAGAGGTTTTGGGGGCCAACTTTCTCTCAATGCAGCGATCTGTGGCAGTGTCCCTGGACAGATATCTAGCTTATGCTTGTTTTTGTGGAATGAGCTAAAGGTCACTACTTTGCCTGGTCCATTGTAGTTCTTACTGAGCCCCTCTTGATAGCAAACCCAAATCTGGTCTATAGCTTTTCTCCATTAAATTTGGTTTTGTCCTCTTTAAGCAAATCAAAATGATTTTTTTTTCTTTCTCACAGTATCTATTTAAATATTTCAAGGCAGATTTCATGTTCCCTTTAAATGTTCTCTTCCTCCCCAATCCCATTAAACACTGGTTACCTGTTCCTCCTAATTCTTTTTTAGCATTTTGGTCACATTGTCCCAGTTAGAAAATGTCTCTCTTAAAATGTGGTACCTACGATTGAGATAGGCTCTGATCTTATGGGACAAATTAAGTGATTACTTTGTTTGGATTTGAACAGTACACGTAACCTGTGTACGTACTTGTTTATTATCTTCTAATAAACAATTTAGGACTGCTTTGGCACATGCTGAACTTACAGTTAACTCAGATTTTTAGGGGCTAAAGCTCCTATTTAGGCCCAGTATTTAATTCATATAAACTGTTGTTAAGATAACTTTTACATTTGAGCCTTTCAGCATTGAAATCCAATAGATTGCTTGTTCAAGGCTGTTGCTGTTTTATTTTCTTCATTGCACTTGTAGGCCCAGTATTTAATTCATATAAACTGTTGTTAAAATAACTTATATTTGAGCCTTTCAGCATTGAAACCCAATAGATTGCTTGTTCCAGGCTATTGCTGTTTTTTTTTTTCTTCATTGCATTTATTGCCTAAAATTACCTTATGTAGCCAATATTTTGAAACTCTCTTTTCAGCTTGTGAACTAATCAAACTGTGATTCTCTCATCCAATATTTCAACCTTCCCTCCCAACTTTTGGTTCCCTGCAAATATGGTACATGTATATTTAAAAAATATACAACCAGATAGGAGTAAGTAGAACATGTCATACCCTGATACTCAAAGTAATTCTCTTAGGCAGGGTTCAGTCAACTATGGCCCGTGGGCCAAACCCATTTCCCCTCTGGTTTTTGAAAATGAAATTTTGTTGGAACACAGACTGTGTGTGACGGCTCCTGCACTGAGTTGGCAGAGTTGAGTAGTTGCGACTGAGGCCCTATGGTGGCACAAAGCCTACATTATTTACCATTTGGCTTTTTACAGAAAAAGTTGGCTGACCCCTACTCTAAGATCAACTGATTAATTAACATGCTTTATGTTCATGTAGATGCCTTCTGTTTCTAAGCAAGACTGTCTAAAATCCTCTTCATGGCTCAGTAGCAAAGCCTAGTCATAGCTTCTTTCTAATGGAGGATGGTTCAAGTGTTCTATGAGAAAAAAATATTATCTTATATGTATATTTATAAAAATCACATTCTGTATTTGCTTTCATTCTCTATTTAAGTTATCTGATAGATTTCTCATGTGTAAGTTTGAAAGCTTTTCTCACTATTACTACTTACGCTGTCTCTCAAATTGGAAACTGTCATCACCAGAAGTTGCCTTTAGAGTTTTAGAGAGTGATCCTGGTTTTGATATTCATTTGTGTCTGGGGGAAGAAGAATCATGTCTTGGCATTAGAATTCAGTAACACTTATTACTAACAAATATTATATAATACTTCTATGAAATTATAAAAGGAAGTGAGAGATTCTATGGAATCTTTATTTTGAGGAAAAGAAGAAAACAATTCTTGTTGCTATACCAGCATTGCCTTACTGAAGCGTTTAGTAGCTACTTTATTATTTTTTCTTGAGCAGAATGTTTAAGGTTCAGTTCAGAAGTGACACAATCAGCCTTAAAGAAAAATGACAATTCTAAGTTAAAATTTTTTCAATTGCTTTTTTGTTAAAGAATTGATTAGAGTGGTATCTGTCACAACTACTTTCCTTATTTCGGAAATTTGCTTACCGATCTGCAAACAGTAACACAGAAACCCTTGAGAGTCTTCTCCTACACTACCGTTGGCCCTTGGAAGTCAGACATTGCAGCAGATTAATTCTCCAAATGGAAAGACAAAGAGAATGACCTAAAAATTGCTCTTGTGCAATCTTTGTGGCCTGGTCCTTTTGTGGACAGAGTATGGAATTTTAGGGTTCACATTTTTAAAACCCTGCATATATTCGTGTCATCGATGCCTGCATCTAGCATTTGCTGAGCACTTCCTGTGTGCCATTCTGGTGGCTAATGGCACCCAACCTATCTCTTCAGTCTCCTCTCCTGATTCCCGACTTCTTCATCTACTTCCTTGACACTGAATTGCGTTCAGTTCCATGCCCCGAAATTGCTGTTTTCCCCCTCTCCTTCTTTTACCCTTTACCCAGAGAACTCCTGGTCCCTGTTTCCAGCTCAGCTCAGCATTATCCCTTTCAGGAAGTCCTCTTTTACCCGGCAGCTTCCTCCTGTGTGCAGCTCGCCAGCACTGTGCTTCCCACATCACGTTACACTGATGTATTTACGTCTCCTGGAAATATTCTCGTCCAGGGTGAACCTAACCACTCACTTTCCCCCTGTGTTGCTAAAGAAAAATCTCACAGTGAGGCTGCTGAAAGTCTTCATAAACTCCTGCTCACCTGTCTCCAAGGGCCAGCACTGCCCAGAAATGTATGTTCATGTTTCTGTAGGAAGTGGGTTACCCACTGTTTGTCATGATTCTTCCAATCATTCTCCTCTCTCTTCAGACTTTTTCTCATGCCCAAAGTCTCTGTAAGTGACCTTGCCTTGTACTTCATGGACAGAATAACAATCTGGTAGCAACTCCTTCAGCTTTTCCTCGTGAGATCTGCAAACCCATTTGTACTGGCACTTGTTTTCGCTTTACCTCCTCCTGCAGGGGAGTAGGGGAGAGGGACATCTACCCTTATGACAGGTCAGCACCCATGCGTGGGCAGCATTCCATCTCCTTCCACATTGGAGCCTTTGAACCATCTTTTCTGGGTTCTTCACTTGGCCATTTAGATGCGTTCTCAACTCGTAATTACTGATCTTCCATATTAAAAAGAAAAGGAAACTGGAAACTGCCCGCACTTTACCTCATGTCCCCTTTCAGCAGTTATCTCTTTGTCGTGTCGTTCATGGCCATCCTTCTGAAGAAGGGTTGTTCCCATACATGTCTTACTTTTCGGTCATTAACTAACTCCGTTTTAGCTCTTTCTCCCTGCTTTCCATGTATAGCTAAGGTGTCATTCCTTCATTGATTTCTTCTCAGCTCACACAGTTAAACCTTTCTTTCATCCATCACCCTGGCAGCTTCTTCCTAGTCTCCACTGCGGTCCTCTCCTCCTGATCTTCCTCTTCCTGACCTTATCTTTCTGTCCTCTGCCACATCCTACCTATGTACCATGACTTCATACGCCATCCACTTGCGCATGACTACCAACTTTCTAGCTCCTATTTACTTGCGCGTGACTATCAACTTTCTATATAGGAGCTAGAAAGTTGGTAGTCACGCGCAAGTGGATGGCGTTTGAAGTCATAGGCTTCTTTTCTAGGTTGTGAACGTGTATTTCTGTCAACCTATTTTACCAGTCTTCTGGGTGTCTCCCAGCATGCCAAATTTAAAATAATCCCTTAGTGCTTGCTCTTAACTGCTCTTTCTCGAAAGTTTTGTATTTCAATAAATAGTAATCTTGTCTATTCAGTTGCTCATGCTAGAAATCTGGGAGTGCCCTGGGAAATCTTCACCTTTTCCACACTCAGTCCATCATCAATCAGTTTGATTCCTTCTGTAAATATCTCTCAAATCTACTTCTGTTGGTTTTCACTACCTTCAGGCCACCATCATCTCTTGCCTGTATTGTTCTAGAAGCCTTCTACTACTTCCTCTTTCTCTCTTGTTTTCCTCACCCCTAATCTCTTTTTCTCAGAGAAGGCAGAGTAATCTTTAAAAAGATCTAAATGTCATTGTGTCAATACACTGCTTAAAACTCTTTAGTGCCTTCCCATTATACCCCAAATAGAATACCTTTCCCTGGGCCCACAGGGCTCTGTGTGTTCTGGTTCCTTCCTTCACTCATCTCTTTCCATTCACATGCCCCAGCCTTTCCTGTAATACTTTTTAACTCCTCACCTTAATCCTTTGCCTTCACATTTCAGGCTGAAAACAATTTCGCTTGTTCTTTCACCGTTAATGCCTTCTCATCTCTCACGTCTTAGCTTAAATGTCATTTCTTTGGTGAAGCTCTCTCCCTGAGCACATTTCTCCTTATATCTCCTCTAATAAATTCCTCATCACAGCCTTACTCCTCCATTCTGAGGAATTCCTAGAATGTGCAGTTATACATCTACTTATGCACTCATGTATCCATTGTATGTCTCCCCGGCTAGACATTAAGTTCCAGGAGGGCAGGGAATGTACTAGTTTTGTTCATGTTGTATCTCCAGCACCTGGAACTTAGATTAATATGAGATGTATGGCAGTTGCATCCTTTTTAAAATGTATTGCAGAACCTTTCATATCTGCTTTCCCAAGTGGAACTTGGGGCATCCCATACTGTTTTGGGTAGGAGGGATTTCTGGGTTGTGCCACTTTGTCCCTGCTCTGTTCTTAGAGTATGAAGGGGCTCTGGCTTGGCATTGGTACCGGCTACATTTTCTTCAGTGTAGAGAGAATAAAATTAACATATTTTGGAGACGATCCTTTTGCTTTGCCTGGTTGTTGCTCTTTGATATCTCTGTTGCCTCAGCTTTTTGACACCTAAGTAACAAATTGTCAGAGTGGGAGCTAGTGGAACCCGGTTGGAGTTCACACTCTGGGCATTATCACTTTTTTTGAGGATTTCCTATCTCACAGTGTGAATGGTCTTTTTGGGAGAAATCCTTATATAATAAAACACTGCAAAGGAGCCTTTGGTTAACTTAAGTATCCTTTCTTATTTTAAGTCACTTATTTTTATTATTTTCTGTGATTTTTAGCTTGGATTTCTGGGGGCCTTTTTTATTTCTTTTTCTTTCTTCTCTCTCTTTTTTTTTTTTTTTTTTTTTTTTTTTGGTAAAATGAGGGATGGCACATTATTGTAAAGTGTTTTGAGGTTTCCTTTTTTATTCTGCATATATCTGGTGTCCTGGAAAGAAAGCATGAGAAACTCACTACTCATCAGCATATTGATGTTAATTGCATTCTCCTTAGATAAATATTTCTTATTTTGATCTCAGCATTGTTTGTTATAGATTCAGTCTTAAAACGAAAAGCCCCAAACCAGCCGTCGTAAGAATGAATGTGGTGGTTGGAGTCTGTGTCTTCCGTCTTCTGTACTGTTTGCTACCACACCCAGTGTTTACTCTGACTCCTGAGCTCCAGTGACTCTGCCTTACTGATGTACCTTAAATACTCATGAGGAATTTTCAGCAATGAAAGGCAGAGCGAGTATATTTAAACTTGTAGCCACAAACCTAGCCCTTTGCATAATGTAGTCTGATAACTAATAATGGAATGTAATTGACTTTTAAATTTTTGAGTTGGGGGGGTGGAAAAAAATCTCAAACAGAAGTGTTCTGTTAATAAATGTGATAGACCCCTTTGTTGTTTAAAGACAACCCTCTTGCTATTCCCTGCAAGAAAGAGCTGTGTTGCACATTTCACTGGCACTTTGCCCTACCTCCTCTTCCCTGAAAATATTTATGGAGATCTTGTGTGTGAATAAATTTAGAAGTGATTTAATGGTTGCTTTGGCAGGGTGAGATAAAGCAGTTAAATATGTTGTTCATTTTGTTTCTGGGTGGGGTGGAAGAGGGAAATGAAATACTAATTTTTTCCTTTTTGGAAACCTAATACGATGTTCTTTTGTTATCACTCTTGTTCTCTAGGCATTAAGTGTTACCGAAACCCTGATTAAACCCTTGGAAAAATTCAGAAAAGAGCAACTGGGAGCTGTAAAGGTTTGTGTCTAATTTGAGTTCACTTGTAAACACAAAATGTAGATGCCTCTGCTGCTTCGTGTATACTTTATTCACATTTGGCAGCTTTGAAGGAGATGTTGGAATAAACCATCTGTTGTTTTATGTTTTAAATATACTTTTTTCCCTTTTGGGGGGAATATGAAATTGAAAACAAAACAAAAACACCTGGACAGGACAGTAAAACCTTTAGTAATCTTCTTGGGCCACGGCTTTCCATATAGAGCTTTACGAATATCTTTAACCAAACAGCACATTTGCTCTGAGGAGAAGCATCTCATTTCTGTAGCGCATGCAGCTACGCCCCTGCAGACCTCACTTTTACAGAGCAGTGTAGCATTGCAGTAGAGTCGAAGATGAAAAACGCTGCTACGCTGTGATGCCATCGAAACTAGGAAGAGAATATTAGGTTATTGGGATGTAATTTCCTTCGATTTAATGAAAATTTATTGAGCTTTTGTTACGTGCCAGTGTTGTCCTAGGTGCTCAGGAGTCCAAGATGAGTGTTCCACACAGTCTGTTCTCAAGGATGTGGGACCGAGCCAGGATTTCTGGGAATAATGCAGTGATGTTGCCACAGGGAGCCTGGGATATATTTAGCAACTTCTAACGTTTTCTTTAGAACTGAGCTTTCAAATTATCCCAGAGAAAACATTTCACCAACCTTTTCTGAATTTCGTGCATATATTAGGGGGTGTGGGGGGAAAGTAACATTGTATGTTGTTGCCTGTTTTTGGCTTGGTCCAAGGAGAAGAGAATAACATCAATTTTAGTTAGGGAAGAGAATTTTTAGATTCGTTTATTTTTACCCACATGGCTTGGGGGCGTGAGGTTTTTTTCTTTATCTTCCTAAACACACTGTCAAAACCCTTTTGTACAAATTAGTATTGTGGCCTCAGTGGCTGTAGCTCCACAGATGGGCCCAAAGAGTGCCAGGTTTTTAGTTGCTATTTATGGAATCAGTTTTTCCTTTAAGTGATCTGTGAAAATATTAGTTGCTTAGTATTTTATAATTTTTAATGGAGGGCTTAGTTTTGAGGGGAAGTCAAGCAGGGTGCTCTCCCCCAAGAATGCCTCCTTCCCCACTCCCCGGGATTATTAGCTGAGCTGCACAAAGCTGGATTGTGTCTCCTGGCTTCATAGCAGGAGATGGGAGGTCTGGTTTCCAACTATGACCTAGACAAATAATGGGCTGTAATTTCTTATCTGTAAAATGAAGGACTTGGGGATCTGACTGCTGTATTTTGTAGTTTTAGGATCTGTTTTATCTTGTCTCCTTAGGCTGTTTTAAAGCTTGAACATCTTGGTTCTTTTATCTTTTAACATTTCTTTGGCAGATGCTAAATGTAAACAATGTCCATTTCTTATTTTACTAATTTTAATAGGATGATGGTGGTGGTGGGCAAGGCCTGTATTCTGGAAATGAAAAATGAGTGTGACTTAATAAGTATATTTTCTTTTAATTTGCTGTGTACCTTTCTGGGGTTTATAGATTTCTGACCTCAAATTTTCTTTTGAGTCCTTTCCCTCTCAAACGTTTCCAGTTTCTGATATACTTGTTCAGAGTATATCCTAAAAAGCAACTTGCAAAGCAAATTGGCCTATTAAGAGGAGAAATTATTTTAATAGTTTTAGCTTATGCCTTGAGCTGTTTAGTGGCCAGACTCTATCCCGAAGTCCTCTTTTTAAAATTTCCTCATTGTTCTTCTCACTTCAAGTTTATGAAGGATTCATTCTGCATTCTCGTTCAGTACAGTATGTGTGTTGACTGTCATACTTACTAATATTAGCTTCAAGGAGGCCAGTCATTGTGGGTCATAGGGAGAAGCCTTAGTTTTTTAACTGGCAGTTTGTATGTTATAATAAACAGTATAGAAAGGTGATTTTTCTTGCAATACGTAAACATCTGTCTCTTTCATTAGATTGTTAAGTCTTCGTTAAGAGAAAAGACTACACTCCATGGCCTTATATTCTGTCTGCATCTGTTGTCTCTATTATATAAGATATCTAATCTAACCTATTCTATTGATACTCCTGGAAGAACAAGGAAAGGGTCTATAATCTGGATATCAGATTATTTTCTACATCTGTGCTTCCTAAACATTCAATCCTGTTTTGACAAGCACATGTGCTTGCTCACTGATTCATCTGCTTACATGGGATACTTAAAAATAACTTGATTTTCTTAGGTTGAAGATCTTTTTCGAAACAGCATAAAGCAGTTTTCATGTAGAGATTTAAAAAAGTCTTTAAAAGTTGACCACAGCAGAATATTTTGGATATCATCATCAAAATGTTTATCTTCTCTTTCTCTTCTCCTTTTTCCCATCTGGTACTGCCCTACCCTTTGCCTTTATATGGAAGCCCTTTCAGTTCTGTTTATTCTTTTCTCCAGTTTTCAGAATCCCAGTTACATTTTTAACTTGTGGTTCTAACATCATCTAAATTGCTAGGTGATTTTGTAAATTGGATTTTTAAAAAGCCCCAAGGTATTTTTTTTTCTACCGTTTGCTTCTCTGCGGATATGCTCCCCTTCAGTCATGTATGTTTGGTTTGGGCTTATCCAACTTCATTCTGTAGGTTCCGCTGCATTTTCTAATGTGCTTTCCAGGTTCTCATCTGTACTTAAAAAGCCCCGATTCCCATCGCAGGACGCAGGTCGGTCTGTGTGGCGTGACATCATGTTGGCTGGTCAGAGTTTTCCTCAGGGCCTAGCTCAGCTCTTACCTCCTCTGCAGCTGTTTCGCCTTCCCCACGGCCTTGCTACTTATTCCCAAGGTGTCCGTACCACACCATTGATAGTCATTGCTCATTAAATGTCGATTCAGTCACAGGAAACTGACACAGATCCCAAACAGCAGAGGAGCCAAGTCGATTGCGTAAAAACTCTGAGGAATATACTAGAACTTGGTAAAAGTTATGATGGGAGAATTCAGAATCGCTCTTTCAGATATTTGAACAATCAAGTCATGAAAATGCGGATTCAAGCAAGCAGCAGCATACAGAGGTCACAAGGACACAAATAAACTATATTGATAATAGGGCCTATTTAAATGCTATTTTGCAAAGAGCCAATTACCATTTTAATTCAGTAGAATGAAACATTTAGCCAGAAGAGTTGAAAAAAAATTATATGAAATGTTCATTTCATATAATACAAATTACTGCCTCAGCCGTCTACCAGACCTTCACCCAAATTTTTTTTTTTATATTTCTTTCCAAGACTATGTCTAATGACTAAATGTTTAATAAAAATTGATTTTCTGAGATTGCGTAACTGCAAAGCATGGGTAAAAAAGCAAATATACCTGAACGATTTTTAAAATTAAGTTTGGTAGAGCAAAAATGAATGTTGATTTAACTTAATTACATTTCTTTCATTTTAGTAATAAAAACATTTTATTGGTGCCTATCATATGGCTTAGCGTGAGGTCCTGGAATTCAATTATGAATTAAAACCCTGGCCGGCCTTTAAGAAATGGGCAACTCTTTGGGGAGACTGTCAAATAAAAACAGTAAAAATACACTGTGAAACATACTGTAATAGGAGTAGGTGCTCTGGACACACCCTATCATTTCAGTGTTGGAGCACCAGGAAGGTCTTTCAGAAAGAGCTGATTCTTCCTAGTTTGAATCCTGTTTTTGCCCTTTAACTAGCTATGCGATTTGGGGCAAGTTACTCAAGGCCTCTAAGCCTCAGTTTTTTGATCTTCGGAATGAGACCAGTGACACCTATCTCAGAAGGTTATTATGAGGATTAAATGCATTTGATAATGCATTTCCCATGTCTAGTGTAGGGCCTGGCATACATAGTTGCAGCTATTTTATTATCCCATTCATGGCTTGTTCTATGTTTGCTTGCCAAATAAGAACTGCTCAGGTTTTTGTCCACTCTGCATTTCTGGGTTCAGAGGTAACATGCCTAAGCACCATGGCTTATGACCCTTCTGGCCACATAGTGCTAAGGTGGTATATAGGTGACTCTGAAGCAACTGCACAGGAGTCAGGGGTGACACTGTCAGTTGTCGGTTCCGCTGCAACCATAGGTTTCCTCCTTCACTAGTTCTCTGACAGATGTCTCCTGGGTATCTACTGGGTGTGGAGTCATGGAGTCCGGTGCTTGATTCTGTGGGGATAAAAGCTGAATTTTCATCTCTTTGGAGAGGCCGAAGGATCTTAAAGCAAAGGAGGAGAGTTGGGTTGGATAAGGTAGTTGCAGTGTCAAGTAGGAAAGGTAACATTAGCAAGAATTAAGGGAAGGCGCTTTTTCCCCCACTGCAGTGGAAAGGGGCACTTCACGGAAGAGGTGGCACTTCACATGGGCTGTAGGATGTCGGTAGACTAGGGGAAACTCTGGTTGGCCTAGATATACAGGATTTGGTTTTAAAAAGTGCTCCAGCTGGGTATATTACATAGTAGGAATCTTGTTTCTTATATGTGGTATTATTCTACCTCTTTATTAAATAAAAAAGGAGAAAGAGTTGGAATCTCTAAAAAAGTGTTTAAACTCATCTCTAGACTAGTTATTCCTTATTAATTAATGTTTATAGTTTGAAAATAAGCCTTTTTATTTCTCCCTCCTAGAAAATTTGTAATATACCAAAAAAAGAAAAAAATGGAAGTCATCTGGTAACCTGAAAAAAAATTTCTCCCCTTTTTCCAAAACAAAACAAAATATTCTAATACCCTATAGAAAGATAGACAATTCACAATTATGTTCAAACTTTCGTGACTTCTTTATATTATTTATCCATTTTTTAATGTGTCTCAATGTGTGATTTTAGCAAAACATTGCTTAATAAAGCATTTTATGTGTTATGAATATTTATTTTTCTTACATACTAACAGAATCTGCCCCTTGCTTTGTTGTTTGTCTTTCAGTTTGTTTATTGTGTATTTTTTTGATGTTTCTATTTCTTTTTTTTTTGCTTAGAAGATCTTCTGAGAACTGTGAAAACATTCTCTCTTTTATGGCTTCATTTTTTTTTTACTTGTGACTCTTTCAGTCCATCTGGAATTAATTTTGATGTGACATGTGGTTCTCTTTCTCTTTCCAAGTAGTTAACTAATTATTTCAGCAAAGCATTGTTTGAATAATACATTTTTTTACCCAATGGTTTGACACATTTATTTATATGTACATACACACATGTATGTATGTGCATATGTGTGTGTATATATATGTGCGTGTGTATACACACACACACACACACACACTTCTAATGTATTTAAAGACCTGATTTTTAAAATTTTGTTAGGTTTATGAAGTCCCTTTGCCATTTATACAGTGCATATCTTATTTGACCAAATATACTGTTTTAAGTAATAGCTCTTCTTTACTATTTTTTTCGAATGCGTGATTTTACAACTAATTACAAACTGACTTCCAAGTCATATTTAACCTATAAATATAATTTTGCGTGGCTTACTTATGTTAAAATTAAAAGAAAAAAAATTGTTGCCACTATTTAAAAATCACTGGTTTTTTTCAGCTGCTCCAGAAAAATCAGAAGAGCTGGCCCATGTGCTGGGCCTGCAGTTCCACAGGCCAGGTCTGCTGGGCCATGTTGTGGCCGCCTTCCCTGCTGGGATAGATAAGGGCTGTCTGGTCTGCCATGGCCTTCATTTCTCCTTAATAGGTTCTCATTCCACCTTGCTTCACTCTTTGTGTTACTGCCTGACCCAGACACACTTGAATTTGTAATGTACTTTTTAAAAAACATTTTTTAGTGTATTTTGTTCAGTCCTTAATAGAGCCTTTAGTCTTATTTTACTCAATTTATTTTAGATATAGTATATGTAAATAACAGATGCATACGCATGTATATTCTGTATTACAGTGTTAAAGAAACATTGCTATTATTTTAGCACAGAAACTTATATGGGCACTAAGGAAACAGTATTTTATAATGGCATTGAGAACAAATTCAGGAAGAAGTGATTATCTAAGCTTTAAGACTCAAAAATAAAACAGCAGCATTTGAACAACACCAGACCATGTATGAATGAATGTATTTCCACTCTAATTGGTGGGTGTGATTTTGTTTCTTGGCTGAATTCTTTCTTTACAAAGCCTTAATATCATCATTTTTTTCATTGCCAACTTTACCCACATGGTGGTTTGTATACCCCTCTGTTGCTGAGTGTGCTGGGTGTTTTGAAGCTGATTTTAGCATCAGTGCTTTTTTTTTTTGTCTTGTGCTGTGATTCAGATGAAATAAAAAATGTTTTTAGTATTGCAAAGGTACTGAACTTTTTTACTGTGTGATCTTGTGTTGTAGTTAGTCTTCCCGTGAATGCGGCAGTGTGACTTCTATTCCTGTTCTGTTTAAACCTGAGGAACTGAACGGAGCTCAGAGGATGCTGTAACAGTGCTGCCGAGTCGCAGAGTCTTAAGTGGCCAGGGCTAGGACTCAAGTCTCCTGACATGTAATCCTCTGTGCACTTTACAGTATCAGCTTTTTAAAACAGCAGAGATTTTGAAGTAATAGCCATACGTTTGTTTTACTTTATTTTGCTATTATTAAGACAGTTAATGGAGAGCATACTGAAAAGCAGAAAACAGAGCAACCACATATTAATGACTTAAACTTAAAAAAATAGTTGTAAATTAAATCTGGACCATAAAGAGGAAGTGCTTCTGTTTCCAAAATTTTTTTATTATTCTCACTTATAGATGAACCATAGGATCACAGAATTTTAGGATTGGATCTATGAGTGAGCTAGTACAAAACAAACAAACATAAAATCCCCAATCTTTTCAATAAGAAACTAAGATTCTGTGTTATTATTTTTTTTTTTTTAAGTTGCGTGGCTAGTTTGTATTTAAACTTGGAATAGAAGTGGGAAGAAATATCAGTTTTCAAATCTCTTTCTATTCTCTATCAATGTGTGGATTAATTTAGGATCTTTAGGTGAGCTGGCAGAGGTTCTTTCCTAGGTTCCCAGTACAACAGTTTGAAGTACCATGTAGTGAAAAAAAAAATAATGATAAATGCAAAGAAATAGAATTTATGTGCTTTATTCGATCTCTTTGCCTAATAGGAAAAAAAGATTGTAACAGACAGGACTGGACTAGCTCATTATTTTTACTTTAGAAAATAGAAATGGGAAAATAGGGAATAGAATGTTCCTTTCTAGGAGGCCTTGGAGAGTTAGGGAGAGCTTGAAGTTCGTGGAAACATTTCGATAGTGTGAGGACATAGTGTGCTCTCATTGGTGTTCAGAAATGTTTATTAAAAATCTGCTTAAGTTGGCACTGTTAGGGGAGATAGTCTGTCTTTTCTGCATTCAACATTTTGGTTCCTTGTTTTCTCAAAAAGCTTCTGTAGCAAAAGGAAAACAAATGCTAGTTCTAGGCAGTACCTGAAAAATGTGTGTAATGTTAACCTCAGGGTCTTGGGACAGGTATATATATCAGCATTATTTTAGGCCCTTAGATCGTGTTCTGGTAATCACTGCTAAGGTTGGGAAAATTGATGACATTCCTGGTGAGAGGATCTTATTGTTATACTGGTCAATTAAGGAATACCTTTCTCAAGATGTCTTTTTTCCGCCAGTGCGGTGATTATTTTTTATGTAAATAAAAACTTAGTTTTAAGTGAGTTCCATATCTATGCTGAAATCTGTAGCAAGTTTGTTTTTTTTTTTAAGCTTAATGTTCCTATCATGTATTCTTTTTATTTTTTTAAATGAGGGATAAATGAGACAACATTAATTCTAAACACTGATAAGTATGAAGAGTTGAAAAATAACAGACTTGGAAAAAAGCCCATTAAAGGAAAAAAAAAAAAGTGACTCTTCTAATGCTGCCTTGATGATTAATGAGCATTGGACTGAGTGCAGATAGATTTTTCAGATAACTTCATCACACTCAGTGATAACTTTCTTTTATTTTAATATTTCGAGCTTCCTAGTGGATTTTCTATGTACATGCATTTTTTCCTGTTTAATCATAGTTGTCTGTGTTTTTCTGATTTGTAGGAAGAGAAAAAGAAGTTTGACAAAGAGACAGAAAAGAACTATAGCCTAATTGATAAACATCTGAATTTGTCAGCGAAAAAGAAAGACTCACATTTACAAGAGGTATTATTTTTATTTTTCTGTTAATTTGTTTCTAAAATTTAATAAGTAGTGCATATTTATTTTAAAATTTATTTTATTGGGGCAACATTGCTTAATTAGATTATATGAATTTCAAGTATATAATTCTATAATATATCATTCATGTATTGCATTGTGTGTTCACTTCTCAAAGTCTTGTCTCCTTCCATCACTACATATTTGCAGAGTTTTTTTTCAGGTGGTTTTCTTTTGAAAACTTTCCATCTAGGGTTATTAGAGATGGAAAAAAATGAACATGTATTTCCATGAATTAAGAAAAATGAGTTTTTGAGGAACAAACAGAATAATTAATACATCTTATAGTGATTAATTTGGTATGGATTTATAGTATTAAAATCCTTGATTCTGAGTATATTTTAAAAGAACAATTTTAACCAGCATTACCGAGGAACAGATATATTATTTTCAGGAATAGATTCATTAATTGGCTTTTAAGATTTCTTAAAGAAATGTATTTAATAAGCTCATATACCATTTTGCTTTTATGTGAAGGCAGCATTAATCTTATTTAATGCTGAAGATTCAGGAGGTTCTGCTTCATTGGCAAGAGAACATCTGTTTTACTTTTGTAAGAGAGTCTTTTTTTTTGAGGCAGCTATGTGTAAGGAGAAAGGAATTTATATCTTATCTTTCATTTTCTCTTTCTTTTTTCTAAATTTTCTGCCATTTATTTTTTCTCACACGCTTGAATGGAAACTCAATGGTTTACAATTTGGAACATATGCTTTCATTAAAAATAATGCTGTTTGTAGCTGTAGGGCTCATGACTCATTCCACAAAAGTGTGATTTTTTTCCCCTCATTTGTTTTTAAACACACACAGAATCTAGGTGTAATATACCACTATAACATTCACTTATTTATTGAAGTATCATCAAAAAGACATTAGCAACATTGACTATAGTGTGAACCTGGGTTATATTTAAAGTCAGATATTTAGTTGCAAACTATATGGGTGTGTGTGTGTGTGTGTGGTCGTTTTGACATTACCCACATGTCACTTTTTTTTTTTTTTTTTTGTCTCTTTAATACCTTTGACTGACATTTGGTTGGCATTTGATGGTTTATGAGAGAAAGGGGCTTGTGTACCACTTAATCCTCATGACAGGTCTGTAGGTATCCGGGCTCCCTCTGTTCTCTTTGTTCCATATTCTGTAGAAAACCATGCAATCGTCACTTCTGCTCCCTCATCTCCTACCCTCTGTCAATTTTGAAATGACAGCTGTTGTTTTTATATAGATTCTTTAGGCTACCTCTCTTCTCCCCTTATCTCTATTTTCAGGTATCCTTAAGGGATTTTTGTGCCCAGAGTTATTTTCAATCTTTACTCCACTGTTGAATTAGGTATCTCATTTTAAACATCACGTAGGCAAAAATCTCCCTACCGTCATCAGCCTGGCCATAACTGCTGACAACAACTTTCAACATTACTGCAAAGGCCTGAGTAATTGATCTCCCCGCTTCCACCGATGAGTTCCTATAGTTTATTTTATATACAACAAGCAGAGCGAGCCTTCATGTTGCTTCTGTTCTTCAATCCTTCCTTACTTAGATCCTTCCAGAGGCCCAGGACCCCACCCTGCCTGTCCTCACACCCACAGGGACGGCTTCACTCTGGCTGGACTGGGGCAAGCAGACTCTGTGCTTAGGGTTTTTTATTTTTTCTTCTCATTGCCTAGTATGTTTCCAACCCAGCTCCACATGGCTCACTCCTTCAAATGCTTTTTCAAATACTCTCCGCTCAGAGGTCATTTTATTAAGAAAAGTTTTCCCTGACCATTTCTACAATCGATTTGCTAGAGCAGCTCACAGTACTCAGAGACTAACATTTACTTTAGTTTACCAGTTTATTATAAAGGATGATATAAAGGATACAGGTGAACAGACCGATGAAGAAGTACATAGACAAGGTTTGGAAGGGTCCCCGGCACAGAAACTTCTGTCCCTGTGAAACTGGGGTACTCCACCCTCCAGGCATGTGGACACATTCACTGACATGGAAGCTCATCAACTCTTTTTAAGAATTTTATAGAGCTTAATTTGTAGTGCCCCTGCCCCGCTTCCCCTCCTCAGAGAGGATCTCTTGGTCTTTCCGGTATTTAGAGGACCCTACTTAAGTTCTCCTGCTTAGCATAAACTCAAGTGTGCACGATAGGGGCTCCTTGTATGTGGCAAAGACACTCATCACGCAGGAAGTTCCAAGGGTTTTAGGAGCATTGTGCCAGGAGCCAGGGACAAAGACCAACTATGTTTATTGTTATACCACATGTAGTGGTTGTCTTTTAGACTCGAGTTGGGCTGAAGGACTGTGCCGCTAGGTATAATTTAGACATGCAGCTGCACATGGCCCAGCAGTTCTGACCGCTCAGAACATTAGGGGGTGTTGGTGGAGGCTGAGCGGCAATGCCGGGGTCATTGCAGTATCATGAACAGCAGAAGAGAGAATCTGCTAAAATAAAAAACCAACTTAGTAAATCCGACCTTGGTGACATTTTCTTGAAGAACATTTCCCAGTAACAATAACATGAAGAATCTACTCTTAACTCCTCACGTATCCATTTTATTTCTAAACAAACTTATGTTATTTTGGTGGGAGTTTTGCCGAGTAACCAAACTCTAGTTATTGGAGGTATAAAAATATCATGATTTTGATAAGTGTTAAGTGGAAATTCTCATTTTACCTTAGTAACACTCATTCTATTTCAACATTATTTTGCTTAAAAATAATCATTTCATGCAAAAACTTTTTCATTATATGTTAAAATACTTTTCAAAAAAAATTTAAAAATTTTGTTTTAAAATATATAAGACATAGCATTTATGATTTTTAACTATTTCCAAGTGTACATTTCAGTGGTATTAAGTATACTCACATGGTTTGCACCCATCGCCACTATCCATGTCCAGAACTTTTTTGATCTTCCCAAACTGAAACTGTGTATCCATTAAAAATAACGCCCACTCCTCTCCTCCCCTAGCCCCTGGCAAATGCCATTCTACTTTGTGCTTCTATGAATTTGAGTATTCTAGGTGTCTCGTATAATTGGAATCATACATGTTATTTGCCTTTCTGTGTCTGGCACTTTACTTGGCATAGTGTCCTCAAGGTTCATCCATGCTGTAGCATGTGTGAGAATTTCCTTCCTTTTTGAAGCTGAATAATATTCCATTGTATGTCAATACCACATTTTGTTTTTCTGTTCATCTTTTGATAGACACTTGAGTTGCTTCCACCTTTTAACTGTTGTGAATAATGCTGCTATGAATGTGGGTGTACAAGTATCTGAGTCCCTACTTTCCGTTCTTTTGGGTATATACCCAGAAATGGAATTACTAGATGATATGGTAACGCTCGTTACTGTTTTCCATAGCAACTGCCATCTCACAGTCCTGTCAGCAATGCGCAAGGGTTCTAGTTTCTCCAGATCCTCATCAACACTTATTTTTTTAATTTTTTTTTTATAGTAGCCATCCTAATAATAGGTATGAGGTGATATATCTCATGGTTTTGATTTGTATTTCCATAATGAATTGTAATGTTGAACATCTTTTCATGTACTTGGAGCCATTTGTATAGCTTCTTTAGAGAAATAGCCAAATATTTTTAAAAGGAAAATTAACTAAATTAGGAAATATATTACATGATGCCTTATAAGAATGGTTTCTAGGACGAGAATTCTTTCTCTGCTGTTCCTCTGTGGAACTATGCTCCTCTTCAAATTTTTTTTTCAGTGAGACAGGATGAGCTGGGATTTTTTTTTGGAGTAGTCTCCTGCCTGACTGTTTGGTGCCCGTTTGCTCCCAGGGAACGAGAGGGACATTGTGAGGGTTTACGAGCATAACTTCCCAAACATGGGCTCCAAGCCCTGACCTGCCTTTGAGAGCCAGGCTCTTGAGATGATGCCATTGCTGCCACTTTGTCACCTGTTGCCTTCACTCATGAGTGCTGAGGTGACTAGAATTTTCCCAACTCTCTTTCCCAGGTTGACTTCAGACTTAGAAGATTTGTTCACAGAAATAATGTGATTTTGATTCTGTGTTTGCAGTTCAACCTTGGGTGTCTGGGAGAGTTTTTCATGAAGAGCCTTCCTCTTTAATCTTCAGTCCTTTGGGGGTCAGCCTCATCATATACAGCAGGGGTCTGCAAACTTTTTCTGCAGAGAGTCCGACAGTGAATATTTTAGATTTTTGTAGACCATGAGGTCCCTGTTGCAACCTATTCAGTTCAGCTGTTGTAGCAGAGAAGTAGCCATAGAAGGTACCGATACAAATAGTCAGTAGTCGTGACTATGTTTCAGTACAGTTTTATTTAGAAAAACAGGCAATGGACTGTAGTTTCACTGACCTCTGATGAAGTTTCACTCCTCACTGTCTCTAATTTCACTAGCCTCCATTATTTTAACATAGGCAGACATCCAAGTGGAGCAGAACCGGCAGCACTTTTATGAACTGTCTCTTGAATATGTATGTAAGCTTCAGGAAATCCAAGAAAGGAAGAAGTTTGAGTTTGTGGAACCTGTAAGTATTATAGCGGGTTGTTCTCTGAGATCTTTGTGATAACATAGAAATGTTTTTCTTTTTAAATCTAATTTTTGGTTGCTAGAGACCGTAGTGCGTACATATGAAGCAAGGCATCATAAATAAATAGTAAAGGGAGAGTGCAGGTCGCCATAAAGTCAGGGAATCACTGACCGATGAGTGGTTTGCAGCCTTATTTGCACAGCAACATTCAATGAATATTATTTCTTTTGCTTCATGGTCACAAGGACTCTGCAATCAGATACATTTTCTGCCATTTTATTGTAGTTCCACCCTTTAATGAAAATCCCTGTGAAAGAAATGATACTGGAATGTGAGTGAGTGGGATGAGTGGGGATAATCTTCACTCTACTCAAGATTGCTTCTAAAGCAAGTATCTCACTCCAGACTTCAGCACTTTCAACAATTGTTGGTAACACATTATTTTTAATACAAGTCACAATGTTTATGACAACCTAAGTTAAGAACCAGTATGTGGAACATTTGAAACTATTTTGTGAATTACTCTGACGTTTCTTTATACTTATTTTAGAAACACATAATATTTTTTTTGTGTGTGATTATACAAAAGTATTCTCAGAGCTTCCTAACCATTCTACTCTGTGATATTCTGAAGAAAACGAATTTCAGGATTTTCTTAACTCTTAACCCAGATAGGTCACTTTTACCCACTTTAGATTTAATCACATGTGGTACAGAAGCAGCTGCCTTTTAATTGAGAAGGGCAGGTGGGGAGTTGGTAGGACACTCGGGGCTTAGTTCCTGTCCTGCCTGTGCCCGTCTCTGCCCCGTCACTGACCGTCCTTATCACCGAAACAGAAGTTGTGCCGATGCCACTTGAGAGACTTGAGCTCTTTGATTCTGTGACTTCACTTTCCTTATAGATTCTGTTGACCTACAGTGATAAGGTTTCAATTATAAGTGAATATGGGGATTCTCTTGACTACAAAGAACAAATAGATGTAGAATTCCATTTCTTCTATACAGCACACTATAAAATCAATCTAATGGCTCTGATATTTAAGGTAAAATAAAAAAAAAATCTTCATTTTTAAATAAGGACAAATATTTGATATGCAGTTAAATTTACTTGAATTCTAGTGACTTTTAATTATTTTACTTCAATAGTATCACAATGAGATGAGGGGGAATGCGTGACCGTTTTTTATTTTTTATTTTAGTTTTCGCCTTTCTTTTGGTGCTAATGTCACTCTTTCTTTTTGTATTAGATGCTGTCATTTTTTCAGGGAATGTTTACTTTCTACCATCAGGGCCATGAACTTGCCAAAGACTTCAATCACTACAAAATGGAACTACAGATCAACATTCAGAATGTAAGGAAATGAAAACTTTCTGGTATAAGATGATGTTTGAGATGCATATTTTTGATTTATTTGTTATAAGAAAAGCCTTAAACTAAGACCAGGCTGATCTGTTGGTCCCGAGAAACTGAGGCTACGTTGCCACCTTCTGGTCAGTGCTCAGTGTAACAAACTGCTCTCCAACTGCTGAGGCTCAGGGAATTCTGCCACCTGGTGGCTCTTTTTTAAGTTCCATGTAATTTTTTTTTCTCTTTTTTTCAGAAAAGTCACTAAATATGTTTTTATAATCAAGATTCACATAATTTATTTTAAATTTTTTAGCTTTGCAGTTTCATTGAGATATAATTGACAGACAACACTACATAAGTTTCAGGTCTATAGCACAATGACTTGACTTACATATATGGCAAAATGATTACCACGGTAAGTTTCGGTAATATTCGTCACCTTGTATGGTTACCCTCAAATTTTTTTTC
The DNA here is from genome assembly GCF_000325575.1 of Pteropus alecto. NCBI lineage: Eukaryota > Metazoa > Chordata > Mammalia > Chiroptera > Pteropodidae > Pteropus > Pteropus alecto. The sequence continues at coordinate 9,862,906 of NW_006431918.1, read as the reverse complement.
CTTGTGATGAGAACTTTTAGGATCTGCTCTAATATCAGCTGGTAAATATGTCATACAGCACTGTTAACTGTAGTCACACTGCACTTCGTGGGGCAGTTCTAAGGATTAGTTTTGCCATGTAACTCTAAGTCTTCTTCGTACAAAGCAGACAAAAGAGCATTCCATTTTAGATTTAAGACATTTCAGTTATAATGCTCTGAGTTTCTTTTACCTGTATATCTTACTTAAATTTTTTTCCCTGGTAGACTTATGATGCAAGGGGAATTTCTTTCCTGTGTTTTATGCATATTCATTAATGTATTGGGTTCACAGTTGCTGTTTGCTTTATCATTTTCCTGGAAAATATGTGCTTTCAATTAGGTCTTGGATAAAGAGACTTGGGAGAATTTTAACTCTTAAACAGTATAATGTGTGTGATTTTGATCAGAAAGCGATGAATGTTTTTCCTCTAGATACTTTAGTTGATTTCGGACGTGTCCTCATGGAAATGCTATCAGGTTATGTTTAGTATAATTTTAGGCCTCATTAGAAATACAGTATAATTTTAGGCCTCATTAGAAATACAGAGAGAGTTTTGGCACAAACTTCTAGTGCATACTCAAAGACATACAAGTAAAAGTATGGGAATCTCTGTGCTGTTTTCTGCCTGACTTTAAATTTCTTAAAATCTTAGAAATTGAAGTTGAATGGTTTTTGCATAGATTTTGTTTCTAGGAATTTTCTATACAGCTCCCTACACTTGGGAATGTAGATAATGGAATCTCTTCTTTTTTGTAAATCATGTGTCGGTTTGTATTTGTAGATTGTTTAGACAGTCACCTGGATTAAAGGACTAAAAGAGTATGTCTTCCCCATCAGTGACTGTAATAGAGTTTTAAAAATATCAAACTGTATATGCAGAGATCAGTCTTAACTTCAGAATTATCTACTGTAGGCAGTAGAATATTTAGTCTAACGATGCTGTGAATTTTCAGAATACTTAGGCAGCAAAGCAGTGCTATAAAAAATTACATAGTTTAGAAGATTAGATTATAATCCATAGTTTTTCCCCCTCCATTTACTGGCTGTATAACTTGTGGAAATTGACTTTTTCTGTCTGGACCTCAACTGTCAAGTGCAGAACTGGCCTGGATGAGAACCTTCAGGCAGACCTGGATCCATAATTGTGGGGTCAGTATAACATGAGAAGGCAGGGCTCCTTATTGAAAACTGAAGCATTTGAGGACAGTGACAGCAGAGCATTAAACCAAGTGTGTGACCTGAGCATAGGGCCTTGTGTGACTGTACAGACTGCATGCCTGTGAAGCCAGCTTTGCCTCAACATCTGGAATGAGGTGGGGGGCAAATCTGTGTCTCTTGGGGTCTTCAGTGAAACTATCTCTGCACAGCCTGCTTATGGGGATAGGGGTGGGGCGGATATAGCTACCTTACATACACCAAAGTAATTTTAGAGAGATTAAAAATTTCAGTGTGAATGTGCAATACTCGGTTGCGAAATATTATAAGTAAAACTTGAAGACAAGCTATTATTGAAAATGGTTTTCACTCAAGGACCCAGTTTATATCCTTACTGTATTAAGGACTTAACACACACATTTGATAACATTTATTTCCCGTAGAGAAATGAATAAAGAAAAATTTACTAAAAAAACAAAAAAAAACAAAAAAACACTTTTCCTATATCCTTTGGATCTTAAAAATTGTCACCAGTAAATTGCCCTGTGTCCTTAATCTCTTTTCTAAAAATCCTCCTTCATTTTCATTTTGTCCCGGCTGTTCCTGAGGCCACTCCTGCAGCTGTTTCAAGTAGAGGCTCTTTTTTCCACCTCACCTTCAGTTTTGAGAACACTCGATCTAGGTGTCTTCTTGGCTCTTCATTTTGGCTTTTAGCCTATTCTCCCTTCAGGGATCCCAGTACCTTTGAAGAAACACAGGTCACTCCTTCTATCTCGCCTTCTGTACCTCATTATTGCTGTAACTTACTCATATCTTGGCCATTCATCTCATCCCTGACGATGTCACTTTTTAGCATGTTAAAGGGAAAACTACATAGTGCTGTTCTGGGTTATTTTTTTGTGCTTTGTCTATTTATGCATTTAAGGAAATATATGCAAATGTTAAAACCAAATCTTTGAGTTAGCTATTTGTGCAGTATAACATTATAGATAATTTTGGCCAACTTTTTAGTATTTTACCCTAATAAAAAGAGCAAAACTATGTTATAATCAGAAAAAAGGTGAAAGTTATTTAAAAGGCAAAACAACCTATTTTTCGCCATCTGGTTTCTATTGTAAAAGTGGTTAGATTTTTTTTGAGAGAGATTGAATCTTCATCCATTTTCCACAATCTAGAGTAATAAATGGAAAGCAAAAAAGCAGGATGAGTTTTAGAAAATAGATTTCTAAAAGAATGTAAATTTTATCAAAATTAAAAGATATTTAAAAAACTAACTGTACACACTTCTGTGATCTCTGTCCTCAGAGGATCGTGGGGAAAAAGTAGAATAGAATTCTTCCTGGAAGAAAATATGATTGGAGAAATTTTTGGATTCATAAAGAACCCCTAGACAATACTAAGAATGGTTAAGAAGATTTTAAGAATGTGCACAAATATTTCTGTTACAGTGATGTGAGAAAAATAGAACATCAAAATGATAAACTATGTGGAAAAAATGAGATTGGAAGCGATTGGGTAAAAACACGAATGCGGTTGTTTATGAGAGGCGGGTTTATGGTCACTTTTTGTCTTTTTATATTGTTTCTTTTTGTGGCCAAAGGAACTGTTTGTGCCCTTCCTTCTCTCTGTTTTCTAATGTTGTGGATGAGCTGTGAGCACACTGTGCCCAGATCTTGGTTTCTAAATATTCCACAAAAAGGAAGGGCTTTTCCACTAAAAACAAGGGCTCCCTTGGAGAAGTGGTTGATTCTAGGATGAAAACAGAGAAAAAGTGTAAGATAAACCCGGGATTCCTTTTTGGACCAGAAAGTAGAGGACTACTCAAGAGAATTAAAGGGATATGTCAAAAGACACAGGAGCCAGCGAGAAGGGTCCCCGCTGGTCAAATCTAGGACAGTTTAAACATTAGCATAAATAATGAAAGTATTGGATACAACTCATTGGTTAAATAGAAGTGTGGGGGGACATCTCCACACACATGACATGCACATACATGTCTATGTATATGTATAAAACACACATGCACAGATGGAAAGAAGTGAGGAAGTGACAAAGAAAGTGAATAAAATCAAGGTATAATCAGTATTAACATGGGGACAAGAAACCCTGGAGACATGAGACATGGGGGACGGGCCATCAGCAAATGAGTTCCAACCTCTCTGCAGCCCTGTAAGTTCTTAAAATATATAAGCAGATCTTTATAAAAAAACCTCAGCTTATGTTTAAAATAAGTCTCTGCAGATAAGTTTTCCCCTTTACAATCTGCATCTATCAGACTCTCCATCCCCCTAAAAAATATGTGCCATTCTGCCACTTTTCTGCTCTTCGGATCCTTGGTAACCCCTTTCATGATAAGGGAGGAGAGAGGAGAAATTTCAGTAGTAATTTTTCATCTCCACTCCTCCACAGTTTCACATCAGCACTTTTTCAGTATTAATACAGTTACTTTCAAGTATGGATGAAAGAGATGCCCAGAAACTCCCTGCTGCTGATGCATCACAGTCACGCGTATCATTGTGTCACTTCACCTTGCATGTGCTGTCAGTGTAGCCACTTGACAGAGATGTTGGCAAACCAGGTCTCCTAGGTTTCAGAAATGTGATTTGTTTCTTCAGATATCAGACATTATTTGTAGGTGAGATTTCCTCCTTCCCCTTTCCATTTTGTGAGAAGAAATGTTATTTTCAAGTGCAATTGCCATGACTTCGAAAAAACTCATATTTGTTAGTTTAAAAGAATTAAGTTTTTCAGATTCCATGCACTTAGGCGTGTTGCTAATATAATAGTAATAATGAATCAGATTGATTGTTGCAAAGGAAAGACTTCCCAGATGGATATTTTATGGCCTATTTTTTTTTTTTTTTAAATTCTAAAATTTAGTAATATTGTGTGATGTGGACTCAGGGATTCCTCTTTTTTTTTTTTTCAATTCTAAAATTTAGTAATATTGTGTAATGTGGACTCAGGGATTCCTACATTGAATGATAGAATTATTCTTGGTCTTAACAAGCTTCAAAAGTAAAAACCTCTAGTAAAAAGTAAAATCCTCTAGTCTTGACTCTTCTATTTGCTATTTTACCACTGTTCTTTTTTCTCTTCTCAACAAAGGTACACACTAGAAAGGATGGATATATTTTGAGAAATTTATAGAAAAATGCTACAGGTTTAATTATAGTTATCTAGAAAATATATATGAACAAAATCCCGTGTGAACTCAACACTTACATGCGTTTTTCAATCTCTCTCAGACGCGGAATCGTTTTGAAGGAACCAGGTCGGAAGTGGAAGACCTTATGAATAAAATCAGACAGAATCCAAAGGACCACAAACGAGCAAGTCAGTTCACAGCAGAAGGCTACCTGTATGTACAGGAGAAAAGTAAGAGGCCACCAATAGTAATGAATGACTCACTGAAAATTATTTTAAAACCTTTTATTGTAATTACTCTGATATTTTTGGAATAATCGTTCCTACCACTTTCTTTGCCTCGCTCTGATCCTAGAAGGCATAGTTTGCATTTTGGGGGAAAAACACCCGTCTGCTTTGGGGAGAGAGCAGTGAGGTTAGGAACTCTGTGAGTGCCCAGCTTCCTAGCCACACACACTCATTCGGGACCACACTTTGTTAAAGCCTGTTTGTAAGGGAGCCAGCACTAGGCATAAGGCTGAAAGCGAGGTGGAGTATTTGCTTTTCCTTCTCTCTCCTCACCCCTGTCTTATCACCAACACACACACACTCACATACAGTTGTCCCTCAGTATCCTGGGGGGATTGGTTCCAGGACCCCAGCAGATACCAAAATCCTCAGATGCTGAAGTCTGTTATATGAAATGGTGTAAAACAGAGCATACTACATATGCACACCCTCCCATCATCCCCCTGCCCGTGACCCTCCTTCTCCGGTTAAAGTCGGGCATCTTTCTCTTCTTCCTTCACATCCTTTCTTTCCACACCAGTGTGAGAGTCAGTTCTTATTATAACTATCAGGTTGATTGCAGATGGCAAAAAAAAATAATTCCTAGATGGCATTCTAACTTATATAGTTTTTATAAGTTGTGTTTTAGTGAATATGCAGTGCAGATGTCCTTATTTTGAATTTAAGGCACCCCAAAACTCTTTCAAACTTTTGACAATTTGGTTTTAACAGTTAGGCTTAAAGTTTGTCTTCAACTGTAGAACTTGATTACTAGTTAGTAGAAAGGAGCAGAATGTGCAAATGTTTCTATGTTTACCATGAGCCTCCCCTCCCACCCTTGACTTCAGTCAGGATGCTTTACGGTTTTCATTTTATTTGTTAAGTGTGGCTGATTTACAGACTTTCAAACTGACCAGTTTAGCAGCAGAGAGTACTCATGAAATAGCTATGTGATGTATGTGCTTTGAATAAAAGTTAATGTTGTATGCAGTCAGCAGAATGGGATTCTTTTTCCATTTGCCCTTAATCTGGGCTGTCATGGTGTCATGTAGAGCAGTTATGAACATAGCAGAGCTCTGAATTTTTCTGATACTTTATCTTTTTAATTCAGCTTATTGAACTTGAAAGAATTAAGTTAAAATATAGGGTAGAGACATAAGAAGGATAGAAATTTTGTATTCTATGCCCAAGTGAAAAAATCACAGGAAACTTTAATTTTTGGATTCATCATTCTCTAAACATTTTGGCTTTGAGAGGAGTGGAGCCGAAATTGGACAGAAAAAGCAACACAAACAATAGTGTCAAACTTATTCACTTGTTAACTATGCCAAGCAATGTGCTAAGTTCCTTATATAACTTGTGTCTCATTTAATCCATTAAAAAATCTTATGAATAAGGTACTTTTGTTATCCCATTTACCAATGAGAAAACAGAAGCACTAAGAGTTAAATAATGTTCCCTGGATCCTACAACTCTTAGATGCTGGAATTGTTACTCTGACACTGGAGTCTTTGTTGTACCTTCTCCTGCAATATTGCCTGGAGCTTGGGTGGGAAAAGCATCATTAGCCTTTAGGCTCAGAATTGGTTGACTACATAGGGTCAGATGGGTATCAGGAGGGGATGGCAGCTTATAGTGTGAAGACCTTGATATTTGGGGTCAGTGACTGATTCAAGGTTTGGCTTTGTTAATTCTCAGGCACTTGGTCAAAGCTTAACTTTTTTTTTTTTTTTTTTAAGATTAAAATAACAGTATATCATCTCCTTCTCAAGGTTTTTTTCTTAGTATTGAATGAAATATCTATGCAATGTTTTTGTGAACCATAGAACAGGATACAAATACTAGCTGTTGATAGCACCCCCTCCCAGCCAGTGGTTCTCTAATTCTGATCTGTAGACTAATGATGGTCTGAGATAAGATTCATTGTGGTCTAGGAATTGCTTTTATCTCTTAGACCTCAAAGATAATGTAATTAGCCTTTCCTACAGCTAAATGCCTTTTTTGTAAATGAGTCCTTTTTCCTCCTGAGTTTGTCCTTCTTGATTTTTAGGTCTAGAAGCTTTGTTTGTTTTTAGTTGAAATGATGGTGATAATAGATATTAATTGCTTTTTTAAAACAACTTCTTTACTTGGTAAAAGATAAGAAGTCAACCTCTCTTGGGCCTCACCTTTGTTTTGTTATGATTAAACCTTTACTGACACTTGCAATTCTAGATACTAGGCCCCCTTGAGGTTGGCTGTTGTCTTTTAAGAGCTCTGATGGTTGCAATAAAGACTTAGCAAGGGGTCAGAAGTGGTTCTGGGAATGTTAATTAAGTTAAAATATAGGGTAGAGACATAAGAAGGATAGAAATTTTGTATTCTATGCCCAAGTGAAAAAATCACAGGAAACTTTAATTTTTGGATTCATCATTCTCTAAACATTTTGGCTTTGAGAGGAGTGGAGCCGAAATTGGACAGAAAAAGCAACACAAACAATAGTGTCAAACTTATTCACTTGTTAACTATGCCAAGCAATGTGCTAAGTTCCTTATATAACTTGTGTCTCATTTAATCCATTAAAAAATCTTATGAATAAGGTACTTTTGTTATCCCATTTACCAATGAGAAAACAGAAGCACTAAGAGTTAAATAATGTTCCCTGGATCCTACAACTCCTAGATGCTGGAATTGTTACTCTGACACTGGAGTCTTTGTTGTACCTTCTCCTGCAATATTGCCTGGAGCTTGGGTGGGAAAAGCATCATTAGCCTTTAGGCTCAGAATTGGTTGACTACATAGGGTCAGATGGGTATCAGGAGGGGATGGCAGCTTATAGTGTGAAGACCTTGATATTTGGGGTCAGTGACTGATTCAAGGTTTGGCTTTGTTAATTCTCAGGCACTTGGTCAAAGCTTAACTTTTTTTTTTTTTTTTTAAGATTAAAATAACAGTATATCATCTCCTTCTCAAGGTTTTTTTCTTAGTATTGAATGAAATATCTATGCAATGTTTTTGTGAACCATAGAACAGGATACAAATACTAGCTGTTGATAGCACCCCCTCCCAGCCAGTGGTTCTCTAATTCTGATCTGTAGACTAATGATGGTCTGAGATAAGATTCATTGTGGTCTAGGAATTGCTTTTATCTCTTAGACCTCAAAGATAATGTAATTAGCCTTTCCTACAGCTAAATGCCTTTTTTGTAAATGAGTCCTTTTTCCTCCTGAGTTTGTCCTTCTTGATTTTTAGGTCTAGAAGCTTTGTTTGTTTTTAGTTGAAATGATGGTGATAATAGATATTAATTGCTTTTTTAAAACAACTTCTTTACTTGGTAAAAGATAAGAAGTCAACCTCTCTTGGGCCTCACCTTTGTTTTGTTATGATTAAACCTTTACTGACACTTGCAATTCTAGATACTAGGCCCCCTTGAGGTTGGCTGTTGTCTTTTAAGAGCTCTGATGGTTGCAATAAAGACTTAGCAAGGGGTCAGAAGTGGTTCTGGGAATGTTCTGGCGCATAAGTGGACAGCTCACGCCTATATTTGTCATACTTCCCTTTAAAGCTTACCTTTGCCATCATCAGTAAGGGCAGCCGCTTCCCTGGGAACTAGAGTGGGCTTAAAGCAATTAGGTGGATTTCTAGACTAGATGCTCTTTTACAGGACTGTGATTCTAAAATTCTGTCATTTGGAGAGGCCAGAAACGAATCCAAAATGATCACATATGTTGAACTGAATTTTTGAATCTCTCATGAGCTCGAACTAAAAAATATAACTTACACTTAAGAGATTTTCAGATATGAGATAATGGTCCAGTATATTGTTTGAAAAGTATGTCTTTAAGTCACTTTCTGTTGCTGAAAACTAATAGGACCTTTTCTCAAATGATCCCTGCGAGCCTCCTCCTATCCCCTAGTTTTTCCCTTTTGTTAGAACTAGCAGTGTTGCTGATTTGCTTCCTTGAACTGTCTAAGTTGCTTTTTATTGGGTTTTTCCTCTTTAGCAATGTGTTTGGTACTCTGCATATTTGCTCGTTTATGAGGAAAAATAGAAAGTTCTATTTTTTTGTTGGCAGGGCCTGCTCCATTTGGTTCCAGTTGGGTCAAACACTACTGTATGTACCGGAAAGCAGCCAAGAAATTCAACATGATCCCATTTGAACACAGATCTGGAGGGAAACTTGTAAGTATTTGATTTTACACTCTGTATGGTATGTGAGGTAGTTATTGAGGGTGTCTTTTAAATGGTATTTATATTTACTAATGAAAAATACATTTTATTTTGTTTTTAGGATTAAAGTCGTTCTCTTTTGTTTCTAAATAAAATAAGCCAGAAAATTGATACCTGTTTTTTGACGTGAGTGCATGTTTATGGTCAGATTTTTTTAAGAGGAGAGTAGAATCCTTTTATATCATTGTTGTTGGAAGATAAAATTTATACCTACAGCAGGCTTTCATGACTCAGTGGTCTTATCAAGTCAGTATTTACACAGAAGGTCTGATGTGCACACACATATTCATTCCCTGAAAACACTATAGAGTAGATGAGCTATAATGATTTTCATTTAGACTTTCAAAATTCTCACATAGGTATTCCCCATTTAGTTCACTCCTCCTGTAGAAATAAATAGCAAAATAATGCGTGATAGCAAGGAAACAGCAAGAAGCCACAGGTGTTAGCCATGTGGGAAAGGTGATCTTTATATGTGTTTTAAATAGAAGCTGCAGCTTATAACAATAATCAGCAGTCTGCGGACAAAGCTCTTCCCACCAGTGTTAAACATCATTGGTAACACATTTTAAGAAAGAAGGTTAATTCTGTGCTTGCTGGGTGGACAGGCATAATTTTGCCTATGTGGATAGAGAACTAAACCAAGTTCTTATCTATTTAAGTATACTTTGTATCTTCCTGAAAAAAAATATTTCAAGCAGCTATAATACTTGTACATTTTCGTAATAATGAAGCTGAGCATGTGACTCTTGAAGGCTGATGGGGTTAAGAGTGAGCGTGAAGTTTGAGTTTGTTTCCTGTCAGGTAACTCAAGTCCTGAGATATGTCTGCTTAGTGATATCTTTCTGTTTTAGCCACCAAATAATAAAAAATACATGTTAGAATATAATGACTGTGATACTTTGAATATTTGTATATTTGAATGTTTTTTAATATTATCTGAAGATCCCCCATATCCTAGAAAAATATTAAAATATTCTGGAAGTGTGTACTTAGACTTCTTAACAGTTCTTTATTGAGGGCCTGTGTTCCTGCAGTGCTTCTCTCTCCCATCTTCTACCCCTTTTTAGTGCTTTTAGAGAAGATGGTTTGGCGAAGTAAAATGATACCATAAAAATTTTAAGAAAGTGTAATTCAGAGTGGTGCTAGCTTAGGAAATGGAAGAACCACATAGATTGAAGGGCTCTAGCTTTGGATTATCACGATAGCTGATCCAAAACCCTTAGTGTACTTTCAGGTAGATTTTGTAGGTCACATGCTGGCTGTTTCATATGGTATAATGTAACATGAAATAAAAATAAATTATTATTCTTTTTTTTAAAAGAGTACAATAAGAACATAACAAATGTTCTAGCATGCGGACACTGTTAACCCGGCTTTTAAAATTAGTGCTCATGAGGTCTGGTTTAATGTTACTGTCTTCAAGCAGGATCTGGAAAACTGTGAGGAGAAGGCAAAAATGGGTAAGAGTCCAGTGGTGTTTAAATAAATGAGTTCGAAAGAGACAAGGATAAAGGGACTTATAGGATGCCTCAGTGTTTCTATGTTTATACTGCCATTTTTGAGAATGTTCAAAATGATTATTTGCAGGGAGATGGAGAGGTGATCTTTTTGAAAGAATGTACCAAAAGGCATACTGACTCCATTGACAGAAGGTTTTGTTTTGATGTAGAAGCTGCTGATCGGTAAGTGATGGAAACTATTACACTTCATGAAAGAGTCATTTTTAAAAAAAAATGATTTTAAAAATATAGAAGTAAATTGCAACTGAGGTTTCCAAGATCTGGAAGCATGTTATCTAGTTACATTTCCAGGCTGTGTGTGATTCACTGCGAGTTGTTTAGCTTTGGTCACTATGACCAAACTGTGAGGTGATAGCGTGATCTCGGATGATGTTTGGAGTCATTCTAACCAGTGATTTCCACTGAAAGTTAACCTCGGAGCACTTCATTGTTGATCCAAGCCTAATATGTGACATTAAAAGAATAATAAGTAAAAGTGGCGGAAGGGACGACAGAGCTAAAAAGAGATGATGGCGGATGTTAATGCAGAACAATATTCATTATTGCGTGTGGGAATTTTCAGTGTATATACTTTGTATGTGAGGGAGGGTCGTAGGCATACTCCGTTTATTAAAAGACTAGTGTTTTCCTTATTCTGTGACTTTCAGTTATTTAGTTATAAAAGAATCTAAGTTAGAAGGAAGTAAGAAAAGAAGTTCACCTGTCAGTATTCTTATCTGGCAGTTATTTCTGTGTCTTCTTGTAGCACCAAGCAAAATTGATGTTATTTTTTTTTTCTTTAATGGCTAACATCATGATAATTTTGCGTAAGCCCTGATTTTTTAGAAAAAGCTGTTTCAAATTTGTATAATATGAGATTTTTTTTAAAAAACAGTACCTCATTTTAGGTCAGGACCCAAGAATACAAAAATAATTAATACTTCCACTTCCCTTAGATGATGTAACTGAGTCAGTGGGGTTGGTACAGAGAGGGAAGGTCTATGCTTGACTTTCCAGTTAATGGATTAAAGGCCAGGTGCATAAAGATGTGCCCTGAAGCATCAAGATAGGGTGCCGAATGTCATCTCCATGTGATACACTAGGCAGTAGCATCTGAGGTGGCCAGCTACTGTCTCATCTCTTCCATGATACTCTTGCTTCGCTTGGATCACAGATATCACACCCGCCTGTTTTCTCTGCCACCCCATTGGCCTTTCATTTTTTAGACTCCTTTGCCTCATTTCCCACATCTCTTGATAGTGGAGCTCAGTCCTTCGATCTCTTCTCTCTAACCCTAACCTTGTGGTCTTGTCCAGCCCCATGACTTTAAGTGTCATCCGTATGTTGGTAACTCCCAAAGTTATTATCTCTACCTAAATTTTTCTTTCCTGAGCTTTAGGTTCTTTTATTTTGCTGCTTACTTCAGTTTTGCTTCTGGGGTAGCTAACAGACATTTTGAACAGTGCAGAGGTGGGAGATATTTTTTCCTTGGAAATTTTTGGAAAGAAAAAAGGTATACTTTCTTTATGGAATCCATATTACATAGGTATATTAATTCAATCTGATCGTATAAATACTAGTATATAATTTTTTTTTTTTTTCAAAATAATACATGCTAATTGTAAGTCTTCTTCTAAAAACTTTCTTCATTTATGTGTCTCCTTGAATCTTTAGGATCACCCCGCTTTTCAGTTGAATTACAGACTCCTCTTGTCCTTGTTTAATTTCTTAATTTCTAAGTAGGGACACATCTGTCCGGGTTTGACGTTACTGATGGACAGTGTTTGTGGGAGCCCTTGGGTTCCTGCCACCCTGTTAGAATGTTACTGTCGGTCTCCCATTTTCAGAGTAAGTCTGGAGGGGGCCAGTGAGTGTACTTCGAGGTCTCTACCTTATTTCTGGGGCTTTGAAGATATCATTTAGTGAAAAGTTTGAATAAGTTAGGCTCTTGTCTATTTCCCTGATGCCTGGCCAAGTAGACTACTGGGAATTGTAGGTAATTTGTTCCTTGTCTATTAGATTATGAATTCAGTGAGGGTAGGAACCCCATCTTAGTATTATTTGGTACTGAAGTACCAAATGGAGTGGTTTGTGTATGATGGGCATTCACCAATTTGTGCTGGATTAAATGAAATTGAATTATTGTGTTTAGAAGAGACAGAACTGGGATTAGATTCAGTCAGGCAGCTTCCTTACCACACTGCAGTACTGTGAGCTCCGGATTCTGCTATCCATTCTGCTTAACAAAAACAAACGCGGGGCCCATTTGGAGCACGTGGGTATTGTATTGTAAATAAGTTTCTGATGGAGTTTGTACAGAATTCCTATTGGGTACCTTCATATAGCAGTTTCACAATTGATTGCATATGTTTACTATGAATATATTTTTGTCTTCTGGTATTGTTGCTATTTCTTTTTTTCCCCTTGTGTTGGAAAAGTAGTCAGGAAACATTGTGGCAATAGGTCATACTTCATAAACTGCAGAATGGAGCCCGGGCTTGCATTTGATCTTTGTAGATGTAAATACAGAGCTTTCACTTGAATTGTTGCAGGAATTTAGGTCAGATTTGGTTGCATGTAACAAAAGCTCAAAATAAGGTGGTTTAAACAGTGTAAAAGTTTACTCTTTTTCTCAGGAAGCCAGAGGTGGTCAGGTAGGGGTCGATAATGCTTCTTGGTGTCAATTCCTGCTCTGTTGTGTATGGTTTGCCTTCCTAGTCACTTTAGGCCCAGGACGTCTGCTCCAGTTTATCATATGGCACTGTCTTTTGTGGTGGGAACACTTTCCAGAGGTTGCACGTGCCACTTTTGCTCACATACTATTGGCCCGAATGGAGTTGTATGGTTACATGCAGTTGAAAGGAAGCCTGGGAAATTGTTGTCTTTTGTTTCTAGACATCCATGTGCTGTTCTAATACTTGGAGAATTTATTACTGAGAATGAAGGGGGGAGAGAGAGAGAGAGAGAGAGAGAGAGAGAGAGAGAGAGAGAGAGAGAGAGAGAGTGTGTGTGTGTGTGTCCCCGTCCAGTTAGCCATTGCCGCTTTTATTATCAATGGGTAGATGGATATGGGTTTCTTTTTCCTCCCCTCAATTCACTGAAGGGTTACTTTGACTATCTTAACTAAGAAGTGGCATTTAAGAACACCTGCCAAAAAAGTGAGGAGACAGTACACAGAATAGAGAAAATACTTGCAAATGATATGTCTTATAAGGGACTTTAATCCAGAATATACGAAGAATTCTTGTAACTCAAAAGATAACCCAAATAAAAAATAGGCAAAAGATCTGAATTAGACATTTCTTCAAAGAAAATATACAGGTGGCCAATAAACACTTCATAAGATACCTAACATAAAAGCCATCAGGGAAATGCAACTCAAAACCACAATGAGATACTACTTCATACCCACTAAGAGGGCTATGAAAAAGTCAGATAATAACAAGTGTTAGTGAGGATGTGGAGGAATTGGAACTCTCATACACTGGTGGTAGGAATTTGAAGTGATATAACTGCTTTAGAAAACAGTTTGTTAGGTTTTCAAAAAGTATGTCCCAGAAATTCTCCTAGCTGTATATGCAAAAAAATGAAAACCTATGTCTATATAAAAGTTTGTGTGTGGATGTTCATAGCAGCATCATTTATACTAGCCAAAAAATAGAAATAACCCAAATGTTTACTAACTGATTAGTGAATAGATAAAATGCAGTATATCCGTACAACAAAATATGACTTGGCAATAAAATGGAATGAAGAACCAGTACATGCTGCAGTGCGGATAAACCTTAAAAACAGTATGCTAAGTGAAACCAGTCGCAAAAGACCACATATTATATGATTCCATTTATATGAAACATCCAGAATAGGCAGATCAGAAGACAAAGTGAATTGGTGGCTCCCCTAGGGCTAACGGATTTGGAGGGAAATGAAGAGTGACTGCTAATGAGTATTTTTTGGGGGGCGGGGTGGGGTAGGGAGGTGATGAAAATGTTCTACATTGATTTTGGCGATGGCAGTACAGCTTTGAGAATATATTAAAAAGCCATTGAATTGTACACTCTAAGGCAAAATGTATAATATGAATTATATCTCAGTGAAGTTTTAAAAAAAGGAACGCAGCTACAAAGAAATATTTACCATAACTAAAATGTTCTTAAAATGACTATAAACATTCATGACATGCCAGCCATACTTTAAATATTGTGGGCTATGAAATGATCCTGTCACTCATTTTAGGTTGGAGAAGAGTATTTTGTAGAGTTTTTTCCCCCTTGGCAAGCTGTAGTCTGTCAGGAGAGGTGGCTTTCTTCTCTGAAGGGTGAAATATTGTACCCCCTGCTTCTGCCACAACAACTTTGTTGTATAATATAATCGGAGTTTCGTTGGTATACTTGCCACATGCCACATTCTGCTGTGACCCCCACACATTTGCTCGATAAATAATTGTCATTCTGCGAAGTTCTCCCACACATCACATTCAGGCTCTGCTTAAAGAAAATGCTTCCCATTTTGCTCTCATTAATCTGACATTTCAAATATTGTATTTGGTTTGATTTTTGCCTAGTTCTTAGTGCGTTGCTTTTGAAAAGATGACACAATACTTCTTACTTTTATAATTCACCCATTTATATTTTCATCATGATAATGGAAGGATGAAATCACCTATGTATCTGAAGCATTGTGAGTTTTAGAGTGCTTTTACACCAGTGACTTTATTTAGCTTCTGCGTGGAACTGTACTGTTTGCCAATTTATATTTATTTAGCAAGAGAGAATAACCAAATTTAATGCAAACATATATATGGGAACCCTTCATATATGAGAGTCAGAAACCGCACATGAACGAAAGGTTCTTTACCGTTTGTCACTTTAGAAGAGTCAGTTAAGAACATGGTGCTTCCAGAAGCCCATGCAGTTGGACTGAATAATAAGAATGTTTCCGTAGCACATTAACTGTGCTAATACCTATAGTATTTTACAGTACGTGCCATTTAAGCACCTAAACAATTGTTCACTGTGTTGGCATTGAGGATGCAAGACTAAACCAGAAACTTCAAAAGGCCAGGCCTTAAGGCAACTCACAGACCCAGGAGAGTTTACAAACAACTAACAGTTCAGAGGTCTCTCTCTAAGGTGCTTTGGGAGTAGAGAAGCATTAGGGAGTGGGGCTGGCTGGGAAAGCTTACTAGAAAAATTGATTGTTATATTGAATCTTGAAGATTTAGTAAAAGTTTGGAAATGCAAAGGAAGAGAGACCCAAGGCAAAAGGAATCATTAAGTCCTGAGAAAACATGTTGAGATAATTCTTTAAGTCAGAGGTTCTCAACTCTGAGTGATTTTCTTTCTGTCTGGAGTCATTTCGATCCTCACAGCTGGGGTGGGAAGGGCTGGGCAGGCTGTCGATGCTGGCATCTAGTGGACAGAGGCCAGCAGTGCTGCTAAATATTCAGCACAGGACAGCCCTCAGCAACAGTCATCTGGCATCTAGTGGACAGAGGCCAGCGGTGCTGCTAAATATTCAGCACAGGACAGCCCTCCGCAACAGTCATCTGGCTCCATGTGTCAGCAGCGTCACTTTCAGAAGCCCTGCTTTTGATAAGACAACAGCTTCAACAAATGTTTGTGGAGTTGATGGAATTATACTGTTTTCTTTAACTTGAATATAGTCATGAGGTGTATATTTTAATAAAAGTGTAACAGCTGCATTGGTTTTGGTGCAAGGAATGATTTAAAGCCAGAATGTAAAGGGCTCTGTGCGGCTTTGTGCTGTCAGGGATGGTGCATCGTTCATGAACTCTACTAAGATTCCAGTGCAGAGAGACTAGGAAAGGAAGTTATTTTTTGAGAATTTAGATGAAATTAGTAGAAAATGGAGTGGATAGAATAAGAAACAGCATTTCCTGTATATAGGCTTCTGTGTTTTTTATTAGTGTAAGAGTTTGCCCTATAGATGATATTGTTGATACTGACATACTAAAAGCCATATTTTATATTGCTTACAATATTTAAATGAAAAATCTGAGTCGACATTAATATGAATTTATTCTTAAAATACGTGCTGAAGAACATTGGAGTATGAGTCATAGAAAAGTTTTTAGTGTTTGGACAAAGCTGTAATGAACAATTGAGTACAAGGGTTTGTGTGGACTCATGTTTTCATTTCTGTTGAATAGAATACCTTGGGAGTGGGATTGCTGGGTGTGTGTGTGTGTGTGTGTGTGTGTGTGTGTGTGTGTGTGTACGTACCTATATGTATATGTACGTGTGTATGTATATGTGTATATACGTATATGTATGTGTGTATGTATATGTTTGATGTTTAAAAATTTGAGTTTTCTAACATCATTTTATCCTCCCACCAGCAGTGTATGAGAATTCCAGTTTCCCACCCCTTTACCAACTTTTGATTATGTATTCTTTTCCATTTCAGCTAATCATGACTAGCGATGCTGAGTACCTTTTCATGTGCTTAATAGCTATTCATAGTCTATTGTGAGGTGTCTTTTCAAATATTTTGCTTTTTTGAAAAATTGTTGGTCTTTTTGTTATTGAATTGTAAGAATTATTTTAAGTATTCTGGATACAAATCTTTTATCAGGTATATGAATTGTGAATACTTTATCTGATCTGTGGTTTTCCTGTTCATTTTCTTAATAGAGTCTTTTGGTGAGAAGAGCAGTTTTATTTTGTTGAATTTCAATTTATCAGTTTTTAAAAATTTTATTGGTAGAGCTGTTTGCTCTAAGTAGTCTTTATTCCAAGGTTGCAAAGATATTTCTCTGCATTTTCTAATAAAGCTTTATAATTAGCCTATTAATCATGAATATTTTCAGGGAGGGTGTATGGTATGATTTGCGGAGGTTGTTACATCTTCTTATACAGATGTTCAGTATTTCTGGCACCATTTGTTGAAAAGGACTTTCATGTTATTGAATTGTTTTTGCATCTTTGTCATAAATCATCTGATTGTGTATGTGTAGGTCTATTTCTAGATTATTCTGTTCCACGGATTATTTGATTGTCCTTTTGTCAGTTCTTCACTATCATTATTACTGTAGCTTTATAGTAAGTCTTGAAGCCAGGTAGTCTGATTCCTTTGTTCTGTCAAAATTGTTTTGGTGATTCTATATCCTTTGTGTTTCATTTCCACAAAATACCTACAGGCCAATATTATCAATTTGGAGCATTAATAATTCATTAGTATAACTTTCCATTTATATAGTCTTTAATTTCTGTCAATAATATTTTATTGTTTTCAAAATAGGGGTCATAGACATATTTCGTTAAATTTCCTAAGTAGTTTATGTTGCTGGATATTATTCTGAAAGATATGATTTAGATTTCATTTTCCAATGTACAGAAATGCAGTGGGTTTTGTGTTCTACGGTATTGCTGAGTTGATTTATTAGTTCTATGTAATTTCTTTAGGATTTTTTTTATGTACACAGTGATATCATATATGAATAAAGTTGGCTTTGTTTCTTTCCAGTCTCTGAGACTTGTGTTTCTTTTCCTCTTATTGCACTGCCAAAACCTCCAATAACAAGCTTAATGGAAGTGGTGTTTTTGGGCATCTTGCCTTACTCTTGATCTTAGGGGAAAAGCATTTATTATTTCACTCATAAAGTACAATGTTAGCTGAAGATTGTTTGTAGATGCTTTTACCATGTTGAGGAAGTTTTTATTTATTCCCAGTTTTAATCATGAATAGATGTTAACTTTTGACAAAATATTTGTCAGTGTCAATTGAAATGATCATTAAATATTTTTCTTTAATCTGTTAATAGGTAAATTGCAATGAATTTTCTAAGAGAAACTGATCTTTCATTCCTGAGACAAATCCTACTTGATCATGCCGTGTTAACTTTTTTGTATGTTGCTGTATTAATTTTGTTAATATTTTGTTAAGGTTATTTGTATTTATGTTCATGAGGGATGTTGTGTGTTATGTTCTTGTTTTGTAATGTCTTTGATTTTGATATCACAGTTAAGGTAGCTTCAGAAGAGTTGAGAAGTTTTCCATTTTGCTCTGTTATTTGAAAGTGTGCAATATTGGTATGATTTCCTCCTTAAATGTTTGTGAGAATTTATCTGTGAAGCCATCATGGTCTGGAAACTTTTTTTGTGTGTGGAATGTTTTAAAATTACAGGTTCATTTTATTTAGTGGCTAAAGGGATATTCAGATTTTCTATTTTTCTCTTGTTAATTTTGGTAAATTGTGGTTTGATAAGTTCTGCTAAGCTGTTGACTTATTGGCATAAATTTCTTCACAACATCCACTTATTTTCATATCTGTAAGATCTGTAACAATAACTTTTTCATGCTTGATACTGGAGATTTTTGTTTTATATTTTTTGATGTTTTACCTAGAGTTTTATCAGTTTTATTTCAGATAAACCATCTTGTCCATTTTATATTTCATTGGTTTGTGCTTTTATTTTTATTTCCTTTTGGTAACTTAATATTTTATTTGTTTTTCTTTTAGTTACTTCTTAGGATGGAATCATAGATTATCCACTTTATTTTTGAATGCCGTAAATTTCTTTCTAAGGACCACTTTAGCTTGCATCCCACAAATTTTGATGTGTAGTGTTTTCCTTTTAATTCAGTTCCAAATACTGAATTTTTTTTTATATGATTAGGACATAAGTGTTAAATTTTAACTCAGGTGTTAGAGATATGTTTAAAAATTTTCTAATACATCAGTACTTTGAAGTTTACTTTTTTTTTTTTTTTGGTTTCAAATGTCGTCTCATTGCCCCAGATGTGGTTAGTTTACTAAATGATACCTGTGCACTTGAGAACAATTGAGTTTTCTGCTGTTGTTGGGTATAAAGTTCTTTAAATGTCAGTTAGATTAAGCTGGTTGATAACACTGCTCAAATCTATATTGTTTTGATTTCTGATATTCTATCGGTTATTAAATTAAGGATGTTAAAATAACTATTAGGACTTGCCTGTTTCCCTTTGTTAATTTTTGTTTCATGTGTTGAGTATTTGAGATCTTTTTTTTGTGCATGTACATATATGATCGTTATGTCTTCTTGATGAAGTGACCCTTTTATCATAATGACATATTTCTTGTTTTTGATAATCATTTTTATCTTGAAATCTACCTTGTATATTAACATAGTAACATTAGCTTTCTTATACTTAGTATTCACGTGGCATACATTTTTCACCATTTTCCTTTTACCTGTCTGTTTTTTATGTTTAAACTTTGTTTATAAATAATGAGTCACACTTAAAAAAAAGTCTTTTTAGCTTTTGCTTTTTTCATCGGGTTTTAATTTATATACAATTTAGTTATTAATATGGATTTAAGCCTACCTTATCGGTTTTGTTTTCTGTTTGTCCTGTTTGTTCTTTGTTTTTCTGTTCTTCCTTCCCTTTTATTGAATTGAATATTTTTTAGTATTCTATTTTATCTCCTTTGGATTTTTCATCATGACTCTTTGTATGTGCATTTTTCGGTAGTTGTCCTAGAGACTATAACGTGCATTTTTAAATTATCATAGTATCTGTAATTTCATGAACAATATAAGAACCTTACAACAACAGACTTCCAATGACCACTCTTGCCTCTGTGCCCTTTCTACATTTTAATTCTACCTACACTGTGAACCCAATAATACATCGCTACTTTTACTTTATGAAATCAATAATAATCTTTTAAAGAAATTTAACATTTTACATATATATATATGTTTATATATATACAAGGGTGTGTTTGTGAATTTTTTTTTTTATACCAACATATTTATGATTTTCTTCATTCTTTTCTGGAGAACTGACTTTTTATCTTGTGTCATTTCCCTTAAGTTCCTTAGGCTAAAATAATTTGAATATTTCTTGCAATGCAGGTCTGCTAGAGAAAAATTTTTAAATGTTTTATCTATCTGAAAATGTCTTTATTTTGCCTTCATTTTTGGTAGATACAGTATTCTAGATTGATAGTTTTTCCCCCTAAGCACGTCAAAGAAGTCATTCCATATTTTTCTTATGACAAGTCATCCATCTTTCTTATTGTCCTCCTATATGTCTTCTTTTTCTTTTGCTGCTTTCAAGATTTTCTTTTTTATGATGTGCTTAAGTGTGTTTTTTTGTTTTGTTTTATTCAGCTTGGGGCTCATTGAAATTCTTGGATACATCAGTTATTTCTTATGAGTTTTAGAAAATCTTAGCCATTATCTCTTTAAATAGTTCTTTTGCTCCATTTTCTCTTTCTTGGCTTTCTGGAATTCTGATTGCATTATGTTAGACTACTAGATAATTATTTCAGTCATACCTAAAGGATTTTAATTTATGGAAGTGACTGAGGGACAACAGTGTGAGACGAATACCACTGAAAATATTTTATTACATTTTTCAAGAGAAGTGGGCACACCATGCCACACATGGCTACATGGGGAGACATTAAATTTTGGTCAGGAGTCAGGATGGAGCAAGAGGAAATCCTAGACCGGAGCCTTTATTGGGGTTTTTGTAGTAAAGGTAAGGCAGAGGAGGGAAAACAGCATGGGTTGGCTGGTTTAAATAATATTGGTGGACTCCAGGCTGTAGGAGTGGTTTTTAGTTGTCTGGCTCCTGGTCCCAGGTTGATTTAGGGCAGGGGAAATAGTGGCCTAATTGGAGTTAGATAAAGGGGATGGTCATGGATATAGACTTGGGATTGGTATGTGAAAGGTATCCTCCTGAAGTCTTCATCATTGTCATTTTTTTTTCTCTTCTTGCATATCCATTTGTCTCTTTTTAATAGTTAACCATTTCTTTGTTGAAATTTCCATCAGTTCATGCATGTTGGCCACCTTTTGCATTGGCTCCTCTAGCATACCTACAATTGCTTTTAGATTTCTGTCAGGTTTTTTCTGTCTCATACTGGCATATTCCTGGGTCTGGTTATCTTGACTGCTTCCTCTCTTGGTGTTGGGTTACATTTTCTTCTTTGCATACCTTGTAAGTTTTTGGTCGATTGCCAGATATTACATTTAAGAGAGCAGTAGGGACTAAAGTGAGTAATATTCATGCCTAGTAAAGGGCTAGCCCATTTTTCCATCAGGTTATTTATATGTCAGGCTGTCACTTCAGTTGGCAGTTGAGCTGAGATTAGCATTGTTGTTACTTTAATTAGATTCTGTTTATCACAGGTTTCATGTGATTTGAGAATGCCATCAGAATCTTCTCTGGAAGTTCTCTGGACCTGCCTCTCATACTTAACACACGCAGTTTGGGGTGGGCATGGGCCGGGGGCTCTCTCCTAGCCTGCTCTCAGACTGTCTCCTTGAGCACTTGGTGATGGCCCATGGGAAGGAGTTGAAGGGTGGGCTCAGACTCTCTTTGTGTCTTTGTCTTCTAAGGATTCTAAACCATCCCACCAGCTCGTACCCTTACTTTAAAACTTTGTTTAAATTCTGTTTTCTTCATCTCTGATGGCTTCCTCTTTGTTCTGCTGCTTTACAAAAGGTGAAAGCCAGACATGCATACCTGTGTGTTTCCCTCCCTCTCTCCCTCCCTCCCTCCTTCCTTTCTTACCTCCCTCCCTCCCTTCCTCTTTCTCTTTCTCTCTCTCTCTGTCTTCTCTCCAAGAAGGGGCCTGTAACTTTTTACATTTTCATTCATTATGATTCTTTGTATCTTTAGTTCTCAGATAGTCATTTAAAAATAAAAATGGCTATGATTTTACAAGTTCTCCATCTCGTTCTTGTTAGTGTGAGAATAGGATTGTCTTAACTTTCTACCTTCTAAGCAGAGGCAACAGTTCTTTAGTGATTAATGCTTTGAATTCCCTTGTATTAGAGGGTATGATCCTTCTGACTGTGTCATTGCTTAGTTGCTCTATTTGAAACATCTTTTTGATGGACAGAAGAAAGAAGTTATTATAAAATCTTCACCCTTAGTAAAATTAGGCAACATGCTTTTCTCGAAAAATGTATGATTCATAGACTTATACTTTAATTTTTTTTTCCAGCCACATTTATGAAAAACTAATTATGACAGCTACATTTCTTTAATTTGTAAAAAGTGCTTTGTTTGGCTTTGGCACTTTCTCCTCAGTAAAATTTGGCACAGGACTTGTAACATGCTGGTTGGTTTATTTTTTTCCCCCCTTTTCAACATTCCTCTTAGAAAAGCATTGGAATATTCCTGATTATTACGATCCTAAGTTTGGTTTAACAATTAGATGCTATTAATACTGTAGTTTAAAATGCGACCAATGTTTCCTAGTCTCATTTTTGCTTAATGATTTCCTACTAATTGATTATTAAAGGAAGAAAGGACTTTGATAAATTTAAAATGATTAACGCATGTTTTTAGTGCACTACATTTTATATTTCCTATGCTGGTGTTTTAGAGATAGGGGCTTAGTAAATAAGAAATGGGTGTGAGCAGTCTTTGTGATAGGATGGGAACCCAGCTTTATGTAATACTAGTGACTGATCTCTTTAAGTAATGTATTGCAAGCGTGAAATATTCTGGAGAATGTGTAGTGTGATGAGCTAATTCTTAAAAGTAGAATTGTTTTGCGTTACCATTTTATTATTTGTCAAAATGTAAACAAATAGAATTTTTTTCCTTGTAGGTGACATATCTCTGCTTAATCTCGCAACAGTTTTGTGTTTGTTTTCTTCTGCTATATTCCACAAAGGACTAGGTAGCTCAGGTCTGAGTCATTGTGCCTGGAGGGAAGGCATATAATAATACTTTAGTTTTTATGCCACATTGGATTTTTATCCAGATATAATAGGGCTGTTTCATTTGAAGCTTGACAGTTGCTTTTTTCCTTACTTTAGTATCTATAATTGCATTTCATAACTCTTCAAATTCTTCATCATGCAACACTTTGTTCTTGTCTTCCAAGTTACTGGCACCAGGCATTCTTTCTCTTCCCCAGCATCTCTCTTTGCTGCTCTGTGTGTAATTTGGTTAAGAATACTCAGCCATTTACCTGTAGTAAATAGTATTTCCCCTCACATATCAGTGAAAAGCCTTAAGGGAAAAACCAAAAGAAACTGGAAAGCACAAGGGATTTCATCAGGCTCAGTGTCTGATTTTGTGAGTATAGGTATATTAAATCTGTATTTGCTACAATTGTTTTTGGCTTCCACAGAATCCCTTTACTAGTTATTGATGCTATGTTATAATTGATCTGTCTGTTATTATTTGAGTGATGGCTTTATTACTTATTATTTTGTTGCCCAAAGCATGTAGAAGCACCTCTGAATATTAATCAAATGCATTCGTTTTTTCTTCATTTTTGCCGTTCTGTCTTATCCTCTCAGTCTTCTAATGAGTCTTTGCAGCCAGCTCTTGCCTATCTTCAGTCCATTTTCCACCCAGCAGCCAGTATTCATGTCCATATTTAATCTGATCATGTTATTCTCCTACTAAAAACCTTCAATAACCTTTAGGATAAACCAAATCCGTTGCATGCCCAACAAGGCCCTATGTGGTCGGACCGTAGGCCACCTCTCTAACCTTCCATGGTGCCACTTTACAACTGGTTAATAGGGCTAGTGATGAGGCTAATCCCAGCTTCGCCAATGTGTTTTTTTTCTCCTACGTACCTTCTCGGTTTAGGGGACAGCTCTGGCCCCATTTCTCTGACATGGTCATTCATCCTTCAGGCCTCAGATTAAATGTCCCTTCCCCAAGAAAGCCTAACATCCAGAGTTAGGTCAGTCCTTTTTCTTTCTTACTCCTGTTGTACCTTGAAATGCTTAAGTTGCCTGCTGAGACTGGCAGCTGAATTAGCCACAGACAGGTCTTCTTGACCACAGTTTAACATATTTGAAGTTAAATGTTTTTATGTTCATGAGTACATCTTCTGATGTCCTTATCGCACCCTCTTTTTCTCAGAAGTGGCTGGATTCACTCATTTACAGTTATTTGTCTGACTTCTTTGCAGCTCTCTATATAATTAAAATTAATTATTTGTCATAAGTTTACTTTCTTCTTTCTCTGCTAGACAGTAAGCCCTTTGTGGGCTGTATGCCTAGCCCAGTGCCTAGCCCATGGTAAGGTATGCAGTAAATAATTCCTGACCCTCTGGTACAAGACATAAAGCATGGTTGACAGTCACCCATGGCTCATTGAACTGAATGTATATCAACCCTGTGGTTATCTTCCCATGACAGCGGTTGCCATTTTTGTCCTTGGGTCCCATTATCTCTGCTAGTTTTGCCATTCCTGGATTAGAAAAGCTGTCAACTTCTTGTTATATATTTGCCTTAACATCTCATTTCACATTTTATACTTTAGTTCACCTAAATTACATATTAAATGTTTGAATACATGTAATTTTTAGAGAGGTCTGTAGATATGTATTTTTTTCCTGTATAAGAATGGAGCATTCTGGCAGATCTAAGACCCCCATGTGTAAGTATTATTTTATCGCTTGATGTAAAGGGAAAAAAAAAAAAATCTGTGCCATCTGAAGTTTTTATTTTCTCATAATTTTAATTACCTGCCTTGATCCCAGTGAGGGTTACTAAGAATAAGGGCCAATATTTCATGTCCCAGACAAGGAACTTCTGAAAACTGCCTGGTTGTCTGGGCATCTTGCTTTGATTCTTGCTCTGGAAGGAGGTAGAGCTGGAGGATGTGGGACCTTGGCTCCAGGCCACGTGGTGCCAGGGACCTGGTAAAGCTGGGCCAGTGCAAGAATGTTTAGAGTAGACAGTAGCCAGCTATTTTGCTGTTCAGGGTTGGAGGATTATTGGTGATCCTTTCCACAACATTCATAGTCTGGAGAAAATGGTCATAGACAAGAGCCTATCAGTTGCAACTATAGTTATTTCAGAGTGAACTTTAAACAAATAACTTCTCTTCTGCTTCGTAATCATCATGTGGAGAGAAAGCATAATGCCTGTGGGAGTGAGTGTTGGGAGCACAGCTTATTCATATTTGGCATAGTGCTTTTGGAATTCTTTATACTTTATAAAAATTATAGTGGTTACTGACTTATGGTTGATTCTTACAGCTTGGTTTTGTTGGAAAAGATTATCTGATAATTTAATATGAGGTGAAATACAATTATAGGTATGATAACTTAAAAAAAACAAACTATGTTCAATATCAAAGAAGAACTTGTTTTACTTTCCATTTCAACAATCTACTTAGTTTTCTGTGTTTTGCCTTCTTTGCCAGAAAAGTTTACTTCTAATACTTTTCATCAAATATACAGATTTGTTTCATTTGAGAAACCAACCACAGGTTCAGAGGAATTATTAGTGGTTTTTCTCTCTAGAATTCCTTCCTAATATTGAGTTGTCTGGCAGGATCTCCAAATGTCTGAATAAACTAAACTGAGAACGGTAGACATTTGGCCCAGAGGACCAACACAGGGCTCTAAGAAAATACAAAGGGAACACACCAAACGATTAACAGTCCTATCTTTCTGCACGGGTGAAAAGTGACTTTCTGGTTTTACTCTATCCATGTCTGAGGTGACAATAAATATGTATTTCTTTTATAAATAAAAACCAAATCATCACTACCACCTCACACTTATTAGGATGCCTACTTTCAAAGAGAGACAGACACAGACAGATACAAAAGAACAGGTGCTGGTGAAGATGTGGAGAATTCTTGTGCTCCTGGTGGGAATACACCGTAGTGCAGCTCTTGTGGAACACAGTGTGGCAGT
>NW_006431918.1:9822529-9836918 GCF_000325575.1 Pteropus alecto | reverse complement strand
CTTACAGAATACTTCTACACTTCAACTGTTTGGATTTTTCACACCATACAATTATCCAGTTCTCTGCGGGGACCAACTGAGTATCTTACAGTTTAACTCCATTCTGACACTAATCAGAATGAGTGTATACTTCACAGATTAAGGGCTCAGTCTCACAAGACTGTCCTCCCTACTTTAGATGAGATTTGCAAGTCCGGTTGTTACCTGTGCTTTTGACTGACTGGTTATAAATTAACGGTTACCATGACCCTCTTGGGTTCAGTAATTTATTGGATGTCTCACAGAACACAGGAAAACAGTTTATTTACTATGGCCAATTTATTAGGAGGATATTTTAAAGGCTATAAATTGACAGCCAGATGAAGAGTTACATAGAGCAAGGCACGGGGGAAAGAGCTGGGAGCTTCCATGTTCTTTCTAGGCATGCCATCCTCCCAGCACCTCCATGTGTTCACCAGCTTGGAGGAGGTCTAGACCCTGCGTATTTTTATGGAGGCTTCTTTGTGTAGGAAATGATCGATTAAGTCTTTGGCCATAGTTGATTGAACTCAATCTCCAGGCTCTCTTCCCTTCTGGGAAGGGTGAGGGTGGGGTGGGACTGAAAGTTCCAATCCTCTAATCACCTGATTGGTTCCCCTGGCAGCCAGCCCCCATCGTGAGGCTATCCAGAAGCCCCCAGCCCCATCGTCTCATTAGTATACAGAAAAGATACTTACATTTCAGAGATTCCAAGGGTGTGCCAGAAAATAGGGTCAGAAACCAAATATATATTTGTTATTATGTCACACCCAGCACTTCTATTTCTGGGTATAAACCCAAAAGAATTGAAAGCGGAGTCCCAAGGAGATATTTGTATACCTGTGTTTAACAGCAGCATTGTTTATAGTAGCACAAAGGTGAAGGCAACCGAAGTGTCCAGTGAGGGGTGAATGGATGGCAAACTGTGGTATATACTTATAATGCAATATTATTCAACCTTAAAAACAGAAGTTCTGACCTACGCTGCAATATGGATGAAAATGGAGGATGTTATTTTAAGTAAAACAAGCCAGTCACAAAAAGACAGATACTGTACGATTCCACTTATAAGAGTTACATAGAATAGTCAAATTTAAAGACTCAGAAAGTAGAAGGGGGGTTGTCAGGCTGGGGGATATGGGGAGTTGTTGTTTAATAGGTACAGAGTTTTGGAGTTCTGGAGATTGGTTGCTCAGTAATGTACTCAACACTGCTGAACTGTACAGTTAAAATGGTTAAGATGGTAAATTTTATGATGCATAATCGATCACAATTAAAATTTAAAGTACCTTGGTCACCACCATGGAACATTAGAAAGTAGAAAAGGATCTCTGTTTTTGGCAGCTGGAGTAACCAACCTCACCTGTTCTGGTGTCTTTCAGGCCTGGCGTTCCCTTGACCATGCAGGCGTTCTCAGAAGAGGAAAGGAAGCAGTGGCTGGAAGCGCTGGGTGGAAAAGAGGCTGTAAGAATAATCAGTGGTCCAGTTTTATTTCAAATCCTTTGGAGTTGACTTGTGTTCATTTTTATGTTATTTTTATTCTGTAGTACTTGGAAAATGTTCCCCGTTGAAACTGGTGTTTGAATTCATCTTGGAAGCACTCAGTATTCTAGTCATTTGACTTGAGGTGGCAGCGGTGCACATAAGACTGGTGTATCATTAGTTTTTACTTTTGATGTTTCTTGACTTTGCCACTCGCATTTGCTTTGCTTGAGGAAGTCATCTAAATTCCCCATTTTTCCTTCCTACCTGATGGTACTTTGGGTGATGAGCACAATAAAGGCTTGCAATTCATTTTGATCTCAGTGAAGATGGATCAGTAAATATGAAGCAGTGCAGGCAGTATCATAAGTGACTGCTGTAATTGACTTAGCAATTTATGGTTTAGCCTAATGGATTACTGTATGCAATATCATGCAACTTTAGTGAATGGGCCTCTATCTTCAGATTGGTTCAGGAATAAATTAAAGGCAGGGATTTAGATCCAGAGGCACAGGAATTCAGTCTTTATTCAAATACTACTTTCATTAAAGTGGACTGCTGACCTTTGGGAGTTGAGAATTGGGCAGATTGCGTGTTGAATTGGGGACTTAGTGAGGATAATTATAGAAAACGCCATAGAATCAATTTAAATAAACTCTGCTTCAAGTATAATAACTGAATAAATTGCCAGTGCAGGTACTAGGTGGGCTTATCTGGAAAGCATTTGCCATTCCAGCAGGATTTTAAAAAAGGAAAAGGGTGTGGTTTGCAAAGTGGAAGAGGGGTCATGCAGTAAAAAGAGTTGTTAGAATAGAGTTTACGAAACGGACAGCATTACTATTGGTAACGGGGGCACATTGGTGAGAGTATGGGCAGTAGGGGCAAGGTGACCGGGCAGCAGTGCCTGTGGCAGTCTCGATGGGATGTTCGAAAAAGGAAAATCTGAATTATATTTTTTAAAAGTAGCCCTTATACAGGAGAATGTATCATCCTTGTGGGAAAAAAGTAGTAAGCAGATTTCTGTATCATTTTATCATGTTTATCTGCATTTAGGCTCTGTAGTTTTATTCGTGTGCTTATTCTTAATTTGTCCTTCAAATTTAACTAGGAATCAAGAGTACTTAGAGCATTAATAGCTACTGAGATCCAAAACAGGGTATGCTAATCCTCTAGCAAAGACAGTGTGTTGACTAGGACTTATCTCCTCAGATGCAAGAGGTGGTTTGGAAAGTGAGTTTGTATAGCAAATAGATCACTTGACTTAGTCCTTGAGATATCAGTTAGTATAACCTCAAAGATGTATATAATCTCTTTTTTAAAGAGCCAAGTAATTAATTCGAGATTCACAGATAAAGGCAAGTCTCCAGAAAGAAATCATGCACTGCATACATGTACCGCATATGCTATAGTAGTACCATAAGATTATAATGGACCTGGAAAATTCCTATTGCCTGTTGTAGCCTTTGGGGCATATTACGTATTTGTGGAGATGCTAGTATAAACGTACTGCACTGCCAGTTGTATTAAAGTACAGCACTTAGAATTACTGTAGTAAGCTGTACCATTTAGGTTTGTGTAAGTGCCATCCCGTAATGTTCACACAGGATGAAATCACCTACTGATGGATTTCTCAGAGCATATCCCTGTTGTTAAAGAGAGCATAACTGACTTTAGCTATATGTTTATGTGGGGACAGCTAAGGTACTGCATATTTTTTTCAGATGCTATATATGCCTTGCAAATAACGGGGAAGTGCTAGAATTCTTAAAGGCAGCCTAGAATTATTACCTAGCTATTTCAGATGTAGTTATTTAGATGATAGGCAGGAGTCATCTCTTAATAGAGTAAATACCAAATTTTAGAAATTATGGTGAAGAGATGAGGTTAATTGTAAGATTGAGCATTTCATATTTACATGAACTTCCAATAAGTTCCTTAAGAAATATGGGCCCTTCATCTTATTTTTGCTGCTTTGACATACCTCGGTGAGAGACAAATAGATTGTGTTGACATTTGCACACATGATGGTAATTCACCAATGTCAGTGTATTTTTTGCATGGTTCTAGATATGCCTACTAAGTCATTTTTATTGATTTGTTAAAAATATTGTTTCTCTTTTTTCTCTTACTAGTTGTTCCATAGTTTTAATAGAGCCATCATCCCAAGACCAGAAGGAAGTAAGTGCTAATTTTTAAAAGAGACTGTCTCTCTTTTTCACAAGTGTTCTTGTTTTCATTGCTGATGTGAGACTATTGCTGGGTACTCACTCTGCATTCTCTCTAAGCTAATCCTCCAGATGTTACATATATCCTATCGTATTCAACTGGAGGCCTGTTCAGATCTTCCTAGACTACTGTAACCCTCACTAATCTTTCCCATATCTGAGCTTTTAAAAAAGTCTTTCTCTACAATTGCTTTCTCTACAAAAACCAAAATATATTCTGTATAATTCACTTCGATATTTATTCTTCTAGCCATAAATGAACACATAGGAATTTCAGTTATGTGTCTTTCAGCTTCCTTAAGGGTAGGACCTGTTTATCACGTCCCCCGTTTGCAACCCTCCTCACCCTTGATATCCTTTAACTTTAAAGTCTCTGAAAGTGGCTATATGAACATTAGGCCATTGCACCTTAGAAAATAATAGACAATGGCCAAGTATTCTAAGACAGTGATCTTCACTTGCATTGTGTGCACTAGAGGAGCATAAAGTACTGCTTGGCTCTGTACTCTTGATTTTTAAACAGATGAACCAAAAATATGATCAGATTTGCTGGATTCTTGATGAATTTAATTTTGATATCTTTGGAGAAGTTAAGACTACATTTATCGCATGTCCACAGTTTGGAAACAATATTACGTAACACACGATTTCAAAATTATCGTGATGTGCCTATCTCTCAAGTCAATGCTTGAATAGAAGACATCTCTTCTAGCCTGGTGTTGGAAACCGTGCGTGGGAAGTTGTAAATGTCAGGAGCACCTTCTTCTTTCTGTCCCTCCCACCCTCCTCCCCTTTTCTCTACTGTCTGTCTCCTCCCTTTCCCCACTTTTCCCTCCCTCCCTTTCTTCCTCTTTTCTTTTCCCTCTTTCCTTCCTTTCCCTTTTCTCTTTTTTCTTCTCTTTTCCCTTTCTTATTTATAGAAAAATGGAAACATGCCTTTTTTGTGAGGAAAAAAGTTTTCACAAGCAAAGGGAAACACTTGCATTTTATAAAATGTTGTGAATAGTGAATCTTTAAACAGTAAACCACAGCCCAATTTCCTTTATTAAAATTCTCTTCAAGCTTAGCATTAAACCTGCAAAGTTTATATTCATGGATTGTTCACGCTATCCCCTCTGAGAGCCAAGAGTTAGTATTGCTCTCCTCTAGTTCTAAATTCAGACTAAAATATTTGCTTTCCCTGATTTCATTTTGAAACAAGAATTATCTTTTATTAGGCTGTTCAGATATGCCAGCCTAATCATAGGCAAGTGTCTGTATTAAAAAAATACATATAAAATTATATTTTCAAAATCTTTTACATGAATCATCTGTTTTAAATTCATTATGAAAATAATAAATATTAAATGCTTAGAACATGGTATAAAATATGAAACTCTTTTTGAAGCTCATGACCCAAATAATATTCTTAAGAAGTATTTCTTAAATATTTTCCCCTAGGTTAAAAAAAAAGTTTGTTTTATTTCTCCAACTGTCAAGTAATTTTAAAACGTTCATTCACATATAATTTTTAAAAAAACTAAGGTGGTGTTGGGATTTTGGCAAAATATATCTCAACTATTTCTGAATAGCTTACCCTAAAGATTTTTATCACTTTTTTCTCCACTGGTTAAAATAAGTTATGTTTATTAATATAAAATTATATTAATTATAAATTTAAAGTTTATAAATTATCGGTAATAGATGTCCTAATATTCCAGTAAGTGCTTTCCTAAATATGTTAAATTCTCATTTACATTATTGAAACAGACAATATATAACTTTAACTTTTTTAATAGTGAAATAATAAATTTAATTAAAAAACTCTTTTTGTTTTTGTAAGTCTTTAACTGCACCCTTAATATTTGATAACTCTTTATTTTAGGTGCACAGTTGGATAAGATGGGATTCACAATTATCAGAAAATGCATCAGTGCAGTTGAAACACGAGGTAACATGATTGAATCAGTTTGTTCATGAATGGCATAAGGGTATGTAAAAATCTAAGAGTCATTTAAAATGCTTGTTGCATGGTTAAGTGTTGTAAAGTGAAAACCATTAATGCAAAAGGCACATTCTAAGTGTCACAGTTTCAGTTGTTCATTTATTATGATGGGGGAGATTTCCTTTTTTATTTACATATTTCTCCCCTGCATTGAAACATGAAGTCAGTGCTAAAATGAGAATTATTAGAAGAATCAGCAGTGTTGGGCTGCCAATCTTAATCACTTTTTGATCATGCACTATTAAGATGTTTCCATCTTCCATTGTCTTGTCAGCCTCCATTTAAATATCAGCTTCATTGATGTACAATATATATGCAATAAAGTTCACTGATTTTAACGGTACAAATTGATGAGTTTTGACAAATGTATGCAGTTATATAGCTACTACCACAATCATAGATTTCTGTCTCTGGTCAAAATTCTTTTGTGCCTCTTGGCAATCAATCTCTGTTCCTTCCTTGGCCTTTGATAAGCCACTTAGCTAACTGCTTTTTATCACTTAGATTTTTTTTTTTTTTTTAGCATTTTATATAAATGGAATTATGCAGTGTATAGTTTTTTGAGTCTAGCTTCTTAATTTAGTATGATGCTTTTGAGATTCATCTTGTTGGATGTATTCTTAGCTCATTTTCTTTTTATTACTAGGTAGTATTTCTTTAGATGGATAAACTGCAATTTGTTTATTCATTCACATGTTGATGAATGTTTGGGTTGCTTCTATTTTAAATTTAAGGCTAGCTAATCCTTTCCTCAACCACAGGCTCAAAGGCATTTTCTTTATAGTCCCTAAGGAAAAATAGGGCTCTGGCACTTTGTAACCATTCTTATAGACTTTAGAGAAACTAAATTTTGAACATTGCAAACAGGCTCTTTCTGGAGGTTGAATTTCTCTTTGTTTAGAGACCTAGTAAAGTGTATGGATAAAGGAATATTTCACTTTCGTACACTGCATATCCCAGTCCTATTTTGGATGACTTAGTGAGACGAAGCATCGCATTCATGTTTTCTGTCAAAACAAGGCCTTTGTTATAATGCCAAGATTGCCACCTGTGAAATTAGAATGCTGGATAACAGATGAATGTGAGCTGAGCTGTTTCATGATTTGGGGATTTGCCCATCAATAATAAAAATCCAAGCCACAGAAAGCCTTCTCTCTCATACTCTTACAATGGCAATTCAGGCTCTGACAGATTTTTCATTCATTTAAACCTGCACTGAAGTTGAGCTAACAAATTTCTTCATTTTCCTAGTGCTTCAGAATTTCCAGAACTTAGAAAAAATGCTGTGATTTTCATCTCTCTCACTTTTTTATTCATATTTTTGTTTTTCTTGAGCTTCTTAAGAACCGTAATTGTATCACTTGCATGCTTATTATTTTGATAAATCATTTCCCCCAAATATATGTTTTATACATACTTACTTCTTTCTGAACAGATAAAAATCTGTCTAGAACTCTTTCTGATCAGTGCGTGTAGTTTTTTTAGGGTGTTATGTACATTGAATAGAACATATGTACTGGAATCTGCATATATTGAATTTGTTTTTATTATAAATATGTAAATTAGATGTTTTTAACAGAAGAATGAGTCTAAACATTTTTAGATTTTCCCATTTAAAAATTTTTAAAAAGCATGTTTTTCTTTTGAAATCTTTTATTCCTAAAGGTCTTCCATTACAAAAGCCTTTTGTTTTTAATGGAGTAAAAGACTAAAAATAGAATTAAAAAGATCAACTGTCAGATCATATTAAAAACGATGAGGAACATCAGAGAATCTGTGAGGCTTTTATGCTTAGTTTGGAAGTTCATTCGAGGAATTCGGTCTTAATAATGTAATGATTTCCACCCAGTCAGCTTTGTGGCTGTTGGCCTTTTTTATGCTACAAGTGATGTTGCCTCACTTTTTTCATCAGTCGGAATAAAGCCAGTTTATGTTCCTGTAACAAGAAACCTGCATGTGTTCCATGGCTTAAAACAGGACTTAGCTCTCACTCAGGCCTTGGAAGCCAGGCTTTGCTCATCACTGATACGTGCGTGTACCAGTGCCTGGTTGCCTTGCCAAAGGGAAACAGCTCTCGAGGGCTTTGGACCAGCCACTGAGTGCTCTGCTTTTGGAGCAAGTTACATTTCCTCGCAACTGATTGGTCAGAAATAGCCACAAGACCCCTCTCGACCTTAGGAGTCCAGGTAACACGACCCTCCCAGGAGCCAGGAAAACTGGTAGAGGGTGGAAATATTTGGTGCATAGCATTAGTGACTGCTGTGTCCTTCATGGGTCTATGTGCCTGTTGACTAGAGGCATTTAAGAAGATCTGATTGAAAAATGATCTCTAATCACCGTTTTCAGTGTTTTAAACATGACTGCCTTTGTCCGAAAACTGTCATTTTATATGTTTTGGTTAAAGCAGTTAGTGTATATTTTTCATAACATGTTCTTTTAAAAACGACATTTGACATTTTTATTATTAATCTTATTTGTGACATCACTGAACTATCAAACATCTAAAACTTACTATAGTCCTTAGTACCCTAAGAAAAGATAACATTTTTAGTGTGCTAACAAATCTTTGATTATATAGTATATGACATTAACATAATATAGTGTTAGGTAACATATATACTTTATGTTAACATATGTAGATGCTAATATATCTCGGCCAGAGTGGGACTGTTTAGCAGTTACTCCTGAGATGAGAGCAAACCTCATTTCACTACAATATCAGCATCAATTAAAAGCTCTCATTTCTATTGTCATTTGCTCATGAAATTAGGGCATGTTTGTCAGTCAGATCAACTAATCTTTCATCCGTTTCCCAAATATTTGTTAATGATATATACCAGCTCTTAATGGAACCAGGCCATCTGACTACTATTAGGAAATTACTGCTCATGTGTGCCAAAGCAGTCCTTCCCAAACACTGTTGAAAACTGGAATCACCTGAGATCTTTAAAAAATACTACTGTCTGGCTCTTACCCCCAGTCAGTATAACTTCATTGCTATGAGATGTAAACTGGGAAGTGGGATTTTTAAACACTCCCCAGGCATTCTAATAATGTAACAATGTTTGGAAACCACTGATCCTTGAATTGCTTATGTTGGAGAAATGGAATATGCAATTAATTGTTAGCTTTTTGTTTATAGTGTCCTGCTGCATAGGGAGTCTTTTTTTTTCCCCCCTCATTTTATTTTAAAATAACCAACCTAAACCCAAACAACCAACACAGAAAAATTCTGAAGGAAATGACACAATGTTCTTTGCTTCCTGAGTAACAGATAACTTATCATGGTTAAACCCTAATTCTAATCTGAACTGGTATTTATTGAACAATCACAGGGTGTGCGTAGCCTTGCTCTAGGCCTTTGGGAGTACATATTAAAGGTCTGTTACATATAATCCTTGATCCAGTAACAGTAGGCAAAACATAGACATTTGTAAAAAATTGAAGTATACTAGGTAGTAAAATCTAAATGTTACAAGTTTGCAAGGGTTAAGAGAATTTGGATGCATGCTGATGGATTGCAGAGTACTTGATATTGGTTGAGGGACTTTGTTTAGGAATAGGCTTCCTTAGATTTGAGGGATAGGGAGGTATATTTTGTCATTTAGAGAAATCTCAGCAGAGTTGTAGAGACAGAAAACAAGCCAGACTTGATTGGAGAGGAAGCACAGAGAAACAGAAAAAGCAGATACTCAGACATTTGCATTTAATTGTGAAGGAGTTGGGTTTGAGGGTGGTGGACAGCAGAGTAGCAGGCTTAGGTAAATATGAGTATGGTAGTTTCATGGATGATACTTTAGTGCAAAAGAACTCTGCCTAAGCTAGAGTATTCCATAGGGGAGGCAGCTGATTTGGGAAGATAGATTCAGCTGGAGTCAGATAGCACAGATACATCCGAATGATTTCGCAGATGAAGTAGTCACATTTAGCGGTTGGTTGTACAGAAAGGATCAGAGTTCTGCAAGGAATTTTACTTTCACGTTTTAGTTTGGGAAACTGAGGGTATCAGGGTACTCAGCAGTCCATGGCAGACCTGATGACATATATGTCGGGATCACCAGTGGTGATTCTTGAAAATGCAGATTTCCTGAGTCCAATCCAGCTCTGTTGAATTGGAATTGGTGGCGGCTGGGCCTCTGCTGTAGACAGTGAGAAGTCCAATAAGAACAGTCAGATGGAGAGAGTTTTCTTTTGCCGGTAGAGGATAGATGAAGCCATGAGGGCTTTCCCGAAAGAGTAGAGTTTATCAGGCCCCCGGGTCATGGTTCCACGTAGCTTTGGGGTTACGAGAGTCCAAGTTTCACCTGCTTCGGAGGTGAATCTGAGGCAAATTCACAAGTATTCATGGCACCTCTTGTTCATTTACTCCGCCGCTTCACTTCCAGCCCCTTCTGCCTATCTTTGCATGACCCCCGGTTTCTGGTGCCCTGTAGTAGTTTATCCCTTTGTGGGAAGACATCCCCATTATTCTCAAGCTATTTTAGATAGCCTTTCCTCCACTTTGTTAACCTTGTTGAAAATAAACATTCCTGTGCAGCCACCATGACCTGTGGCTCTCTCACGATGGAGTCTCATGTTCTTCCTGCATCTCCGGAAGAAGATGCTGGGCTCCTTCTTCTCCTGGGCCTCCAAAACACCAGTGACCCAGGGTTTTCTTGAGGACCCAGTGCTTAAGCTAGGTTCTGAAGGATAAGGAGGAATTGTCCAGGTACACAGATGTGGAGCGTCAGACAGAAGAATTTTGGCAGAGGAATTATGATTTCACGTATATGTGTAATCTAACAACAAAACAAAACAGAAACAGATTCATAAATTCAGAGAACAAACTGATGGTTGCCAGAGGGGAGGGATGAGGGGAGATGGATGTAAAAGAGCAAAGGAATTAAGAAGTACAAACTTACAGTCAGAAAATAAGCCATGGGACTGTAATGTATAATCAACAATGTAATAACGTGTGGTGATAGATGGTTACTAGATTTATTGTGGTGATCATGTCATAAGATATTTAAATGTTGAATCACTGTGTTGTACACCTGAAACTAATATACTATTGTATGTCAACTGTAATTTTTTTTAAAAGAAAAAGAGACATTGGGCAAGACCAGAGGAAGGCACGAGAGGCGTGTGGGAGAAATGCAGGCA
Organism: Pteropus alecto; assembly: GCF_000325575.1. Lineage (NCBI taxonomy): Eukaryota > Metazoa > Chordata > Mammalia > Chiroptera > Pteropodidae > Pteropus > Pteropus alecto. The sequence goes on along the minus strand of NW_006431918.1, from coordinate 9,826,067 downwards.
TTCTGGTACTCTGAAGGAGGTGTACCTTTCTGTGGAATGATAAAGAACTGTCAGGTTTAAGCTCCAAAGTGGTGCAGTAAGATAGGCATTTAGTTTCTAAAAGCATGTGACTAGAAGTTCATTCACACTGTCTACAACAACCCACATTTGAGAGAATGAAAGGGCTAATTTTTGTGCTTAGTAGATATTCATTAAATGTATTTCTTTATGTCCCCTTTCCATCCTTCCCCTGAATTGTTTTAATTGTGAAACGCCCATGTTCCTCGTTTGACATTTATATTGCCTGGTATTGTTATGCACTTCACAAATTTATCTTATTTCTGGAACTTTAATGTCTTTTGTTCTGCTTGCCTCTTACACACACAGTTATCACTCAATAAGCAATTGCTTTTTGCTTGAGTAATTAGAGATTTGATTAAAATGCCACACTGGCAATATTACATGTTCCAACAATTTATATAACTGGAAGGATTTATTCTATATGTGGTTGGAATTAGTACTTTCAAATAACATGCATAGGATTGGTTTTTACTACTTTATGAATTTGTCAGCATCTCTGAATTCTGGGTAATATTTTACACATAGATAGAAAGATATATCATGTTACATGTGGAAGAGTCTTATGGTTTTAGATCTTGGCGATTAACTGCATGATTTCTTTAAGTGGATAACTCCCCTTCTGGAAGAGGAACTGCCTCCCATAGCCAGTATCTCATCTTTTTCCGGGCCTGCGTGACTCCTCGTTTTTCAGGTGCACGCATTGTAAAATATGCACAAACAAAGTAAGGTGCTTTTGCTGAAAAACTTCTTTTAGTTGCTATTTTTTAAATAGCCATTGCGATTTAAAACTAAACTTGTATGCCACTTTTGTTTATGAAGTTTCCCTTAAAAAAAAAAAAAGTTCCATATGTGAATAATTTGAATATTCACTTTAATTTCTAGAGTATGGCATTAAAATGTCGGTCTAGGCAAGCTGTCAGTTATCAGATTCAGCTTTGTAACAAGCTGTGAATTCATGGGATGGAAGTAGGAAGCCACCTCTAAGATGTGACAGTCTTAAGATTTGTCGCACGTAAAAGTGAATTTTTCTTTTTTGAAAAGGAAAGTTTTAGGTTTTTGGAAACCCTTTCTGAAGTTAGGTTGAAGATTCTTGTGCTTCCAGAGCATTTCTGGAATTGTCTGGGGTTTCAGGATGGGGCTGCAAGAAGAGGGTAACGTAGGGCTTCAGTATCAATCTTTGTGGGATGACGCCCAGAGTGAGCTTGCAATACATTTCACTGTGATTGCACATTAATCTTAAATTGCTAAGGGCAAATTAAGTGCAAAATGAAGAAGATAAAGAACAGCTGTCCCCACAAAATTTACAGCAAGTAAACTAGAGTTTCTTGCTCACTCTTTTTTAATCATAATGGGTGTGAGATGCGTGTGGGTGGGTACAGAGGACAGTCTTATGTGGGAGGGAGCTGAAGAGTCTTGTGGTGTCTGCAAAAATGCAAATGCAAAACCGAAATACTAAATCTAGGCGAGTCAGGACTGATTATTCATTTTCTCAATTAGTAATCCTATTTGTTTTAAGAACAAATAAGCTTCCAAAGCTGTTAGTTTCCAGGTTGAGTAAGATTAATAGGGACAAATGGTTAAGCTAGTTTGCTACAAAGTAGGCATGCTAGGTTCTGTGCGTTGGGTTCAGATACTGATGAGGTCTGTGGCATTTTCTTGGAAGATTCTCGAGGCATTGTTAACACAGTGGTGAAGAGCACGAGCTCAAAAGTCAGTAATGCTCAAAATTCGTTCTTCATTGGCATCTGTTTCACCACTTATTAGCTATGCAACCAAATTAGTTACTTAACCTCTCTGTTTCTTGATTTTTTTGTGTGTGTAACAGGGGCTAATGGAAGGAATCCCCTTAGTAGAGTTGTGAGAATTAAGAGAATGCTTGGGGCATTGGCATATGTTGAGTGCTCAGTAAATGTGAGTTGCTTATCTATAGATAAATCTATTAGTTGAAGACAGTCATACTTAGGTAGTCCCATTATTGACTCAAGACACTGGGTGCACTGAGAAATATTTAGTTTTTTAAAGAGAGTAATTTACATAGGAAGAGAAATCACCATAATTCAGTTTGTCTAGTAATTTTATGTGGCTCTTATAACAAGCAGCAAAATTAACTGGTTTGACTTTCAGCCTTCTGTTCCTCAGTGTCCTGTGGACACTTGAGCAATAACATGGACGGGGGCAGAGAAGAAAAAGGAAGAGGCTCAAGACGAAGACCATGGCTTTGAGATTGTCTCAAGCTTTCCGAAAACAGAGATGTCCAGGATTGCCTAAAATTGCTTTAGACCCTGATGCCACAGCTGCTCTGAGGTGGAGAGGCAGATGGCAGCAGTGAGACACTATTATTAGGCCTTTTCTAATAATGTTCTGATCTCTGTAGAGAACGGATGAAAGGAGCATTGCAAAAAGCAACAGCCAACTTTTGGCTTGACTTTGAATCTCTTTACTGACTTATGTAAGTAAAATTTTGTAACTACTTACACTTGAGCTAAATGAGTGATGAATTTGAAAATAAAATATACCTCTATTTAGCTGTCCCCTCCATTCCAACTTACTTTAATACTTACCTGTTCCTGGGCATGCACATGCTAAGTGGGCTTTATCAACATGTTTTGGGTGTTTTCTACAGGAAAGAGATTAGAGGACAAAATGGTGGAGATGTGGTTTCTTTTCTTAAAGATTAGCTTCAATATAGTTTCAAGACAGTGAAGGCTCTGAGGTTTTATGCTACTTTTTTTATTAAAAAAATATTTTATTATTAGTTTCAGATATACAATACATTGGTTAGACATTTATATGGTTTATAAAATGGTCCCCCTAATTGCTCTTTCGCTCCTCTGGCTCTCCACCTACCCATTACGTTAATGCTAACTGCATTCTGTCTGCCATGCTCCCATCCTGGTGACCATCTATCAACTAGTAATTTGTACTTCTTTAACCCTTCACCCTTTCTTCCAGTCCCCCAACCTTCCTCCCCTCTGGCTGTCACCAGATTGTCCTCTACATATGCTGCTTTTATGTGGATAAGTTATTCTGTATAGTTCCATGGATACTGGTAGAAGACACTGGACTCCTGGATCAGAGAGGAAGGGCGGTTTCTTACTGTCAGTAGCCAGAGTGTTATATTTTGTGTTGGTACTCTGAGCCCTGATTCCCTAGGGTACTGCAGAGGGGGTCAGATGATATTTGTACATGCGGTGGGTTGTGTTATAGGAGAAAAAAAGCTCCGAACTTAGGGAACATGACTCTTTTATAATGGCCGGCAAGCATGTCTGTCCTTTGCTCTAGATGGAGATACTTATCTCTATTTTCCAAAACTGCATGTAAAACTGCTCTTTGCTCCAGAGGGAGGTACTGGCATAGTTGGTGTTCACCTAACCCGGGGTGTTCCTGGCAGGGCTAAGTGGACGGGTACAATGTGAGAGGATGCTCTGTGAGCAGTTGAGGCCCGGGTGTGGCAGATGCCGGGTGCCGTGCTGCATAT
>NW_006431918.1:9810962-9822481 GCF_000325575.1 Pteropus alecto | reverse complement strand
AGTGGAATTGATGGAAGTGGAGTGGGTGTGGGGGTGGAAGGCAGGATGGCTGGTCGGATTTCAGCAGTAATCCAGATAAACATGATGGAGGTTTAAACTAGGGCATTGGTAATGGACTGAAGGGTTGGGTAGAAAGATATTTGGTAGAAAAACAGAATCTGGCGACCTGTTGGATGTAGGCAGTAAGGGAAAGGAAAAGTGAAAACTGACTAAGCTTTTCAGCTAAGGTAGATGAGGACATGTTTAGCCAAGACAGAGAATGTGGTAGATTTGGGGGGGAATATAGCTTGGTTTGGCGTATCCTAAATTCAAGGTGCCTGTGACATTTTTGTTAGCAGTAGAATGAGGCAGCAAGGGGAATGGTGGCTATCATTTTCAGAGAGAGAATGTTTCGAATGTCAACGAATCATTCAGGTGAATGGTAAGGTAAGAAGATAATGGGGCAAAGAGCATAATATTGAGCATTTTAAGGAATGAGAGGAAGACGAATAATGAAAGAGACAAAGGACCATCAAAGGGGTAGTTGGAGAATCAGGAGAGCGTGGTATAAACAAGAGAGGAGAGTCCAAGGAAGAAGTCCGCTGTGTCAGATGCTCTAGAATGTTCCGATAGGAGGTGGACCAAGAAACAACTAATGGGTTTAGTGGTTTGGAAGATAAGCTAGAGAATAGCCCGGTTGTGCAGGTTGTATTTCTGTGTCGCTCTGTGAGGCAGTGGTATTTCTCCATTTTACATGACAAGCTGAAGCCAAGAAACGTGATTTGACTTGTGTAAGTCTCAGGGCTAGAAAGCAGCAGACTGCAACTCAGATCTGAGACTGAGTTTTTAATGCCAGTGCTTTTAACCACAATGAACATGAGGTGGAGACTCTACTACATCTTCTGAGGATGTTGGACATGAATGAAAGAGTAAAGAAGAGAAAATTTTAAAGAACAGAGATGGTTTGAAACTGTAGACAATGGGAAAGGGAACCAGGGGGTGGTGGTTAAGTATCTCTGAAGTGCTCCTCTAGATTTGGGATAAAGCCATTTTAAAGTTACACATGCCTTCTTTCCACACCTGCCCCATCACAGACCCTGCAGGTACACAGTCAGCCCAGGGAAGATTTGTTCCCTTTGCTGAGAATCTGTGCAGCACCTTCAGAAGTCTGTTAGTGGCAGACATAATGTCATTGTGGAAACTACATCTGACAATACTTTAAACCTGAACATACAGCATTTCATGTTTTCTGAGTGTTTCATGTACTCAAGGTCCCAGGCCCTACAAAACTAAGTGGTTGGTGGAGCAGATAAAGCTTACGTGCCTATGAGTCTGAGGCTCAGAACAAGCTAAGGGTAAATCTGCCACAGGTCACATGACTAGAAAGCACCAGAGCTGGTATTCAGATGCTGGTCTCCTGACTCTTAAGTCCGATTTATCCTATGGAAGTAGAAGTAAGGTGACAGAAAGATTTGGTTGACGGTGCAACATAGTAGGGTTTAGGTAGCTGAATTCTGCTGCAAGTCACAGAGGTTGTGAGATACCTCTGTCCCCAAGGTTAACACTGTGACGAAAGACTGACACATTGAATGAGTCATAGCTAGTGCCTGTTAGATCCTGGGACAGCAAGACCTCTGGAGTGAGTTTAGGACCCCAAGTGTTACACAAATGCAAGAGGAAACTTCCTCGAGCCCCAGTCTAGGCAGCCCGCCCACTGGCTTGAGTGCTTGTACAAGGAATAGCAACAAGTCTAAGGGTTGTCTTATTCTTGAAGCAAAAATACTTTCTCTTCTGTTGGTTAGAAAGTGGAAATGAGGCCAGCCACACAGAGTATTGGAAATAGTCTGACCCTGATAGAAAGGAAGCAGCTGATAAACCAAACACCGTTTGTATTTGAAACTTGAAGTTTAGAACATGAAACTTACAGTCAAGCCTATATATGCCTGAAGAGACCTAGACTTGGATATTTGCCTTGTGCTTTTCCGATGTTTCTCGCTTATTCTGTAATGGAAGTGGATGTGATAGCACAGATGCCCTCATGTCCCAAACTATCAGATCTCTGAGCTCAGCCTCCGGTTGGTTTGGGTATGGGAGGGCCATGGGAATGAAATCATAAGGCCTTTCGTCAATGTGCCTGCTGACGGGGAGGCTCTTTGTAGTACAGATGCGGATTTACATGAAAAGGTCTGTGAAGGTCAACATGAAAGTGAAAGCAAGACGTCATAGGAAGGGAAAATGTGGATTAGTTCCTGGCAGATAGTAGCTAGCTATTAAGTTTTTCTCTCTGCTGCCCAAATAATTGTCATCCAGGGGAGAAATTCCAAATGTTATTGGTGAACGTGAATTATATATTTTCCATGAGTCATTTATATGGAATAAACGTTGACTTTCTTCCCAACATGTGCTTCATTTTATGAAAGTGGGCTGTAGACTACATGCCTTGGTTAGGATGACTTTTATATTTATTGTGCCTAGCTATTTTGATATTAATTTTGAATTTTATGCTCAGTTTAAGATTTTAATGAGTACTTGGTATTCATTAGGCTCATGAAAATGCTTTACAAACATTATCTTCTTTAATTTCCACAACAACCCCATTCCATCATTAACTGCAATTTTCAGATAAGAAGCTGAGACACAGATAGCACAGATTGAGTAACTTGCCAGGTCATACAACCAGGAGATCAGTAACCTTAACCTGTAATAATTTATATCTTACAAACAAATTTGCATTTCCAAAATTCGCCTTTCCAGAATACGCTGCTGCTACTGCTACTGCTGTTTTTGTTTGTCTGTTTTGTTTTGTTTTGTTTTAATAAGAAGACCAAGGTCTAGAAACGTCTAAATGATGCTATCATTTTGAGCTTCTCATCTATGGACAGCTATAGTTAATCTTTTAACTGTCCCAGTGCTCAGAAATTGTTTCTTACTCTGCTTTTTTTTTATAGTATTGAATGCATTGTATGTGTTAAAAATAATGCATTCTTCTGAAGGTTTAGAATTCTGTAATTCTATAAATACAGTATCTTAAATTTATGATGTTGAACGTTATGTCCCTTTGATGGGAAAGAGGAATCATTTTTGATTCTTTTTTTTTTTTTTATAATTTAAACATTCATTTTTGACAGAACCTTAAAATGGTATGAATTGCCCAGTATCGTGGAAGGGTATCTGTGTCTGGACCTGTTTATTTTTGTGTAATTCAGTGCAGTGGGTAGCCTGGAAAGTGCTTACTATGCTTAAGCAGACATTTAAATATAATTGATGTAATGTTTATTGAACGTTTATTGATAATTAATTATAAATATATGTAAAGAACACATTGTGGAATTTGTGTAATTCAACCGTGACCTGAAACGGTATCCGTGAGCCTCATCATTGCTTTTCTGTGAGCCCTTTAGCATATCATTCTTCCCTTTTTTGCTTGACATTTCCTCACAAGTTTTTCCTGATCATTTTATTTATAGTTCTTTTTTTCCCTTTTGTTTCCAAGAATCTTTCAACACTAGTTAATATTTATAACTATATGTAAATATATAATTATAAGACATTTACAGTTATCATGTTTACATATGCATAATATTGCATGTTTGATCCTTCCATAGCCTGTGAGAGAATTTGTCTTTGTAGTGCTGCTGGGGCATGTAAGCCTGCAGTGGTATCTGTGCATACACATGTGTATGTATGCACATGTGCCTCATTAATAATGACATGTTGCAGACTTCTAATGTAAATCCTGTGAGTGTGAACATGAACATTAATGATCTTTTACCCATTGTCAACACGTACAAGTGCAAATAAATGATTCATTCCGCCCACAAATATTGATCAATTACCTCATTCTGTGCCAAGCACTCTGCTTGTCACTAGACAAGAGCTGAATAAATGTTAGTATAGACCCATGGCAGTTGATCATTTATTTCTGTGGAATCACACAGCTGCACAATTACTTTTTAATAATTGCGTGCATGTTACCATCAAAAGTGTTTATGTTCCACTTTGAGCCTCACTCCTTTATGTTGCTGTATCTGTGTTTTCTAGTTATAAATAAGCTTTTCTGTCTCTCTTCATTTTTTCCCACATCCCTTAAGTAATCAGTCATCAACTTATTCATTTATTCAGTTAATTCACTAATTTATTCAGTTCATTTGTTAAATGTATACCATGTGCCAAGCAGCATTCAAGGTATTAATATTGAGCCACGAGGTGTAGAACCTGTTGCTGAAGCTGGAAAGGGAAGGAGAAAGAAAGAAAGGGGAGGCGTCCTGGCTCCGGTGGTTCCAAGTTGCTCTCTCTCTTAATGTTAATAATCTTTTTAATTTTACCCTATATCTTCACTTTACCTCGGTGCTTAAAATACAGTACATGCTCAGTAATTCTTATGAAATTAATAGGAAATTAGACGTCATGTAATTTTTTAGCCTGCTGTCTTTTCATTTATTTTCAATTTTGCCTTCCTCTCATTTTGTCCTCTTCTCCCTGTTTGCCTTTCTCCTGTGTGTGTGTGTGTGTGTGCGCGCGCGCATGCACACGTGCCTGTGTTTTAGTTACCTGTCTTCTCCCTTCTGCTTCCTTTAACTGGCACTTTGTTTTCTTCTTACCACATTTCTTTGCCGGTTGCAGCCACTCCAGTCTTTGCCTCTACTTCTGTCATTTAACTGAACGTATCAGCCTTTGAAAGTTTGATTTTCCTTTTGTGTCTAATTCTTTTATTGTCCCAGAGCATCTTATTTTCTCTTGTACTTCTCCAGCCCACGTGCAAGGGCCCGTGGGTACCCACTGGTGTTCATAGTTCCATTCAGGTGTTTTCTGGAGCTGAATAGACTGGCACTGATAGTGTCATTTGCATTCTGAGAAGGAAACACTCGGACAGAGATGATGATGAATCTTGACTCATTCCTCCTCCTTGACCCTCTCCTCCAGGAAGATATGGGTAGTGCTCTATGACAGTGCTGTGGGAGATTGGAGGAGACAGCTGGTAAGAAGTGAGACACATTCGATTTCACTTTATTCACTTTGCCCAGGGACAGCTGCCATCACCCGCTCATCACTGTAATGGAGAGCACTTGCCTTGTCTTTACGACCGATCAGAACCAGTCTTATTAAAAGAAAAACATCTTTGGGCCTGGAAACACTTTGACTCGATGACAAATTTTTGTTACAAGTTAGAAATTGTTGTAGCAATGATATCTATCAGTGAGCCTTGATGCCCTGAAAAAGTTTTAATAACTTGTGTATCTTTGTTTTCATTTTCTAACTGTAATGTCTTTTTTGGCCTAAGTCCAATATGTATTTGTAGTTCTAAATTGATTTCAAGGCAGATCAATCTAGCCATACCTATTCTGCACCCAGTTATTTTATGCAAGGCACCATGAAAGCTATTAAGACAACAAAGAAACCAAGGTGGACTTTTCTTTCATGGTAATATCTCTGTGTGAATTCAGAACACAGGTCTATAATTTTTAATCTGAAAATTGTGAGATTGGCTGAATTTTAAAATTTAGATTGTTTTATTTTAAAAAGGACCAGGGATTGAGGGGCAATGGTTTTGGGATAATTCAAGCCCATTACATTTATCGTATACTTTAAATCATTACGTTATAACATATAATGAAATAATTATACAAATCGCCATAATACATAATAAGTGGGAGCCCTGAGCTTTTTTTTCCTTCAACTAGATGGTCCCATCTGGAGGTGATGGAAGACAGTGATACCCGAAATATGTTGCTTATGTCCAGTCTACTCTGTAATTTCATTTTGGTTGCTGTCACTGCAGAAAACCCTTTTTCACAAAGATAGAATGTTGGAAATGGAAGCAGACTTTTCAGTACTTTTGTGACAATCTCCAGATATTCCACCTTGACTTTAACCCAGAATGTATGGTAATTTGAAATCGTCTCAAACATGCTTTTTAAGGCCACTGTCATTTGTGATCTCAAGCAGTTGATCCTCCTCTAACACAGACAAAGCCAGTTCACCTGGCTTATTCACAACTGGGTCACGGATCCATTCCTTCCCAGTTGGGGGTCATTTGTGGTTGGGCAGTAATGCTCAAACTGTTTTGAAAGTTGAGACAGGCGATCATGCACCACCAGCTGGGAGGAAGAAGGGCCGGGCTCAGTCTCTTTCAAAATCTCTGCTGAGATTTTTGTCATGTCAAAAATCCCAATGTTCATCGCCGCCCCCATAATTCTAGTTTGGCTTTGAATGAAGCCACTTCATCTGCCGACTTGAACACAGCTGTTCTCCCCTGAAGTGACAGATTGAATTGGTTAAGCAGGTCGAATATGTCACACAGGTAAGCAAGTTTTGTGACCCATTCTATGTTACTGAAATGTGCTGCCGGTGGTGACTGTTTTTCTAAAAGAAATCTCTGAAGTGGCTCTCATACCCCAGAAACTCTGGCCAGTGATCTACATTTAGGAAGCTATGTCACTTCTGTGTATAAGAGAAGAAGACGTGGGTGCTGTACGTCCATCTCCTCCCAGAGCTGCACGAACAGACGTGAGTTAAGGGCATGCACTTCAGCGCGGTTGCTAATTTTAATCACATCCTGCAAAATGTTGTTAAGTTCAGGTGACATTTTTTGGCTAGCCAGCATTTCTCTATGGATGACACAGTGCGTAGACTCACACTCAGAAGCAACCTCTCTGACCCAAGCAGTGAAACCAAAAAGCCATCCAGTCATGGCAGCCACTCCGTGCATATACTGACACAAAACGACCAATTCAGTTTTCCTGATAGGTAATCATTCAAAGACTTGAATAGTTCTGCAGCTGTGGTGTCGGTTGGCAACAAACGTGCACATGACATACCCTCATGCATGTCCTTCTGAAAAATATATCACACAAAAACAAGCATCGTTGCTTCGTCGTCATCAGTGGACTCACCAACCTGGATCACGAGCCACAGTGACTCTTAATCCTCTCTCACCATTGTGCCTCAGTACCCTCTGCCATTTCATCGGTTTGTCTAGTTATGGGTGCTAGCCAAAAGAGAGACCCACGCCACCTTTTAAACTGCAACCTCTCCTAAAAGTTCACGACAAATGTCCTTAGCAACAGGCAGGATCAACTCTTCACCAGTAGTGAAGGGCTTCTTAGCTTTAGCAGTGCGGTTAGCCGCTGAGAACGATGCTCTCGGTGTAGACACATTTGATGAAAAGGTGGCCTTCAGTAATTGCTTCTGTTCTTTGTGTTCATGATTTTTTCTTTTGAAAAACTCTAAAGTCTTGTCTTTTAATGCAGGGTGCTTGATATCCATGTGGCAAAGCAGTCTTGAAGGTTTCATGGCTTCATTGGATAGCTGGTCGCCACATATTATACAAAGTGGGCTTGATCTGTTGAAATGAACCCATAATTTAAGCAGGACTCTTGGCATTTTCTTTTAAATGCAGCCTTCTTTGTCAGTCTTAGTCTTCTGCTGTTTCATCATTGGGTCTTTCCTCTTCTTCAGAAAGGCTCTCCAGTGACGTTTGTTTTTTACTCATTTTGGCTGGGGTTAGCTTGTGGACTTACCAAAACACTGACTGAGACAAGTGTGCAGTGCGGGAAAGAGGCGCGGACGGGAGTGGTAAATGAAATAATGGGCCGGCCACGTGCGGACTAAAATGAGTGTCAGATTCTGACTTAAAGCCTGCCACCAGATGCAGCTGTACAATTGAAGTAAATCAACTCACTTGCCTGCCACTAGATGAAGCTTAATTGTCACTTGCCACTCACCGATAGGGTTTTAATGAGTCTGCAAGCAATTGATTTATTATGGTCTCTGTGCAGTCCAACTTCTCTGCTAATAGTCATCTGTATTTGCAGTGGCTCCCCGGTGCTAGCATCACCGCCTCAGCTCCACCTCAGATCAGGCATTAGATTCTCATAAGGAGCACTCGGCCTACCATCCCTCACATGTGCAGTTCACAGTAGGGTTCTTGCTCCTGTGAGAATCTAATGCCTGATGATCTGAGGTGGAGCTGAGGCGGTGATGCTAGTGTTGGCGAGCTGCTACAAATACAGACGAAGTTTTCGCTCGCTAGCCTCCGCTCACCTCCCGCTGTGCGGACCTGTATCGTGAAGTTGGGGACCCCTGCTGTATAGTATGTAACATCTCCAGGTAGGGTTGGTGTGAAAATTACTTTTAACATGCTAAAATAGGAATATTCTTAACTAAGTGGGGAAATATAAGGAAATAGCCCGATGTCAGGTCAAACATTCAGATCTTTGATTTTGAGAATTATGAATAAGATATTGTGGGCTAGTTTTAAAATGTAACTAAGTGTTAAAAAGAATTAATTATGAATCATCTTCAGAATAAAGGAATTATTGCTGTGGGCTGGTATCAGAGAAGATGGGATTTTGTCTGGTTTTGAAGGTATTTATGGGACTTTATTTTGCTCACTGTTGAATCTTGGGCAGCTCGACTAGCACCTGCCACAGACCTGATGAATACTTTGTGATGAGAAAGGAAAGAACGTTCCGTCAGAGGAGACTTCCGCCTGAACGTAGCCATGGAGGAGGGAATATATTTGGTTATTTGTGGGTGAGAGTCGAGGGTCTACTCTGGTTAAGGCAAATGTTCTGCAGAAAGTGTGAGTAGATGAGGTGGGACCCGTTATGGGTGTTTATGCCTTACATACTTGTTCAGATGAGGAATTTGGACTTGATCTGATGGCATACTCTTGAATAGGGGTAGAAGAGATCTTAGATAATCAAAATGGTTTGAAAAATAAAAAGACAAAAAACATGATCCGAATGGATTACGGATATCTGTGTTTCCTGCAAGGATGCTTTAATAAATTTGTGTGCATCAAATTTAAGGCTGTGTTGAAAATTTAAGACTGAAGTTTGAAGAAAATGTAGACATTGACCTATTGAATTTGGAAAGTTACAAGGAGGAAGTCAAAGAAAATTTCAGAATTCTAATACTTAGTGATTGGAAATAGTGATCCCTTTTGCTGAAAGGGGGACATAAGGAAGAGGAGCTGGAGAGGATAGGATAAATAACACTGCTATAACTTGGCATATTGACTGGTTTTCATTCTTTAAATGTATTTACTTGATAGCTTTTATTCGACTGTATGTTTATAGATGTAAAGTATGTTCCAAGTTTCTTAGTCCAAAGCAACTAAGAACAATGTAACTAGAAACAAAACCCTACATGACTTGAGTGCATGTGATTCACATGCTGTTTCCAAGCTGCTTTAATACAAGGTTTATTGAAATTTCATTTTAAAAAAGTAAAAGCTGTGCTGAGTAGCATCAGTTCCCCCTTGCACCTTTTATTATGCATTAGCAATTAACTCTTCTTCTTGAATTTGAACTTGATCAATCATCTGATACAGAGTGATTAGTATTGCTGAAATACTATTCTTATTTTTCCATGTATTTCAGGCACTTCTCATAGTGGCATGTTTGTTTGACTATAGAATATCACTTGCTCTCTTGGCTTCTGGCACTGAGGTCAAACTATTTTAGGTCCCTTAAATAGAGTAGTATTGAAAAGAAAATCCTTTGGTATTTTAAACGATCTGGACATGGCTTTCTGGCCTCTAGGAGAAGGAAGGAATGAGGCTGTCTTTTTTCCTCTAGCAGGCTCAAACTCTGCTTTTCGTGTTTCTTGACAGTTTTCTTGTTTTTTTTTTTTAAATCCTGACAGGACTGACCTGTATTTTTCTCTAATCTTCTACTCAGGGAACATTCCCTATCAGGAAGGCACCTCTCTGTTGCTTTGATTCTTTAGTGTTCTGAATAGACTTGTATAGACTGAAGGGCTCGCCTTTACTCTTCTTGTTCTTAGCTCTATTGAGTAATTGAGAGAGAAGGTTTTTCAGTTTGCTAGGGCTGCCATAATAAAGGACCACAGACTGGGTGGCTTAAACAACAGGATTTTATTTTCTCACAGTTCTTGAGGCTAGAAATCAAGGAGATGGCAGAGTTGGCAGAGTTGGTTCCTTCCGAGGCCTCTCCTTTTGGCTGGTAGATGGCTATCTTCTCTGTGGCCTCAGGCAGTCTTCCCTCTGTGCCTATATCCTTATCTCTTATTATAAGGACACCAGGCATATTGGTTTAGGGCTGACCCTAATGGCCTTATTTTAACTTAATCACCTCTTTCAAAGACCTTTTTCCAAATATGGCTACATTCTGAGGCACCTTGGGCTAGGGCGTCAACATAGAGTTTTGGGTGGGACACAATTCATAACAGAGAAATAAGACATTTGAGAAACTTTAAAAAATGATTAAGGAGAAACAAATAAAAGGCAAAAAAGAGAACAAGGAAAAGGAACACTCATTTCTGCAGGGAATCATGAAAGCGTTTGCCTGTGCCTGTGTTGGTGTCTCATTTCCCACCATAACACAGGGAGTAGGGAGCCGGCTATGATCTCAGGGGCAGCGTCGAGACTCAGTTTCCTGTCTTGCCCAAGGTCTCGAGCTCAGGAGTGACTGTGCTGTGATTTGAATCCAGTTCATCTAGTTCTTTAGACCTTGTCTGGTACTTTTTCGTCACCTCATGCAGGGAGGTGAAAAGGAAGTATGCTCCCTTGGCCAAATTCATGGTGGGTTTTTTGGTGGTGTTTTGTTTTGTTTAGGAAACTTTGGGATTAAAAGCATCATCTTGTCAGCCAGTCATGTTCTTGTGAGCTTTAACATTCGTAGTGCAGAAAATAAACACAGGCAGAAAGCTGCAACTCTTGAGGAAAAAAAAAAGATAAGTCACATATTCTGAAAGTCATTTTTTTACTATAAACCTTTTCAAGCATAAAAAAAGTAGAGTATACAATGAACCACCAGCATTCTCACTGCTCAGACTCAACATTTACCAAGATTTTGGTGCTATTCATCTATCCCTTCCTCCCTCTTGCATCTAAGATAGGTTATTTTTACTTCTTTTAGTGCATAACTTAAAAATATATAGACATTTTCTGAGATAACCTTAATGCCACTCAGTTTCCTGATTGCCTCCAAAAGTCCTTTTACATTGATTTGTTCAAGTCAGTTTTAAAACAAAGCTATGTATTCAACATACTAAATTACATTTGACAGGAAATTTTCTTGCCTTTATATCTTGTTTGTTGTGCTCAGGGATACTTTGTTTCACGTCTCTGCAGAGAGGGAATGCAGTGATTTGGTTCATTTTGGTATACCATTTGTGTTGATACCTATATGAAATATCAAATCTTCTAACTGGACAGTGCATATTACAACTCTTAAAAACAAAAACAGTTCTGCCTCAGTTTTGAATGCGTTTCCATGGTCTTTAAGAATCATTCAATTTCTTTCTGTGTAGTAATCAGCACCATATTATTTTTAAAAAGCTAATTTTTTTTTTTCAGGAAAAATTTCAAGAATAAGTAAACATAATAAACATGAAAATTATGATGCATCTTTATGCATTGCATTGGTATACATGAGTACTGCTTAACTTATTTCATTAGCATTGACTCATTACATTTTGTCCACATGGAACATTGTTTTATGAGATTATTTTTCAACCATAACTCATGAATACCAAGCTGCTAAAACAAGTTGGTAAACACTTGCTTTTGT
>NW_006431918.1:9807826-9810935 GCF_000325575.1 Pteropus alecto | reverse complement strand
ATGTGAGTTAGCAGAGTATGAATTCAACTGTTTGTTGACAGCTTTTCAAACATGATAGTCTTGTATTTTGCTAACATTTTGTCTCTTTCAATAGGTATAAATGACCAAGGATTGTACAGAGTTGTAGGGGTGAGTTCAAAGGTCCAGAGACTTCTCAGTATGTTGATGGGTATGCTTCTTTTCTAATCATTTTCCATGCATTATTTGTTTATGTTCATTGACATCTCAAGTTAATATTTCATAGTAACATACAGCATACTTGTGAATCCCTTCTTTTCTTCTGCCTAGATTAGTTTTCTCCCAGGTGACTTAGAGAAGTAGATTAGTGCTTGCATCAGCACAGGTCATCCACTTCCTCTTGACTTCCTAAAAAATGGAAGAAAAAAAACCACAGTTCATGAGCGAATGTTGTCTTCTGCTTCCTTCTCATAGGAAAGTAGCAGCTAGGCCTCTGTGGTTTGCATGGCTTCCACATGGGCTGTTCAGGGTCTTGACATTTGATTGGACAAGACCCCTGGGACTCGCTCATTTTTCTGGAGCTTCCAAAGCTCTCATTTGACAGCACGGGTCTGGTTCTTAGGGATGCATTGGTATTCACAGGACTTGTTTGTAGTTTGCACCAGGCTCTTCTCCAGAACCATGCATGTCCCATCTGTGCTGATAACACAGTGTTCTTTGGCATCACAGACTAGAGGAAGCCAGAAAGTGAATTCATTTTATTACCCCAGACATTATGTGAATGACAAAGCGCTTTTGTATTACACGCTGCTGTCACTTCAGTGCCACCTGTAAGACATCCCACTTTTCTCCTCACCCCAAAACAGACTGCCTTTTGAGGAGTGATGATAACTCGTCAGGCTTGAGGGCCTCTATGCCATTATGACCTTACTACATATTAATTAATTTGATATCTCACTTTAATTAATCAATATTAACAATGCCCTCAGGTATACTGTCAGTGCATTTAAAGCTTTCTGAATCTTACAGCATTGTAGCAAAGACTCATTTTTAGGAAGCAGAGACCTTCCTAAAAATAAATGAATAAAATCAACGGAGATGTTACAGATAGGCTTGCTTGTTTGGCTTTCTTTGAATTAAGGGTTTTATAAGCAACCACCTTTTTTTAGCTGTTAAGCACAGGGAAAAATTGCCCATCATCAGTTGGAGAGCCTTATTAGAATACATTCACTTTCATGAGCTGTTTTTATTTTCTGCCTCTCTGGTTTAACTTGGGTGTGCAAATTTGGCAGTCAGATTTTCCTTTTTGCCATTAGAGGTCTCCAAATTAAATAGACTCAGGTTGCCAGTGGTTCAGTAGCAGCTGGAAGAGTTTTATGGGACTATAGCATCTGCTTTTAGTTAATTTTAAAATTAGAAACACTTCTCTCATTTCCAAGAGGGTGTTATGATGATTAGAACTAGAAGACCGTTGATACCAGAAGGGGAGATTTGGGCTGAAAGGTGCCTTGTGACAAGAAATTGGTCCTAAGGACCCTAGCATTATAATTATTTATTATCTCCTTGTTCATGTTCAAGGGCGGTTCGAGCAAGGGTGTCTCTCTGGTCACCCTGAAATGTTAAGCTCTCCCAAAATTTGTTCTTAATCTCATGAAATCTCACATGATCTGCATCCCCAAACTCAGTTGGTAGTTTCCTTTATTTTGGGGAAATGTCTCATCCGCAATCCTTAACTCGAAAGGTGTTTTAAAATATCTAAGCCCTCAAAAATTCATGATCTAGCAAACTGTTTTCATTTTCCATGAGACTCAGAGTAGAGAAGTTCGGGACACAAGCGTGACACAGCCTCATTTACAATGCTGGCAAAGGAAATGCTGTGTTTTCGGTAATATTCTGCAAACAGAGGAAGTTAGAGAATTGACGTGAGGGAAAGATATTTGCTTATTTTTGTTTTGTTACCAACTTTGTTACTAACCCAAACTTTAGCTGTTAAGGAAATAGATTTATTCACTATTTCCTAATAAATTTAAGATTTCCTTAAGATACATCTTTACTTCCATCCTGATTCAGCAGGTATTCAAATTGAAACAATTTATACCTCTTCCAAAAAAAGGATTTTAGAGTTTCTGAACAGTTGTGTATACATTATTCCATAGATTTTCTTTCTCTCCAGTTTTTTCCATGTAGCAACATTATTTTAAAATTGTATATGTTAAAGAGGAAAAATATTGGGTAAGTTATTAACTTCATGCTTCTAAGCCAATCAGTGTTTCCCCCCTCTAGAAAATTATGATAATTCTGTTCACTTATAGTACTATGCAGTTATTTTTTAAAATTATTATTCCTCTAGGTATTTATTTCAAATTTGACTTTTTTCAAAGTACATTTTGTTTTTAATGCATTTTTCTTTGTACAAATGAAAAATAATTTTTGAGTATCCGAGAAAAAGTTCCAAGCCATTATATATTATTTGACAAAATCTTCTACTTTCTTAGTTTACTTTAGTTCTTGAGAGCTAATTATTTACTTCGATATTATTTTTTATTGCCATTTTACATAAAATATTTTTGTATTGTTTAAAATATTTTAAGTATTCTTTAAATACACATGTATAAATGTTTGAGATGATTTCTAAAGAAAGGATGAATGTTCAAGTCTTGCATGTTTCCTTCATTCATCTCCTTTTTTTGGTGTGTTTCCCCCCTTCACATTTAAGACTAAAACAGAGAATAAAATGTTTCTAGTCTTTCTTCCCCTCCCACACCCCTCCCTCCTCTCCTCCCTCTCCTCCCCTGCCCTCTTTTTTCTCTCCTGTCTGGCTACCAACATGAAATGCTAATGGCAGTTGATCACATTAAGTCCTCTAAACTGTCAAGTCGTCTGTACTCCGCCAGGCCAGGTAAAGGAGTGGACAGCTGTTCTCCTCCCACAGTGATGAGAATTGTTTTCCACCTTAGTCGTCTTCCATCCTGGGAGCAGACGGTAGCAGCCTGCTGGGTTTCCAGCAGGCTCCTAGCTTTCTGTGGACCAAACTTCTTAAGTTTCCAAGAGGAAATGCCCAAGCGAGCGGTTGCCTTCCTTCCCTTTACAAGTCATTTTCCTTTCCTTACCCTTTTGCTCCAACAGGGGGCACACACAGTCTCGTAATTGT
>NW_006431918.1:9795203-9807802 GCF_000325575.1 Pteropus alecto | reverse complement strand
TTTTTTTTTTTTAATAGAGACTTGGAGCAGTTGGGGAAGGCAGGGAGAAATGTCAGATGAGGTGTCTTTGGATGAGTCACGGTCTTTTAGTAAATGGGGTGAGAATGTAACAGACTAATTACAGTAGTTATTGGTAGTTTGGAACTGAGATGAGTTAGAATTGTCATGCATTCTGCCTTTTTTTCCCACTTTAGAATGAAAACATCAGAGCAGGGGAGGGGAAATTGTGAGAAAATGTGATAGTAGCTTCTGTGTGCTGGTGAATTTGGTGGTTATTTCTAAATAAATTTTATTTGCAAAAAAAGGTAGATGATTTTAAATTTAGACATAGAACCATGGAAAACAAAACGAATTTAGAAGTGTTTTACTTTTAAAATATCACCTTGCTTACTGTGTAGGACAGATTTTTCACATAGATCGGTGAAAAAAGTAAACTAACATAGCTGAAAAAATTCAGATTTTAAATTATAAAGTATATTTTAAAAATTAATTCAATCACTGTGCTTCTTAAGTACTTTAAAATGAGACCCAAGTCGATGTTAGATCAGTAGGGTGCCAACACTTGCATTTAGATTGGGCTGAAAATTTGTAGTTTCAAAAAATGACCACCAGTTATAAAATTATGACCACATTAATGCCCAAAAAAGCCACCTGTTTTTATCTGTGGTTGTTAATTTTGATTTTTAAGTAATCCACGAGATGTTTTCCCTTGGTTAGAAAGGAGGCCAAATTTCTACCTTATTGACAATAGACCATATATTCTGATTAAACACTCAAATGCATTTTAAGTTAGAATCCCAAATAACTTATTAACAAATTTATCTAGTTTCAGTGCATCCGCAGATAGTAAAGAACTGCTGGAGATGATTTAGTTGAGAACAGTGAAATTTTAATGGAGGGTTAGTACCACAGACACAATGTAGTCATTAACTTCTGATGTAACACCTACTTTTTATTCCATTAATTCAAAAGATGGCTTGTTTTTCTTAGAAAGAATATGATTCTCAAAATATAGAATGATAATTTGGTAGAAAGCTGAAAATAAAAGATTTCCTTTAGAAGTCTTTCTTTCAGAAGGATTTAAAAATGGCGATTTGCTGGGAGCAAGTTGATTGAAAATGTTATCTGACTTGTATGTTAAAATGAGATTTAAATAATTGATTTAATGAGAGAGAGAATATTCAGTTACTGAAGTAATTGGTTGGCAAAGCCTTTAGAACAGAATTATTTAGTCCCAGTTATAAAGGATTGCACCTTTAATCAGGGTGCTTAATTTGATTTCTTGAATGTACTTGTAGCTTGTCTGACAAGCTTAGTAAAAAATGAGTTCTGAATTGTAGGAACTGATCAAAATGTAATCAGTGTCAATTGCCATTGTTGTAGTTTATTGCATATTGCTGTCAGTTGCTGTAATCAAGAACTGTTGAAGTGCTTTAAAAGTTCTCCAGACTTTTGAGTAATTGACCTCATATGTATGATGTTATGGCTGCAAAATAACCATCACTTCTTGTTTTACTTTATTTTCAAAAAGTTTGAGAATAACATTGACTTGTCATCCGTCCTTCCTTATGCCCAAGCCTAAAACTTTTAAGTATCTTGCATGACGTAACGTGGTGGTCCTATTTTGACAAGTTTTTCTTTTTAGTGCTTTTATAAAGGAAATACTAACAAGATGTTTCCTTCCCTATATTATAGACAAATGCAGTGAAAGGAGGGTAAAAAGACAAGTAATTTTTTGGGTCTTAGTTGAAACATCATTCCGGAGTGAGGGAGAAGTCAGGTCTCCCTATGAATCTCTTATTTTCTCCTTTGCATGATGGGAATGCAGAAAACCAGGCAAATTTATATTGGTCGTTTGATATCATTCATTATAACCCATTCTCTACTCCCTCCCTTTGAAGCATTTAACCATCACTGAATGCTGATACTTTTAGTGACTCAGCTAGGTAATTACCTACTCATTTAATAAGTTGTAGAAATCTGTATATGTTCCCGATTTGCTTTTATGCCCTCAGTAGTTCCCTGAGAGCGTTTACATTATCTCCGTTGTGCGGACGAAGGCCTGAAGTTCAGATCAGTTTGGAACTGACTCGCTTGGGGTGGCATGGTGGTCGGAGTTTCAGCCAGCATTTCAGCCCGAGTTTGTGGTCCAGTGCTGCACTCTGCCCTGCCTGCTGCCCTGCCACAGCCCAGTGCAGCCTTACTGGGTCAAAGATGCCATCGTACTCAGAGGGCTCGCCTTTCCCACCATCCTTTCCTTTCGTTTCAGCCGGGACTAACCGTTTCCTTTTCAAAAACTGACCCCTCCCTCTTCCCTCTTCCCCTCCCCGCCATGCCCTCCAACTCCTCCTCTTTTTTTTTTTTTTTTTAGGCCACGTGTCCTCTTTAGAGCTTACTAGCTACTTGAAAGTCCATTTGGAAGAAACCCATCATTAACACACTTTCAGGACAAAGAAAACTAATTAACTAGTTTAATTTAGAATGAACATCAGAAGTGTTGTACAGAGGCTTCCAATAAGCATTTCCTGGATGAGTGTATGTTAATTCCAATGTTGCTATGAAAGATGACCCAAAAAATGACTTTTTAAGTTTATGTGTCATCGTATTTCTGTTTTGGTTGACCAAGTAGTAGTCTTCAGAAAGATGATGATAATGAGTACAGATTTTAGAAGTGTGGGACAAAATTTATCCTTTCCTCCCACTGACTTTTTGCTGTTCTAATTTTTCCATTAACAATGCTATTTCCCCTGTCATAACACAGCGTGACAGCAATAATGCCACCTGAACAAGTGAAAATATAAAGACAGCGCAAATGCCACATGTGCTCTAAGCCATGGTTTCTGAGTAACGCCTTTAATAATAATATTAATAATAATAATGATAGCTTTCTGTGCTTTGGTGCTTTGTGGTGGTGAACATTTATTTATTTATGTATTCATTCATTTATTTATGATCATATGATTTTTTAAATTATGGTGACATTGGTTAAGAAAATCCAGTGAGTTTCAGGTGTACAATTTAACAGTGAGGCATATGTATATATTGTATTGTGTGTTCACCGCCCATAGTTAGATTTTTTTTCTGTCACCACACATTTGACCCCTTTTATCCCATCTAGCATAACTGATTTAAATGCTAAGGTATGTCCAGTCCTTCCCTACTTATCCTTTTATTTTCATCTCCACCACAGATTTTCTGAAGTGGTAAAAATGTGTAATAATGGATCATGTCTTACAGAATATAAAAAATTGTACATAATGTTTTTATAGGAAACCACAGAATTATGTGTGGTTTAGCCACATAAATGGAAGCTTTCTGAGCCAGTCAGGAGGACCTTTGGATGTTCAAAGTGTTAATTATTTTTTTCTTTCTTGTTTGCTCACTAGATGTAAAAACATGCAATGAGTTAGACCTGGAGAATTCCGTAGAGTGGGAAGTGAAGACAATAACAAGTGCCCTAAAACAGTATTTGAGGTAAGCTCCCCTCAGTAACAGAAGGGAAGAGTGGACGATTTGGACATCTAACACACATGCTGACTATGCACATAAATCTTAATAGGTAAGCCTTATTAAAAAAGGAAAACATTTACGAGGTATCTAATAATGGCCCAGAAAGTGAGGTAAGTAGTAGGTGAACATCAGTTAGGTATATTGCAACTGAATAGAATTGGATAGAGTAGACTTAGGTTTTGAAATAAATGTCTGTTGCAGCTGTGAATTTTAGGAAGTAAATGCTATGAAACAATGAGAAAGAAGGTTATTTATTGTATTCACTGAATCTTCTATTTATGGTTTTGGCTGAAATGAATATTTTTAAAGCTTAAATTTAAACCATTTGAATTTACAGGCTTATAATGATAACACGTAAAAATGAAGCTATTTTAAAAGAAGTTTACTTGATGAGGTTTTAAGATAAACTCAAAGTTTGCATTTATCAAAGAAAATTTTTAAGACTAGAATTAGAAAATGATTCAGGATTTCTGTGAGATTTTAACCTTTCTTTAACAAAAGAAAGGAACTTAATGATTAAAACACTTGAGGCTCGATGAAGAACAGTTACCTGGGGAGTGAAAAATGAAGTGAGTGGAGGCCCGGTGGGGGGGGCGGGGGGAGGCGCAGTCCTCCTGCCGTGTGCGGCCGCGGGCTCTGACTTCCGTGTGGCCAACACGGCCGCGCTCCCCCTTCGCATCAGTTTTTAGCCAACGCATAGGATTGTTTCTCAGGTAAATATTGTTTGGGTTCCAATGAGCACATCGGAATCAACTTATTAGGTTTTTTTATATATTTTTTAAAATTTACATATTTAAAAAATTTCAAATATATCAAACTAGAGAGATTAGTTAGTGTAATGGATCCTCAGGGCCCCATGATCCTGCTGCTTCAGTTACACACATCTGTCCTTGTTTCATCAGCCTCCCTGCCTGCCACTGTTTTGGATAATACTTTGAAGATTTTCTAAAACATAACTACTTGAATATATATATCATAGAAGATAAGGACTTTTTAAAAAAGCAATATAGAAAAGATAATATTATACCCAACAAAATTAATATCATCCAGTGCTCAGTTCATGTTCCATTTTTACTTTTTTTTTTTTTTTTCCAGAAAAGGTCTTTTTATATTTGTTGTAATTCATACAGGATTTATACAATGTCAACACTTTTCATTTGGTTGGTATATTTTAAGTCATTTTTAATCTGCACGGTCTCCTCCCTCTGTACCCCCGCCACCCAGAATGTTTTCGTTGATGAATTTGGGTCATTTTTTAAAATAGAATTTTCTACTTTTTGCTTATGGCTATATTTTGTGTCCTTATGGTATCATTCAATGTGTTTCTCTAGCTAACATATTTTCTGTAAACTATTAGTTAAATCTTTAGGATTCATTAGATTCAAGTTCAGGTTATCACAAGAACGTATCCTAGTAGGGCTACATTCTTGTGTTGTTTTACATCAGGAGGCCTGAGTTGTCTGGTTGTCCTACTTTTAAAGAAATTAAAATTCTTCAGTGAGTTCACATATGTATTTCGAGTATTTACACAAGATATTTTTAGCCACCGTTTTAACTTTTTTTCTTAAACTAGGAAATACATTATTATTATCTCTAATTTATAAGTGGGCAAAATTAAGTCTAAATTGACTTGTTTATGTCTTCTTTGCCATTGATAGTGACTAACTGGTTTAGAAGAGGATTGTGGTCAAAACGAATCTTGTTAGTTTACATCCTGGGCTTGAATGTCAGCTTCCTGAAGATAGATATTTAGTGTGACATGTTTATAGCAGAATCCTCGGCATTTAGAGCTATACCCATCATTCATATATGAGAGCAGTGGTTCTTAACTGGAGCTGATTTTTGCCCCCCCCCCCCGGAAATTTTTGGCAATATCTGGAGACATTCTTGGTTTTCATGATTGCAGAAGAGGGGGTGCTACTGCATTCAATGGGTGGAGGCCAGGAATGGGCTGCTAAAACTCCTGCAATGAACGAGACAGCCCATTCTTCCTCCCAAATGTACAAAATATCAGTAGTGCTAAAGTCGAGTTGAGAAAGCCTGCATTAGATGGAAAGGAGTGAGGACTATAAAAATAGAAGGAATTTCATATGTTAACTTGATCAAGAATGGATGTCGCCACTCTAGGAGGAGGCATTAAACTCATACTACTATTTGGTAAACTCATGCCTGGAACGGGTAAGGGGATTGACCAAAGTGATTCAGTTATCGGTGGGAGACTTAGGACAAAAATCCAATTCTTCTGTAATAAATTGCAGGTTTTTTCTCCCTGGTCCACATGGTTCTTCCCACACACACACCCCCGCCCCGCCCCCAATAGGGGAAAGGGACTAGTTTTAATAAACTAGAGAATCTTTTTATTCAGTACATATAATTTCTTAGGAGTTTTTGATACTTTCTGAAGCTGGTTCCTTATTGCCCCTGATCTTCTGTTGCTTTTTCTACCTTTTTCCTCTCCTCGAGTTTCTTTATCCTGTCAAATTCTTCTTTTAAGCAAATATTGCTTAAAGAACAACAATAGGAGATGCTGTTATCATCTCACGTCACTCCTAACAATGTACACATTCTGCCTAAATGGGATAAAGTGATTGTCATAAAATGACATACCTTGGGAGGTTTGAACAGTCGCTGTTCTTTTTGCCTGTTATTTTTAGTAACTTAAAATGCAATAATTAGGATTTAATTGACACTCCGGTGATGCACCAAGGAGGAGAAAACTGAGTTTTCACATACCTCTGTTTGGCTACCTGGTTATGGCCTGAGTGAGTGCGTTTCTTTCAGCACAAGAGGTGATGGTGTGCTGGGCAAACCCATAGCCTCTGGAGCCAGCCTGCCTGGGTTGGAATCCCCATACTGTCCCTTAATGGCACCATGGCACAAACCTGAATATAACTTTTCTTACCAAAAAAACCGTTGCCCTTGAGTTTTCACTGTGAATGAGCCACCTAATAGGTTGGGAGGTGGTACAAGGGAGATAGCCAAACCCCGAAACACCAAACTTAAAACAAGAGCAAACCCTCCAGGGTCTGGGAAAAAGGAAAAGATGTACAACAGACATCTATATGGCATCTCTGTATTCTACTGAGCTGAGGCAAAATTTTCCTTTTTTTTTTACTTTAATTTTTATAGCAGGGGTCTCCAACCCCCCTGCCCTTGGACTGGTACCAGTCTGTGGCCTGTTAGGAGCCAGGCTGCACAACAGGAGATGAGCAGCGGGCAAGCAAGAGAAGCTTTATCTGTATTTGCTTCTGCTCCCCAGTGCTAGCATCACCGCTTCAGCTCCACCTCAGACCATCAGGCATTAGAGTCTCATAAGAGCCCTGGTCCCTGGTGCCAAAAAGGTCGGGGACCGCTGCTGTAGAGTTCTGAATATCAGTCCTTTGATTGATTTCCTATTATTCACACCATAATTTTGATTCCCAGCAGTGTATTCATTACAACAGTTTCCCATGTGAGGGGACAAATGAGCTCTGTTGTGACTTTTTAGTAAAGTGATCTTACTGGAGGAAACTTCTAAAACATGGAAATTGGAATGGGCCTTTTAGGGAAGAAAATGTCAGCATAGGTATTCCCAAACAGATCCCAATGGGTGGAAAAGAGAGAGAGCTCAAGAACGTATTGGTGGGAAATTGAGAGGTACAGTGACTCAGTATAATAAATTTGGTGTGGGGAACTTGTCATTTTTATGACTGTTCCCCTAACATTAACAATATTTAATACTTTTTATGCTGCATTGCTTAGCAGACATATGGCAATGATATAAGAAGCTCGTAGAAGTATTTCGATACAAATTCATTTTTATTGGAAAAAAATGCCCTCTATTTTTTTTTTTTAAAGCGTCCTCATTTTTCACTTTTCTGTACCCTTTAACTTTCATTCTCTGCCCGAATCATTTTCCTTCTTTGCTATGTCTTGCTTGTCCATATTTTGGAACAAAAATACCCTAAGGTTTGCCTCTTTCTCTTAATTTAGGCTGCGGTGTAATTGATTTTGCTTTTCTTCTTTAAATGAGAGTATTGGGAATAAAGGGGAGAAAGAGAGGAAATAAGAGAACGGTGTTCTTCGCCGGTGCCTTCAGTTTTGGCTTCACTGTCTACAGGTGTCAGTGCGTGTGTGTGTCTGCACTGCACCATCATAAATTTTATGTAGGGAACATAATCTGAGAATATATATTTTTGCATCTATTTTGTTTTTAAACAATTTTATCGAAATGTAATTGCCATATAATAAACCACACATTTATAGTGTCCATCCGATAAGTTTGACATAGGTATCTGCGAAGCCACCACCATGATTAAGATAGTGACCCTCTCATCATCCTGCAAGTTGCCTCATGTCCCTTTGAAATCCGTTTCTCTCCCTTCCCTCAATCCCTCATCCCTAGGCAGCTGCTGGTCTGCTTTCTGTCATTATACGTTGATTTGAATTTACTATCATTTCATAGAAATGGAATAATACAGTATGTGTTTGTTTTCCTTTAAATCTGGCTTCTTTTACTCAACTTAGAGATTCACCTGTGTCGTGGTATATTGCTGCATAGTTCAGTCCTTCTTGTTGTTAACTATTATTGTTCCATCGTATGGATAAACCACAGCTCTTTTACTCCATTCACCTGTTGATGGATATTTGGGTTGTTTGTAGCTTTTGGCTATTAAAAATGAAGCTACCAAAAACCTCTCTGTACAAATCTTTGAGCACGGTCTTTTATTTCTCTTGAGTAAATCCTAGGAGTGTAATGCCTGGGTTGTACTGTAGGTGTATATTTAACTTTTTGATAAACTGAAACTTTTTACAAAAGTAGTTGTATTCATTTACATTCCCACCACGAGTGTACAAGAGTTTCATTTCCTCTGCATCCTTGCCCGTCCTTGATATGGTCAATCTTCTTAATGTCAGCAGTTCTAACAGGTGTGTGCTGGCATCTCATTGTGCTTTTAATTTGCACTTCCGTAATGATTAATAATGTTAGACATTTTTTATGTGCTCTCGTGCTGTTTATTTTCTTAGGTGAAGTGTCTGTCCATGTCTTTCACACAATTAAAAAAACTGGGCTATTTGTCCTCTTTTTGTATTGGGTTAATTATCTATTTTAGATACAAGTCCTTTCTCAAATATGTGCTTTTTGCAAATGTTTTCTTCAGTCTGTGGCTTGTCTTTTCATCTCTTAATAGTGTCAAGTAGTAGCTTTTAATTTTGATAAAGTCCAATTTTATGAGTTGTTCTTTTTTATGGACTGTACTTTTAGTGATGTATCAATAAATCTTTGCCTAATTTAAAGTCACAAATGTTTTCTTTTATATTCTTTTCTAGAAGTTTTATAGTTTTTAGGTTTTATCCTTAGCTCTATGATCTATTTTGAGTTTTGCATAAGATGTAGGGTCTGGATCCCTGGTTACTTTTGAATAGGGATGTCTGGTTTGTTCCAGTGTTATTTGTGGGAAAAGCTGTTCTTTCTCCCCTAAATTACTTATTGAGATGATCATAGTTTTTCTTTTGTTTGCTGGTATGGTTAATTGCATTGGTTTTGTGTTAGTATTAAGGTAGTGTTGCATTTCTGATAAACCCAAGTTGTTCATGATGTATTATCCTTTATCTTTGTAAATTTCAGTTGCTATCATTTTATTTAGAATTGTTGCATCTATATTTATGAGTAATATCGGTATGTAGTTTTCTTATGTCTTTAATTTTGGAACTAGGGTAATGCTGATATCAAAGAATGAGTTAGAAAGCATTCCCTGTTATACATCCTAAAAGAATTTGTGGGGAATTGTATTCTTTCTTTTTTGTTAGAATTCACCAGTGAAGTCATCTGGGCCTACAGTTTTCTTACGGGCAAGATCGTTAGCTACAAATTCAATTTCTGTAAACGACGGGGGTCTTACCCAGGTTACCTCATTCTTCTGAAGAGACCGTTCGGTAGTTTGTCTTTCAAGACACTTTCCCATTTCATCTAAATTGTTGAATTTGTGGACATAAAATTGTTCATAATAGTTCCTTATTTTCTCTTTAATACCGTTAGATGCTACAGTGAGTCCGCGGTCACCTTTACCATTCCTGACATTGATAATTTGTGTTTTTCTCTTTTATTTCCTAATCATTCTGGCTAGATTTATCAATTTTATTTGTTAATTGCTTTTGGGTTTATTATTTTCTCTTTTTCTGTTTTCTATTTCACTGATTTGTGCTGCGATTTTTTTTTTTTTTTCTATTCTGCTTATTTTGGGTTTAATTTACTCTTTTTTTTTTTTTTCTGGCTCCTTAAGATGGAAAGTGAAGTCATTGATTAAAGACCTTTCTTCTTTTCTAATATAAGTGTTTAGCAGTATAAATTTATCCCCAAATACTGCTTTATTAACATCCCTCAAATTCCAATATGTGATATACTGCGTTTACTTCAGAATACTTCCTAATTTTTTTCTTTGCGGTTTCCCAGATACATTTCTGTTATTGATTTCTAATCCAATTTTTATTATAATCAGAAATACCATGTATAAATTGAACTCTTTTAAATTTATTGAGAATTATTTCATGACCCCAAACATGATTTATCTTGGTTAATGTTCCATGTGCAGTGAAAAACAATGCATTGGGTTGTCATTTAGGGAAAGGACGTAACAACTAGGTGAAGTTAGTTGATAGCTTTGTTCAAATCTTCTATATTCTAACTGATTGTATTCTATCTGCTTGTTCTATCATTTATTCAGACAGAGGTATTTAAATTTCCAGCTGTAGTTGTGGACTTATCTATTTCTCCTTGTAACCATCTTCAATTTTTGCTTCATGTATTTTGAAGCTCTCTTTATTAGATCCGTTAACATTTAGAATTGTCATGTCTTGTTGATGAATTGACCTCTTTATCAATATGAAATGACCTCCTTAATCCTTGGCATTTTTCTTGGCTTTCGAATATGTTTTAAATTTTCGTGTGTATCTTCGAAGTTCTTTTTAACCATTTGAAAAGGAACTTCTGGGTTACACTATTTAAACCATTTAAAGGTTCTTAATCCCTTGCCAGATTGCCCTCCAGAAAGATCATGCAGATTGATACTTGTCTGAGTGTTAAGTTTTTATAGAGTTCAGAGATATGGTCTTTTAAAATTTAAGAAGTGTCTAGAGGTTGACTGAACTGTAGCATTCTGTTGATTACAGGATAAATAATACTACTATTTATATAATGTGCTTGGTAGAAAATTAAAATGATAAATTGAACTCTTTTAAATTTATTGAGAATTCTGTCATGGGCCCAAACACGGTTTATCTTGGTTTATTAAGTAATATCGATATGTAGTTTTCAAGGTGTCATCAGTTTCATTTTATATCTATCTTTGATTGTTTTATATGCATAAACCAAAATGGATATCATATTTATATAATAGAGATATGTAAGAGGAGAGGATTTGATTTCTTTAAGTTTATTTAATCTTCTCTACATATTTTTTGTGGCATCGTCAATATTTTAGCAATAATTTGCAAAATTATATGCTTACATTTGGTTGGATAGAATGTTTGGTTTTAAATAAGTTAATGTGTGGAAGGAAGTTTTATATATAATAACATGTTTGTAAATGTACTTTCCAAAATTAAATATGAAATACTCCATGCTTAGATCCAATAGAGATTTGTGTCTTCTTAAGCTTAGAGAGTGCCTGTTGCAGGTAGCAGTGAATGACATGATCCATTTGATTTATGTATTTTTTTTTGATATGTAAAAGTATTCCCTAGGGAAGTTTTACACATTAACTAAGAAATGCACAACATATTTAATATCTTTTTATTAAAAAATGAACACAAAGAGTGGTGACTTGTTTGGATATGTTTGGTAATTCTCAGCTGTTTTTTCATGCAGGAGTCTTCCGGAGCCCCTTATGACCTATGAGTTACATGGAGATTTCATTATTCCGGCCAGTAAGTATTATGTAGAGGTGAATGAACACAGTTTCGTTTTTAACAGTGTGTTTAAACTACAATTTCCACATGAAAATTTAACTTCATGTTATTGTAAGTTGTGCTAGGAAGATAAACCACTTTAGAAGATCTTGGGTTTCTTTTCCCTTTTAGAAGGTGAAAAAATTAATACATATTTTCATTCATTCACAAACATTTATTAGATACTGGATATGTAGAGCCATGAAAGGATTTCTGTTCCCAGGAGTCAGCTTTCTAGCAATTATTGGGGTGTACACACCTCTTGCTATATCATAACATATATGATAATATCATGAGCAAAATGCTATGGGAACACAGAAGTATTTACCTTGGAGAAGGTTGGGAAGATTCGCAGATTTGGAGAAATTAGCAGGTTAGAAATGGCTTCACATAGAAAGATATTTAGATGGAAATTATAGGCAAAAGAAATATTTTGAGATAATGCCAGAAGCTCACACAGTATTTGATAGGGAATGATTTATATGTGATAAAATCTTAAATGAAAAAGGCCCATAGTTGGCCCTAATTAAATTTTTGTTGAGTCATACCCATTTGAAGCTTTCTTATTTTCTCTCCATTATCATACATCTCAGTATTTTATATTCAGCCTATGGTATTTAATCACCAGAGTCTTCTGAAATACACCGTTGTTAGGTATTTAATAGTTAAGGAAATGAAGGTTGAGAGATGTTAAGTAACTTGCCAGATTAGAGGGATCTTTATTTAAAACTCAAAACCCCGGTTCCACTGGTTAAAACCCGCAGTTTGGTTTTCACAGGTGCACCAACAGTAGCTGTAATTGTATTTTCATTTCCTTTTATTTTATTTTTTCTCTTGGATGTATTCCATAGTTCAATCTGTCAGAAAACTTAGAACAATCCCTTTGGGTCCGATGTTGCTTTAAATGCTACCTTCTTGTGAGGTCTTTGCTGAGGCCAGTGTAAAGCTTCCTCGTATGCTGCGGAAAAAAGACTATACACATAAAATAGGCTTTTGGGAAAGAGAAAAAATATGGTTCTATTCACTTTTGTTTTCACATGGAAAAGGATTTTTTTTTTTTTTTGAAGAGAATTTGTGTGATCAAGGAAGTAGGGGAAAGTTTTCTTGGCAGAAACTCAAGCAAATGCTTAGTTGTTTTGATTTTTTCCCTGTGATTTTTGGCA
>NW_006431918.1:9757598-9795189 GCF_000325575.1 Pteropus alecto | reverse complement strand
TCTACTTGGAGGACAATTGTTTCATGTTCGCCTTGGAGACTGGAAAAAGTAGAAGAGTGCCAATTTTAATCTAGAATCCTTTGAGAATTGGGGAAAGATAAAGTGATTATG
Source organism: Pteropus alecto (assembly GCF_000325575.1). Classification (NCBI taxonomy): domain Eukaryota; kingdom Metazoa; phylum Chordata; class Mammalia; order Chiroptera; family Pteropodidae; genus Pteropus; species Pteropus alecto. The sequence goes on along the minus strand of NW_006431918.1, from coordinate 9,795,078 downwards.
GAATAAGGTTTTAAATTGCCACAAGTGAGCATTATTATTATTATCATGCCTTATAACTGAGTCCAGTGTGTTTAAAATTCTAACAACATATTTTACCAGATGAAGGCTTCCTGAGAAGTAGGAACTTACAAGTGCTAGTGAAGTCTGTGGTGGTAGGAAACGAGGCTGTTTTTTAACAGTGTGGTAGAAGAGATTGTGTAAATGCAAAAGGTTTCCTCATCTACCAGACCAGGACCTTGTATTTTACTTCTCGACTTTGGAGAGGGGGGTGCTTTAAAAATCTTCACAATTTGAATAACCAGCCTGTTCCAAAGAAATACTGTAGCTACTGTAATTATTGGCATGTATTTGCACTAAGTGGAGTTGTGGTTGGAATGGAACCTGTAGTTACCTTTTTTAATGAGAAAAAGCACATGTATAAAATCGGTGTATTGTAGGGACCGACATTTCTACTGCAGAACTTTTTTATTTGAATCTCCTGCGAGTACCGTTCTCTGTACTCACTTTTCCTCTCAGGAAAGAATGTGGGAGCAGATCCTCCAATCTTTTGCATATGTGCTTTTAAGTATGAAATGAAACAGTTACAGGAATCAGGTGGCCAAAATTAGTCTCCCTTTTTGAATATTGTTGGAAAATTGGGATCGCAGTTAAGCTATCATTTTCCATTAACAATGGCAGAGATTACCTTATTTTGCCGAAGTATCTGTTAGCTGAGCTGACTGCTAAAATTATCGAGCCTCACCAGTCTTTGTTACCGCCTCTCACCCCAGCATGGAAACTAATTTTTGATTCTTTTCAGTCATGTGCGGCAGTTTCCATCTGTTTCTGTGGTGTTGAGATTGTCTCTTCTGTCCTCCCTGCTGAGAATTCTGAAGGATTCTCCTGGGCCCTTTCATTTTCTCTCATCGGTTTTCTTTCCTATAGAGTTCTATTGGGAACCTGAGTTAATTTCTGGAGTGCATGATAAAAAAATGAATTTTATTTCTTTGTTGTCATAACAGAAGGCAAAAGCCTTTTATTCTTCATTCTTAAGAAATAACGACTTATCGTTCAATGTTGAGTGCATTGAGAAATTAAATTTTTTTCAGAGAAAATTAAGAGCATTAACTAAACTTTCTCAGCTGAGAGAATTAACTAAAATTGCTAAAAAGAACTAGAGACCATCTGTCTAGGAAAACCACTCCTATGTTTTTCCTCCACTCACACACACAATACTTCACTTCTGACACTCTGGTCACCCAATGTGTGGGATTTTTCCCCACATCAACTTGTTCTGCAACATCAGCTGAGTGTCCTACAATTCAGTTCAGTTCTGATTTTGTCTACCTAGAGTTAGCATCAGATCCCACAAGTTAAAGACTCAGTCCCACAAGACTGCCCCCACTTCAGAAACTAGTCACAAGGCTCACTCAGTCTGTCTCCAGTAATTCTGACTGACCCGCTAGAAATCAGGATTTTAATAACCCCCACCTTGGATCTGATAATTTGCTCGAAAGGCTCATAGAACTCAGGGAAACACAAACTTAGGTTTATCAGCTTATTATTTGATAAAGTATACAATGCAGGATACTGATGAACAGCCAGATGATGCGTACATAGAGTGAGATCCTGAGGTGTCTTGAGCCCAGGTGCTTCTGTCTCTGTGGAGCTGGGGTGCACCACCTTTCTGGCATGTAGATATGTTCATGCACCTGGAAACTCTCCAAACCCTGTATTTTGGGATTTTTATGGAGAGTTCATGTAGGCAATATGGGTTATTAACTCCATTTCCAACCCCTCTTGTCTCTCTGGAGAATGGGGGATGGAGGTGGGGGCGGGTAGAGCTGAAAGTTCCAAGCTACTAATCATAGCTATATCTTTATGGTGACCAGCCCCCATCTAGGGGCCCACCCAAAGTCACCTCATTAGAACAAAAGACGTTTTTATCCAGGAAATTCCACGGGACTTAGGAGCTTGGCGTCAGACACTCCTGTTACTCAGTAAATTATGGAGGTCCTAGGAGCTCCATGTCAGGAACTAGGGTCAAAGACTAAATATTAGAACAAAAGATTATTTGAACATTCCTATTTACAAGTATTTTAGGAGCTCTGTCAGGAATTGGGGGCAGAGACCAAAAAATATATACTTATTATTATTTCACATCATCAATCTTTTGAGAGAATATAATGGACTTTTAGTTAGAAAGTCATAGGATGAAAAAACAGTTTACACAGGAATGCAAAAGACTGTGTCCACCTGGGGAAGGTTGGTACACATCCACCAGTATGTGTTACTGCATGGCATTTGTTGCCTCTGAGACTGTACTTGTAGTCCATGGTCTGCATCTCAGCCTTTCAGACTCTGAGTCCTTGAGATGTCATATTGCTAAGGCTTGGACCCATGCTTCAGGATGGGACTTGCATTAAACTTAGTTTAAGAGTGATAGCTGAAGCTTGGATGCCCACTATGGCATCACATGGAGAATTTCAGTCTGCTAAACCAGAATACTTGTCTTTCTATGTTCAATATGTTTTCTTCCTATAGTGAAGTCACCTGGGAAGCAAAATCATAATCACCAAGTTCTTTAGTCATTTACGATGAGAAATGTAACTGTTAAGAGAATCTGGGGCACTGGTCTTTGCCTAATCAGAATGTTCTATCCTTGTTGTTAAACGTGAATGGGAAGCAAGACAGAATCATATGGTGTTGGTGGGAAAGAACTCAGAACTCTGGAAAGTAAAAGACTTGAATGCTTAATGATATCAAGCTATCTTAGTCTGGTGCATTCATTTCCAGGTAGATAGGATCTTCCACAGAAGTGGAAAACTTGATGTCTGTTGACTGCAGTCTTTTGTCCCTTGGGAAGTGCTAATGGTTACTGCTAATGCTTCCTAAAGTTATAGTATTATTGACTTAGAGCATTTAAATATTGAAATAACATTTATCTGCCAGTGTAGCTTCGATGGGCTCCAGTAAGCTATGGTCATATCTTTTCAGTCTCCTAATTATGACCACATCATAAGGAGATAGATATTAAGTGTTGGGGATGCTAATTTATGTTTCACAATTAAAAATGCTTTTACTATTACAGTAAACTCCTATTTCCTTGGCATATGTCAGGAATTTGGTTTTATGGTTAATTCAATATCCTAGATTTCAAAAAGCTATGCCTTTCATTCTTCGTTAGTTTATGTCAATTAAAATATAATGAAATGCATGTCGCATAAGCAACTGAAGATAATTTGTCTTAGGAAACTTTTTTTGAGTACTTTAAAATTATTATTATGTTGTAGCCACACAAATGCTCATTAATAGAAAGCTCTGATTAATGTCAAAATATGGGAAGTTTGGCTTATTTTTCAGAACTGATTCTATTATTTTTTAGAAATGAAGACCCTTATCCTTAAAGGGTAGGAAACTTTTTTCTCGTGTTTCTGTAGATCCAAAAACATTAAGAGTAGGTTTTTTTTTTTTTGGAGAAAGGTGATTATTAATGACAAGATATACGTGAATTAGAAGTAGCTTTTTAGTGCAAAGTCTTCAAAATTTTTAAATTTTTGAATGCACAAAATTCTTATAGGAAGTTATCCTTTTATTTCTTTGGAATTTTTTACTATTTTTCATTGTTCCTGTTTCGATTTTATTTATAAAATTAAAACTGAATCGAAAATGTCATATTTTTATTGCTTTTATTTTTCTCTTAGATATAGTAAGGCATTATCTTGGATTCTAACTCCATATTAACAACTTGATTATAATTTATTACCTAACTCTTTAGATAGTTGTACTCTTTTCTTTCTCCTAGAAGTTGTCCTTTTCAACGTCCAATGTATTCTGTAAGAGTTTTATTATATAATATAATTGGATTACTTGCGTTCTGCTTTATCACGTGCCTTTTCCTAGCCTTTTTGGTTTTTTTTCCTCTTTAACCACAACTGCGTTCTGTCTTGTAAAACCTCATTCCTCATTCTCACACACTACTATTGGAAGTGTAATCTGGAACAAACTTAACTTTACAAACCTTGGAAGCAACATAAATCTTCATAAAATTAATGGTATGGAGCCCCATGTAATGACACGGAAAGAGGTCCATGATACATTAAATGAAATAAGCTGAATATTTCATTACAAAAAAAAAAAAAGAAAGAAAACTCTGAAAGGATTAAACCTAAAGTTTACTAGTTTATCTTAGAGTGAGACTTACATGGGTAATTTTAATTTCAGTGAACTTTATGTTAACACTTAACAGAAATGTGCACAAATAATAAGTGTACAGCTTAATGAATTTTCACAAAGTGAAGATAGCCATGTAATCAGCCCCCAGATCAAGAAATAGAACATTATCAGAACCCAGACGCCCTTCCTTACACCCACAGGGATCACTGTCCACCCCATGACACGTGGGCACTTGCCTGACTTCTGACACCATAAGTTAAGGTTTCTGCATTTGAATCTTATATAAATGGAATCATACAGAATATACTCCTTTGCATCTGGTTTCTTTTGCTCATCTTGTGAGATCCATCTGTGTTGAGCGAATCAGTAATGCATTCACTCTTACTGTAGTACAGTATTCCATTGTATGAATACAGCACAGTCTATCTGTTCTACTGTTGATGGATACTTGAGTTGTTTCAGTTTCGGACTATTATCAACAGTTCTACTGCCGCGGACATTCTAATATGTCTCTCCAGCATGATCTCATCTTAACTAATGATGTTTGCAAGGACTTTATTTCCAAATAAGACCACTGTGTTAAGCGTGTCTTTTTATTCTGATGTTTTGACATCTGAGGCTTTACTGATGCTGTGAGCCTGCCCCTCCTAGGGCTAACCAATTCCTAGAGATAGGAAGCCTGAGGCTGCTTTCCATATGCCAGCTGACTAATCCAGAGTTCACTTTCTCTCCCCCATCCCGCTCTTTTGGGGTCTTATATTCCAGACCAGTATTCTCCTACCCTAATGACCTCAGGGTCAGGCACAGGACAGCTCAAGACAGCCCCTGTGTCCCAGAGCCTCCTGGGAGAATCAAAACAACCAACCCTAAGCCTACTTACTTTGCCTTGTAAGTTCCTTCACGGTAGTGTTTTTTGCCTTCATTCTCCCTTTGTTCCCTCTGCCTCTTGACCGGGCCTGGTGCTTCCCCGTGCAGCTCTGTGTGGCACAACATGCCTCCTTTCTCTAGAATCTGTGGGGATAAATTTCTTTATTCATGACAGTCGTTTCCATGTCTGTTTGTCTTACCATACCTGATTAAAACAAACCCTGGGTGTGTTTTAAACAATCACATTTTGAGATACTGGGGGTTAGAACGACATATGTTTTGGGAGATGCAATTCAGCAGGTAAGAGGGAACGCTTTATTTGTATTCCCTTGTGGGGCAGTCACCAGGCCGAGACCCCTTCAGAGAGGTGAGCGCACTTGAAGTACAGCATGCCAGAAGGAGAGGTGGTGACTGTTCTTCAGTGTCCACCGAGGGGCAGGCACAGATCACAGCCTCACCGAAATCACTTCAGGAGGGAGGCACAGAAGATTGCGAATAGAGGAGAGGGATTTTCTGTTCCTTCAAAAGGTGGCAAATTATGTTTAAATTCTGTTCGAAGATGTTGAACAGATGAGCTATTGTAATTGTTGATTTGTAGAAATATATTTGATTCTGAGTACTCCACTAACAATTTTTTTTTTCTTTTTTTTAAAGAAAGTGGAAGCCCAGAATCCCGTGTTAGTGCTATCCATTTCTTGGTACACAAACTGCCAGAAAAAAATAAAGAAATGCTGGATATTTTGGTGAAACACTTAACGAAGTAAGCTTCTTTTCCTTCCTAACTGTCTGTGTTTTGCTCTGGGTTTTGCTGTGGGTGTTGTGCCATGTTCTTGGATTTGTAATGGTTGAAGTTGGGGCTATACACACAATACCAGGGACCACACCTGGAAGGGCAGGCTGGACATCTGACTCATTGTGTATGTTTTGGACAAGACTATTGAAATATGATGCTTTCATGAAGTCATGTAATTATTTGCTTAACATCACAGCCAGCAACTTGAAGTTTGCCTTGAAGTAAAAGAGGATGATATACACTTCCCTGTACATAGATTCAGGAATGTGATTATAAGTCTGTTAGCGAATTTAACTTGGTTTCACACCTACCGAGCTCTAAGTTTGAACATGTCCTTTAAGCTTGTTTAATCAACTAATAGGTAGTTATTTCATAGGATCCATTCTATTTTTATTCCCTCTTTAAAAAGCAAGCAAAATCTAATAATTCAGTGGAGAAATTAGCTCTTTAGGGCTAATAAGTGACTCCTTGATCACTATAATTATGGAATTTCAGAGGTGAGAGGAAGCTGAGGAACACTATTTTTTAGAACCTTTATTTTACATTAAAAAATGGCCAGAGGATATGACTTGTCAAGGTTCCTACTACTAGTATAGCCATTCATTCATTTGGTCAACAAATATTTGTTGAATGCCTTTGTAGGTGCTGGTAGATACATAATTGAACAAGATAGACAAAGTCCTTACTTTTATGAAGTTTCTTCTATCTAAGGGAGGAAAGATAAACAGATTACAGATGTATACAATAATTTCAGGTGCTAAATGGTAAAAAGACGGAGTGAGGGGATAGAGACTAATGTCGGGTATGGGGCTGCAAAGAGGGTTAATCTCTTTGAGGATGAGACCTTTGAGCTGAGGCCTGAATTAAGTGGCAGGGCTGCCGAGAACTGGTGTCCAGGTAGTTCACTGAGCCCAAGGGGTGAGTGTGGCTGCTCTGACCAAACTCTGTGCGTGTGTGCAGTTATCTCTTCCAAGGCTAGTAGTCCTTGGAAGCAAGAGTATAATGATCTGGGGACAGGGGATGTTCTAAGTAGAGGAGAGCAGTAAATGAAAGCCTTTGAAAGATACAAGCTCAGCACATACATGGAATTATTAAGAAAGCTGTGTGGCTAGAGGCGAACATCAAAAGAGAGGGAAGCAGAAAGGTCGGCAGGCGCCTCCTCATGTGTGGCCCTGTCATCCCGTTATTTCCGAGGCAGACACTGAGGGCAGTTGGGTTTTGCTTTTTAGAGAAGTATGTAGTGTTGTAGAATACTATACAGTCCACGGTTTTGCGCATCTTTTAATCGGAGACCTTTATTTCCCCCTCATCAACATTAGTGTTTCAAACCACTCCAAGCAGAACCTAATGACCGTGGCCAATTTAGGAGTGGTGTTTGGACCAACTTTGATGAGGCCACAGGAAGAAACTGTTGCTGCCATTATGGATTTGAAGTTTCAGAACATTGTTGTGGAAATCTTAATTGAAAACCATGAAAAGGTAAGTCTGTTTTTGTTGCTTAAAGGAATCTCTGCCTTTGGCTTCTCACCTTGTGATGCATAATTATTTTCTTAGATTTTTCTTTTTTTTTAATTATTTTATCGTGATGATGAGTTTGGTTTTGAGAAATTTGCATCCATCTTCTACCTTCTGATGGAGGTCTGAGGTCTCCCTGCTCTTCTGTGATCTCTGGTTTAAGGAAGAAATGTTTAATCCAGATGCAAATGAATACCAGCTTATTTAAATGAATACCAGATTATTTAAAACGAATAATCTCTTAGGTGACATATCTTATTACTTGTTTGTTTCTCTGTAATTAAGGGGAATACGTGATTTTTCAAAATACGTTAGACTCCTTAAAGAACTGTTAAACTTATTCTTTTTACCCATTCTGTCAGTTATACTTCAGCACCTTGCTAATAATTTTTCCTCTAAGATAGGGAATTTGAAAATTGTTAAAATGTCTGGTTACTCGTTTGTTAATTAAAAGTTTTTTTTTTTAATTGAAATTATATAATATGCCAACAGTGTAGTAGGTGCTGGGTGTAAAGTGAACATTACAGCCCTTTATGGAAAGCAGGTCATAATGTAGGGGCTGGAAACCTGTTTGAGAGCTTGTATCCGATAGCATTGTCCCTGCCTAACATACTACATAATTTACTTATTTATTTTCTTAGTTGTTATTTATTTCTCCTTGCTAGATCCTTGACAGCAGAGACCTTTTTATACACTTACAATAATACCTGGTACATATTAAGTGTTTAGTTAATATTTATTGGCTGAATTAATGAACTCATAAATTTTGAGGGAATCCGAGGAGTGAGAGACAAACAGAGGTATAGTCCATTGGAACAGAGCTTTGCAAGAGCAATCGTTGGGTTCTTGTTGCATGTGCTATCTGCTAGAGCAATTCTAGCTTGTATTGGTTCCCACTGAAAAGCTTGAAACCTGGTCAGAGATTTTCTTTACCAATATAATGAAAGCTAATTATTTATGGGTATAGGAAGTTTGTGGGGCTTTTTGTTTTTGGTCGCTAATGGTAAAGTTGTGCCTTCTTTTATGGTCCTATCAAACTGTCATTAAACCTCATTAGTGTGCACTAAACTATTCAGACAGCTTCATGGAACGATGGCTACTATTCATTTTTCGAAAAAGAAATAATTAGACTACAAGCTTTAAAATGATGTTTAGTAGCACAACTATCATTAGATTAAATCCCAATTAGGGAACTCTTAACCAATTTGTGAAAATTCTGGCTCTGGGTCTTGCTTTTGGATAAAAGGATCTCCATTTAATGCTGCAGCTTCCTGTTTTCTTCTCTTATTTGAAGCTGGGAAGATAAGTACATCATTTTTTCTTCTGGGAAGTAGATAGTGCTGCTTTTACCTTGTTAACAAATCTTAGAGAAATTTCCAAGTGGCATTGGTGAGCCAATTATAATAGTTACAGCAGATGAAACTGGACTCGTTCTGAGATCAAGCTTTATAGAGCTAAGTAGAGAGAAGGCTTTCAGTTTACCTCTCTCTCTTTCTATGGCTAGGCTAGATAATGCTGCCAGCATACCACCGATATTACCTGAAGTACCAAGGTGTCCTACCTAGAAGGGAGGAGGTGAGAGACTGAGCTTTCAGATTCTTCACCGTGTGCATGGGTTCAGGTTTGGAAGCACAGGGATGCTTGGGGTTGGGGGAGGAGGGAGCTGTTAGCTTGGATTCGTTAATATTTCTGAGAGCTTATTTCCCCATTACCTCTTCTTTTCTCTATAATTTCATCCTTGTCTACTTTCACTCCCACTCCTAGCTCTTTGTTCCTACTTGGCTAGACTTCACTTGAGAGTATAGGCTCTGCTATGGGGAAGCATATTTCTGCTGACAAGGGTGGTTGTGCAGGAAAGCTTCATATGAATGTACCCACATGAGCTGCCGGTTTCCTTGACAACTGATCCACATACACCACCCAGAGATCTTACGTTGGACTTGAACGTGGCAAGGGATGGATAGAGTTCCTCTTAGGAAATGTTCAAGAATGAAAAGAAAAAGGATAGGATAGGTGATTGGTCTTGTGAACGAGGACAAAATTACAATACAAAAAGGAGAGGAAATGAAGAGGCCCCGGTAGTGTCTATGAAGGAGAACAGACAGAGAAGGGAAAATAACGATAGAAGAAAGGTGTTTCCTTTTCCTCTGTTACTTATTTTTCCTCCCTAGGAATGTGAAAAATGTTGACTCTGACTAGGAAAGTCCTAAAGCAGAGGAAGAAACTTTCAACATATAATTAAAGCAAGAAAGCTGTGGATTAATTTTGGAGTTAGAAAAAGACTTTTAGTTAATCTGCTTTGGAGATCACGTTTTATCCTAGCCTCTTTGCTGTTTTCATAAAATCCATATGTACTTTATAGGAAACCTAATCCATATGTTTTGGCTTCATTTCCACATAATACATTAAGATGTTGTTTTAAGAGAAGTGTTTGTGGGCCAAAAATATTATCAAGGTCTTTCTTCCCTTGAAAACCAGAAAATTGTATTTCGCAGGTGGAAAAGGGTACTGTGAAATTCCCAAGGATTTTCAAATTGAGGTTGTGCCTTAGAATTTATGGATTTGCGTAAGTTTTGTTCTCAAAGTATATGTGTTATGGATTAATTCAGCATAGTGCCCGCTGAGAGTCAGATGTGGTGTGAGATTTCAGGGACGTGAAGACAGTCCAGCAGGGGAAAGAAGCGCCTAACGGTAACTGCAGGAGATGGTGGAGGACGAGGGCTCGGAGAGACAAAGCTGCGGACTTCGGAGGACAGTACCGCCGACTGGGGGGGCTCTGGAAGGTGTCCTGAAGCGTGGTTTGAATAGGTTTTAGAATGGAGCTGGAACAGGGGTGAATATTGTAAGCGGACAATCAGGTCTGGGGGGATCATGCAATCAGAGAAACGCAGAGTAGGTGTGTGTTCTGTGAATGCAGCTCCCGCTGGAACCTGTGTGAGAGGCACCAGATGAGATCGGGCAGAGATTCGAGCCAGGCGTAGGGAGGTGGAGGATGCCACCCTAAAACTTCTGGATTTAATTTTATAGGTACCAGGGTCTTTCAGGGGTTTCAAGTAAACCAAAGCTGAATGTGGCAGCTGGGTTTGCTGTAGAAAGTAGAGGAGTGAAAAGATCAGGCGAGAGGTCATACGGCATAGATGAAGGGCCTGGTAGCGAGGACGGGGAGTTACAGGCCGGAGAGCATCACTTTGGGAGATGGGCAGATGAAATCCAGGGGCGAGATTTGTGGGACATCTCAGGGGAAGGTGTTATAAATAATGCTGAGAACTCAATCCTGGGAGAATGTTGGTGCCATTAATAATAGGACAAAAGAAAATGGGGCAGGAGTGAGATGAGTTTAGTTTATAAGATGCTGAATTTTAGTTGCGGTCTGATGTCCAGCAGACAGTTGGGGGCGTGGGGCTCAAACTTGTCGGAGAATTTAGTGGTAGAAAGTTTAATACAAGATAAAAAGGCATGAGATTGACATGAAGAAGTATTTATTGGATGCTCATTGTATTAATATGCTTTTGCTCCATCTCCGGCACTTATCTCATATAACTTAGTGTTTAGGTTTATGTATGTGTGTGTATATGTATACACACACACTTAAGATACATATTTCAAATAGATATATATATTAAAAATATATAAATTCTTCATTTCATGTAAATGCAATAGTATCCCTAGGTATGTACAAAATTCTGATTACATGTTATCCCTTTACACATACGAGAAAACTAAAGGATGAGAGATTAGCTTGCTCATGGGCACATAGCTAGTAAGTAGTCATGCCTGGGTTTAAACTAAGGCTTGTTCCATCCTAAAAGCTTTCCGTCACTAGGAGAAAGTAAGAACAATATCCTTGAGAAACACCGAGATTTTACTGTTAGTGATAAAAGAGGAGCCAGAAGAAACCCAGGCAAGTTCAGTGTCAGGGTTGTCGAAGGGTATTGTCCATGATGCCAGATGCGGTCACGAGATGGGAGAATATGAAGACTAGCAGATGGCATGTGTTCTCTCCAGGAGTAACAAAGAGTCTGTTGAGAGCAAGAGGTGAAATCAACTCATAAAGTCTTAAATGAGTGAGTGTTCAGGAATGAGCGATCGTCCATACAGATCTACTTTGTATTTTTTTTCCATATGACAGAGGAATATACAGGAGATGTGATAGGCAAGGGAAGAACATAGTAGGACCTGAGTTGTATACAGCTTGCAAATCACTCTTATATTCTAATGACCTGTTATGTGTCTCTTTCTCAGTGCCTGAGAGCCCTTGAAGATTCTAAAGACCATTAGAGAATCATCAAAGAAAACATTAATATCAGGGTCATTTTAATACTTGTCTTATTTTATGTTTAACAAGGTGATTTATATAAAGTAAGGTACATAATGTCCTTCTCAACCAAATCACTTTACATAATACATATCTTGTACGGATTTTAATTGGATTTTCTGTGTGATATGCCAAATGTGGGACTCTTGGTTGCTTTTAGCTTTGTGTGGTTTTCAGTTTACTCTGGTGTTCATTCATCGTCTGATGGTCAGTAGGTCATGAAGTTTTTTCTAGCTTTTATTATAGTTTCTGTGGACCAGAAGATGTCGAGAGACAACATATAATATTTACATAAAACTTTTCTTACATGAGGAGTCTAGTAATTGTCAAAATAAGTATTTTAGCCTTTGAAATGGTTGTTTGGTGGTCTGTTTTTTTCTGGTGTGAAAATGGAAGCAATTGGAGATGATCATGCTTTGTGGAGAAGGCCGATGTCATATTCCTGCTCCCAGATTTCTTCAGTACACTTTGATTTTTCCCTCTTTGTAACATGTTGCCAAGTCCTTGAATAGGCAGTGTCCCCCCCATCATAGAAGAACCTATAACGAGTAAAGGCGGGAAGGGCACATACGTTTCCCAACAGGCGCCCAGTGTAGTCACCAGAATATTAAATTGCAGGCCATCGCATTATTCTTGTCAACTTTGGGACTGACCTTCTGATCTGCACCCACCTGCCTTTGCCAAAAGCATCCCTGCCCCCAGGCTCAGTGGTGGAATGGATTCCGTGTTCAGTCCCAACTTGCAGTCCAGCAGCAGCCACACATGGACTGTTTTGGCTATGAGACAGCCCACTCCTCCATTGCTCTTGCTGAAAACACAACACACATCCTCACCCTCTTCTGCGGGTTGGTCTCTGTCATCCTTTCATGGGGAGGAGGCCCAAGTGAGTAGTATGCAAAATTTTCCTTCTTCAAGTACAAGGAACCTTCCGGTCTTAGAGCACGCTTGTTATTTAATGGGAAAAAGAAAGCTCTTTAAAAATAAACCCAGCCTAAAATGCTTCCTGATTTAGCTATGGTGGCCCTGGGTTGCTAGGCAGCACCAGTTTTCATGTGAGAGAAAAATAAATGTCTTAAACAACAGCAACAACAATAAAACTCCAAAGCTTCTCAGAGCTTTATATCTGCCTGAGTAGTGACTGTTCAACGTAGAAGTGAATACAAGAATATTCAACAAATTTTCGGATGATGATTTTTTTCTTCTAGTTTTTACGAATGTTGGCCTCTTTGGCATAGCCATGAAAACTTTACTGTTATGTTTTTCTTTTTATTTTCTCAATAGGGCTTTGTATTTTTCTGGAGTGTTTAAAAAGAAGCATCTTTGAGGAGTCAGAAAATAACAATGACATTGTCCTCCTGATTCTGCTGTTTTCATTAGCTATGTCTCAGGGAGTGTCTGCTTTGCACTGTAATGTAGCTCTGTAGAGGTAGGTAGTATTTTCTCATTGGACTAGAGTGGTTTAATAAGAGGAAATTTGGGAGACATGGGTCTTTTCACTCTGTAGCGTTTTAGTGTCCAGTATAGACAAAGCACCAGGACTGTCTCAAGAAAATTGAAGAGCTGCAGTATAGAAGGGGGAGTTGATTTATTCTTTGTATGTAAAAGCATGCTCAGTACAAGTTAGAGAACTTGCCAGAAGGTCAATTTTCCATGCAGTAGAAGGAAAGACTTCATAATACTTTTAATAACGAGAATGTTCATGCTAGAGATGGGACTGAGGAGTTGGAGGAAAACTAGCAGACCTCTGCAGTCTCATCCATGCTGAAATTTTCTTCCAGAGTCTCTGAGAATGCAAAGCTGCAAAGACAGAGCAAAGCTCAGTGCTTGAACTTGGCACTCAGTCACGATTCGTAGAATTAAAAATGAGGAGGAGGCATATGATCCTTTTGTTCATACACCTCAATTCTGAGACGAAGTCTCTTCTAGGTTCTCGCAGCTAGCGAATGGCGGTGCTGCGATGCAAACCTAGGACTGTGTTGCCCCGAGGTTGAGCCACGAAGCCCTGGACTGTAGTGCTGATCCTTTCATTCTACAGTGGCTTTAAGTAGAAGGCTTTTGTCCTCATGGTCACTGTCTAATAGGCCGGACTGCTATATTCTCATCTTTAGAAACAGCAGATCTGGAATATATGTAGATTGAACTAAAGCACTAATAAAAAGAATATTTCATGTCTTAAATATGTTTTCAGGCATCTAAAATTATACCAAAATAGCATAAATGAGAAAATAGAGAAGCAGGAAGTATTACTTTAATTATGTAAAGTGACTTTTTTATACTAGAGACTAGAGTATTGACAATAAGCTACAAGCTTTAGTAAAAACTTTTAAAAATGATGAAAACTTAATATAGTATGTATGCTGTTGAGGCCTATACAGTGATAATTTGCATCATAGGATACTTGCAGAGAAAAGTTTTTTTTCCTCTTTTCCTGGAAAGATATCCTGCTACTTTGCTGACAAACAGGTCTGGGAGTAGGGTTTTTTTTTTTGTAGACTCTGAACCCACAGTCTCTGGGTCCCCCCTCATCTGTAGTACCCCATGTCATTTAGCACAAACATGTCCTAGCAGATAGTCTGCCCTCTCCCAAAACTGCTCACTGGGGAGATGGACCCTTCTGGCATGTTTGTAAGACTCGGTGACACTATCATCTTGATCTGCTGAAAGACAAGATTAATGACACTGGAATCTGGGCTGACTCAGATTCTGTCCTCTAGAGATTTGGAATGGAGATGTGGAGAAACCCAGCCAGTTACCGTGAGCTCGTCTCCGGGCTTGGCACTGAAGAAACACCTGTGGTGGGTCAGGTTCTGGCAGAGGGGAGGGGAGGGAAGGCATTGTGCAGTGGCGGGGGGGTAGATCTGGAAGGTCATCAGAAGAGAGACATGCAGGGGAGAAATGGAGAGTTGGGTGATTCTTGATGGCCTTGAATTGCTACTTTGGGGCAGTCTTGAGTTCCTGCTCTTTCAACACCCTGCCGATTCCTTTTAATAGACCTGTTTTTACTTATGTCAACTTGGTAATGTTTTGGTTACAACCAAATTATCTTCAGACAGTGTGAGAAATTACAGATTGCAAAGTGCCTGTAATTTGATAAGTTTACAGTGCATAGTTTCTGCATTGACTGATTTAACTCAGTTTAGTTTATATTTCATTGTATCTCCTGCATGTCCTTGAGGCTGGCTGGCTGCTGCTTAGGCCCAGTGCTCATGAAAACAGATCAGTATGTCTGGTCAGCATAGTTTTAGGTGGAACTGGTCCCTTAAGCCACTCAAAACTGAACCTGTGGCTTTAGTCCCATGATTTTATGACCAGAATTTCTTTAATTTTCTTCTTAAGTTTGCTCTTCTTAGACCAAGGTTTGAATTAGAAGTGACTTTTCTCTAAACTCTCATATAATGTCTTTTTTCCTGAGTTACTGTTTTCCCAGCTCTTGGTTTCCGGTCTGGTGGACCCATTTCATCTCCCGTTGTATTCTCCCATGTCTCCTAGCACGTGGCCCTCCGGTCTGCCACTCAGTCAGTCAGCGTTTTAAAGCCCACGCCTGCCTCTGACATTCTTTTCTTCCATCCAGAGTAGTAGTTTTGAAGTTTTATTACATTAGGATCCACTTTGAAAATTTAATAAAAGCTTTGGGTCCTGTTTCCAGAAAATACTGTATACATACAGTAAGTCCTCACTTAATGTCATCGATAGGTTCTGTGACTTTAAGCAAAATGACATAGAGTGTTTAACTGATTTGTCATTGGCTAATTGATATAAACAAGAGTTAAGTCCTACGGCATCTCATCAAGATTACGATGAAAAGACATTGAACAAAATGATATTATTCGAGTACCTGCTGTGTACACTAAAGAAATGTACATACAGCTTCAGGAATTTCTGGGACTGCCAGGTCGGCAGCCCACAGCCAGGGAGAAACCAAGAGCCACAGTACAATCCCTGAGGAGTTAGCGTCCAGAACATTTCTTCAGGCTCAGCCTTTCTCATCTTTTGCTATTGACTTATTTCCCATACTTTGTGTAGAACTTAGGGGAACAGGTAAGGATATCACTCATCTCAGATTCATGCTTTATTCCATTAATAATGCTTTGTTGTTCCTTTTTGCCACCTGGGGGCCAGTCACCAAGGAAACCTTTTCTTAAAATATTGGATTCCTCAGTTTGGCCATGGAAAGTATGAGCCCACACTGAAACACATTCTGCTTAAATAATGAAAGATGGCCACTTTCCATTATTTTGAAATATGCTGGTATCCAGTCTACGTGGGGATAAGGGAGGAAATCAACTTGAACAGGTTGCATCTCAGTTCAGGTCAGGTCTTCACAGTGTAGCTTCATTATCTCATTTCAATTCTCACGAATTTCTGTGAAATTAGAACCATTCTGAAGCACCAGTGCTACATTTAGTCTACGATAAATGATCACTGACCATATGCTCAGATCTCAGTTCCTGCATCTTTAGAATGGCAAACAGGTAACATCCTATGTACCAGATGTTTTGAAACGAGTGTTAGGCAGAAAATGGCTAAACTAAGGGGCGACAGTCTTAGCTCACGCACACTGGAGCGCAGTCTGTTTCTGCTAGACTTCCATTAATCCCCCACTTTCCATTGTAACGAGAAGAGTGGGCAAAGTGACGACTCGGTGAAGCAGGCCGCTACAGAGTGTTCCGCTGGAAGTCTCCCCGTCTAGTCTAGCGCCTGCTGTCCCAGGTGTGTCCAGGGTCCTCAAGACCACACTCATGTTTGGGGATTTGCCAGAGGGACTCATGGGACTCGGCATATACCGACAGCTAGATTGATCACAGCGAAGTAGTGAGGACTGGCAGAGAAGACAACACACATGGAGTCTGGAGGCCGCCTTATACCCCCCGCTCCCAGGAAGAGTCACACAGTGAACTCCTCCCAGTACCAAAAGATGTGACGTGTGTGCGATGTTTCTGTTCGGGGAAGCGTGTTAGAGACTGAGTGCCTGTTGGAGGCAGTCGCCTGCGTAAGCGTCCTTTGCCTCGTGTGTACCAAAGTGCAGACTCACAGGAGGAAAGCAGGTGTCCCGCTAACACTTGCACATGCGTGTTTGTGTATAGTTTAGGCACAGCTGGCCATCCTAACAGTCTAGTGAAGGTTTTATATTTGAAGAACGGTTTACCAAACAAGTTCCCAGGTGCCAACCAAAGGCCATCTCTGCAAACAGCCCTTTCTGAGGAGAGCCTCTCTGCCTGCTGTGTGTATTCTTTTCTGCACCTGGGCATCTTTTAACCACCACTGTGAAGAGCTGGAGGGGCAGGTGTGAGCGTGATGTCCTCTGTCATTGGGACTCATTGTTAAGAAGTGCCTGCCCCCTTCTACTGGTGAAGTGCATGCCATCAGCTCTGCTAAAAAGGGCAGGATTAACTAACTGAGGAGCATGGGAATTGGCAAGAATGTGGTTGAAACAAGTAGAGTAAGTTACAGGCCATTACCAAGAAGTTCATTACTACTTTTCATGCAGAAATTTGTAGAATTATTGTTTTTCTTTTATTTTAATATCTTAGTGGTCATACTAGAATTACGCCCCCCCCCCCAATACACAGCGATTTAGGGAAATTTTGTGATTTTTACTCCTATTTGCGTCACAGATCTTCTCTTGACCAGGTAGCAATGACTTTTGTCTATATTTGTACAATATTTTGTGCTTCTCGTTACCATAGAGATACAGTAAGTCTTCACTTAATGTCATCAATAAATTCTGTGATTATAAGCAAAACGACATAACAAAACCCGTTTTACTGTAGAGTAAATGATATAAATGAGAGTTAAATCCCTGTGGTATCTCATCCATGTTATAATGAAATGACACTGAACAAAACATTATTTGAGGATGTGCTATACAGGTATCTATAATTTTAGGGTAGAGTAAAACCTAATCACCTAAAGCTTCTTAAAGCACTGTGCTTTGTCTGGAATATGCTTCAAAATAATCTGGGAATATGAACTGAGATGGGCCAGGGTTGGTGATTGATGTAGCCAGGCGGTGTGTCATAGGAGCTCATTATAGTATCCTTTTTACATATATATATACACACATATATATATATATGTGTGTATATATATGTAAATATATATATATATGTGTATATATATATATACACACACGTATATATATATATATTTATCTGGAGTTATTGATGATAAGAGTTAAGTGATCTGATATTTGGTGCTGGAATCCTATCTTTTATGCAATTCTTAATTCATTCAAAAAACATCTATTAAGCTGCTTCTCCATGCTTTGTATTATATGGACAGGCACAAAAGATTAAGGAAACAAAAAGAAGCAAATCTCGCTTCTTAGAAGTCCAGTGTTTAGTGAGAAAGACACCAGTGCAGCTAACTGACAGAGCAGAGATCCAGTCACATAGCCTGAAGACTGTGTATTAGAGTTTTGACGTACGAGAAGCCATTAGCTTCCTTTGTCTAAAGTCGGGTTAAGACCAGTTGTACACTTTAAAGACTTAAATGTATTAGGCATCCCTTTGTGAATCAACTTAGTCGTTTCTTCAGCAGATATTTATCTATTCCATTCACAGCAGCGAGCTAGGCCCGTGGGGGGTGTAAGGATATAATTATAAACTGGAAGATTCCTTTTCCCTGAGCATACTAGTCTGCTGAAGGAGGAGGTTCCTCAGTAAGGGCTTCCTGAGTGCCTGGTGTTCCAGACACTGGCCAGTTCTAGTAGAGAGGGTAGGTCCTACTGGTGTGCCTACAGTTTATCGATTTATGCAAGAGACTGAAGCTTGGAGAGGTAAAATTAACTTACCCAAGGTCACACAGCTTGCTTTATTCATTTACAGCCTGACTTGTTCTAACAAAGATTTTAGGCAGTTAAGCCACACAGTTAGAAAGTTTCTTGTGGTCTTTCTTAGTGTCCCAAGAAAAACAAGGCTGTATTTTTTTTTACGCTTAAATGATGCATAGGGTTTCAGTCAATATTACTACATGGATAGTTCCAAGTTTAAATTGCACAAAAGTGCTTATGTATGTCTCTGTTGGAATGTGTGGGAGTAAGAAAGGAAATCTCTATATTTGATTTCATAAATTCATGAGCTTTGTATAGTCGCTTGCTACACATGCCAAGGCTTCGTTGTGTGCACAAGAAAGTTCTTATTAATCATTGCGCAGCTGATGTGTTGTTTGCCATCATTATTATTCTTAATTACCGAAAGTATACATGGGCTATGGACTATAGTTTGTGCCAAACCAAATCTCTAATGTGACTGGATTGATAGGTTTTGAGGAAGATTTATAATCCTTTGTAAATGATAGTAATTCTGTCTATGTTCATATAAAGAAACAGTGCACATCAGAAACTCACACAAAATCTGGATCATAATCACAAGTAATGTTATTCTCAGTTTCTCCCTCCTGTTCTCTTTAATTTGTTGCTGAATCAACTTTGCTTTTTTTTTTTTTGGTATATTGAAAATGGAATTTATTTATAGGCTCTGCCTTTTTTTAGGTAATTTTTACCCCCTGCCTCAGCAGTAAGTAAAAGTGGAGACATTCTTTCTCTAGGGAAGGCTTCAAAGACTTGATTTCTCTAGAATGTCATTTCCGTTTAGAGGCAAATGGGGGAAATGACCCCTAAGAGAATTAGTCATCATTTTCAAAATTTAATGAAGGAATTAGGTCATTTGTGCTTACTGTGCTAATAAGCTCAGGGGAAGCTGGACTTATTGATGGAGTGATGCGGACAAGTTCTCGCAGTGATAGTGTTAATTGTTTCTCGTGTACAGTCATTTTATTCCTGTGATTCCTGCAGGACTGTGTTTCCTACAATGCTCAGGGCCACAAATGCATCCATAGTTGAACTTTTTTGGAAGTCTCCTGTGGCTTTATCCAAATTCCATATAACTTAAAACTTTTTTACTTGACTTGGTTATTCAGATGAATCTGATTCTTCATTGTTTCCTATTCTTGGCAGCTTTCCTGTCGATTACTGTAGGTCAGTGATTTCTTAACTAGTTTTTATGTTTCATATTCCTTTGAGAATTTGAGAGATAACAGTCTCACTTTCTAAAAAAATTCAAATGCATATAGACAATTTACATATGATTTTAGGGCATGTTCTAATACTAAAGTCTGCATGAGACCCCAGGAATCTTTGCTTTGATGAAATAAGTGATATTGAAATAATAAAAATATGTGTTCCATTTATATATATAGACAATGAGGGAGGGAGTGAAGTTTTTCAAGTTACGGGTTTCTACATGTGATAGTATATTACTTTTTACTTGTGTATTTACCAGTATTATCTATTGTCCATTTATTATCCAAAACAGATGATCTCAAACACATGCTTTAAGATAGCAAAAACAGATCTCAAAATCTTACAATATAAACCAAAAATAGATTAAAAGAGAAACACGAAAACAGAAACAAAAGCTTGATATCATTCAATGTAGGAAAAGGCTAGAGATCAGCAAATGAGGTTTCTAAAGATTAACATGGGCCATTTCTGTTTTACTTCTGACCAAGACTCTTCCACAGACGCGATATGGGACAGATGCACGTGTAGTCTCCCTTGGGAGGGAGGTCAAGGGGTTGGCTTGGGCAGCCGTGGGTAAAGACCTGACATTTCCACAAAGGTGGAAGCTCCACCAGATCACCCTGCTCTCCTGACAGAGAAAAGAGAAGAGCAAAGGCCTGACCTATCTGGGACTTTGTCTCAGACACCCAAGAGCCAGTGGTCTCCAGCAAGAGACAGTCAGAAAGAAAGCATCAAAACCAACACTAAGTTTAAAAAGAGCTTCTTCCAGAGAGGAAGATGGGGAAAATGAGCTCTTAGAGTAGAGGAAGTGTCATTTCCTGTCTGGATAACCTCTAGCTTGAGCATCTAGAGGTCATCCTCTCTTCCCTGGCCCATCTTCTGCCTGGAGAAGAATAAGAAGTGAGAAGTGGTTGATAACTGGCTGCCTGGGACAGAGACTCCTGGGAGGAGCTGAAGGGCCAAGGCCTCTACTGGAATTGTATACAGCCCAGGCATGGGGAGTGAACACAGACACAGACGTAACATTTTGGCAAAAACACACAGATGCAGTCAAAGACCAGTCTGCATACAGCCCTGACTGCATCCTTGTTCTCTTCATACCCTTTGGTTATGAACCGAATTGTGTCCCCTCAAAATTCGTTGTTGAAGCTCTAGTCCCCAATATGATTCTGTTTGGAGATGGAGTCTTTAAGAAGATAAGTAAGGTTAAACGAGGTCGTAAAGATGGGGGCCCTAATCCAATAGGACCGCTGTGCTTAAGAGAAAAAAGACAGCAAGCATATATATGCACAGAGGAAAGGCCATATGAGGACGCAGCGAGAAGTCTGCCATCTACAAGCCCAGGAGAGAGGCCTCAGAAAAAACCAACTCTGCTGGCACCTTGATCTCGAACGTCCAGCCTCCAGAACTGTGAGAAAATAGATATCTGTTGTTTAAGCCGCCCAGCCCATGGTAATCTGTCGTGGCAGCCCTAGCAGATGAACACACCATTCTCTCCGGCTGCAGAACAGTAGGCAGGACAAACTGTAGTGGTGCACAGAAGAAAAGTGACATCCAACACATGGAAGAGATTCAGGGAGTTGTCACGTAGCGGCATGAATAGGAAGTGTCAACAAAGCTGCCCGTTTAAGACATTAGTATATTTGAAATCAACCCAGAAGATCCACTGTGTAATCTATGTGAATGTATCGCAGTAGGAGAGAGAAAGGAAACTGTAGATGAAGAATCTATTTCAGAAGAAAAACGGATCTGAGGAAGAGAAGAAATGAACTTCTTAAAATTCATCTCTATAGAAGAACTAAATATTCAATAAAATGGGAGTTCAAAAATAAAATGATTAAAGAGGATTTTTAAAAGGTGCTTGCTGAGCTAAGAAAACAGACACCTAAAATACATTTCAAAACAAATGAACAAATTAAAAGTGGAAATGAATAGAATCAAAAGTTAAAAAACAAGTCGCCATTATTGATGAAACACATGAAAGAGAAAAATAAAACAGTAGCCGTGGAATGCAAAGATGACCCATCAAAAGACATTGTTGTTACGAGAATGCCAAACCAAATACATAGAACAAATCATTTTAATGATAAAACTGAAGATAACTTTTTTTCTGAATCAAAGTGAGGCCTTAATCTGATCAAAGTGATCACTGAATTTCAGGAAATGTCAATCCGAAATTTTAAGTTATTCACAATTATCCATTTAGAGACATACTGTGGTTCAGTTACTAGATTTTTGAGGAAAAATAAAAATTCCACTGGGAGATACATCTGGTTGCCTCATGTTTTCTTACAGCAACTCAGAAGACAATAACAATGTTTATTAGTCTCGAGTATCTATTTTTGGCTACAAAGAAAAATTCTAAAATTTCAAAAGACAGAAACAATAGAGACCACTTTTTCTGATCTATAATACTCTAACTCTAGAAATTAACAACAATGGTCAGAATAATAGAAGCCAAAAAATAAAGTCCCTGGTCATCTGGAAATTTTAAAGCTTTTATGATTCATGGATCAAACTAGAAATAAAATTATTGCTATCTAGAAATATATGAAAACAAGCATATCAAAACTTAAAGGATAGGGAAAAATTATGTTCTTGGGGAAATTTATAACCTTAAGTAAGCCAGAAGGAGTGAAATATGTTAAGCTTTTACCTATTCCCTCCCCTCAAATTTGAAGAAAATATAAAAGATGAAATTAATTAGCATAAAATAGGTTTTCTTGGCAAGGCTAGTCAAGAAAAGTGGGAGAGATGGCTCACATATACAAATAGAAACAAATGCGGAAATGACCATACATACACAGTGCACAGAATTTTGAAAATCTGAATGAAATTAGTGAACTGATGGTAATGAAAGAAATAGAAAATTTTGAAAGAGCTACCATCTATTCCCAGAAAAGCACCAGGCTCAGATATTTTCACAGGTGAACTCTTAAACTTATAAGAAACAGTTAAATCTATTGGGATTTCAACTGGTCCACAGCAGAATAAAGAAGTTTGTTTTTTATGACGCCAGTAGGGCACTAATGCCAATGTCTGTCAGAGATAAAGTTTTAGATCAATTTTACTTAAGAATTTTATGCAGAGATCTTAAATAATATATCAGCAAATAACAACAGTACTTTAACAGTATAATATTTCAATCTAAGTTGAGTTCATCCTTGAAATATAATGGTGACTCAATATTAGGAAATACATTAATATAATATACCATATTATAAAGTCAAAGGAGAAAATCTTCCAGCAAATGCCTAAAAGCACTTGTCAAAATTTACATAATTCCTCATAAAATAATAAAACAGAAATTGTGGATACTTCCTAAAAATGATTTAACTCTTAAGTTAGAATCCTGTTCAGTTGTTGAAATGCTTAAAATGTTGAAATTGTGACTTAGCTCACTATTACTAATTCCTAGTATTACTAGGCAAGAAAGGAGAGAAAAAAAAAATAAGAGATGATACGGAAACTTGAGGAGGCAATTTTACGTTATTTACAGATATGGTTGTTTACATAGATAGCCCAAGAGAACAGATTGAAGAATTACTAAAATGATTCATTGGGATAAAGTAATAAAAGTAATTACTAAAATCAATAGCTTCCTCATATACAACCAGAATCAGGAAATACAGAGGGAGACTAAATGTCATCCAAAAAGATAAATTACCTGAGTGCAAGCCTAAATCGAGAAGAAGAACACCTATTTGAAGAAAGGTATAACATTCCACTGAGAGATGAGGGAAATCGTTTTTAAAGCAGGAAATAAGTGGCCTTGTACATGTCTGGTAGGATTATGAGTTGGAACTGCATTTTTGAGACAGTTCAGCAGCGTCCCGCAAAGCTTAAAATGTACCCCTGCTTTGAAGGCAATCTCTCTGCTACAAAATACTCTGCAGATAATTTCTCAAAATTTTGTAAAATTCGAGTACATTTATTGCCATTTGTATCTTTCAGTGCGAAAACTGGAAACAGCCCTCAGTGGTGGGGAAGAGAGTTAAATAAATCATATGATGACCGTAAGAAGAAACATTCGTTAGTCCATTAAAAAGAATGAGGTAGATTGGTAAATAGTGATACTGATTGTGGTGGTCACACCCTCCAGGGACCCCGTGATCCGGGCCCTGTGACAGTGGGACCTAGGACCGGTGACTTGATTCTAACCAGTGGAATCACAGGTGGTGGAATATCTTTCCCATGATCATTTTGTTGTATAAGACTCCATTGGAACAGATGGGAGGGAGAGGATCTTTGCTGGCCTGGCATTTGCAGGTAGCCATGCTGTGAGCAGCCTGCAGAAAGGGCCACATGGCTCCGAACTTTAGGCTGCCTCTAGCCCATAGTTAGCAAAAAGTCAGAGCCCTCATTCCTGCAACTGCAGGGAAGTGGGATTCTGCAGCCATCCACATGAGCTTAGAAGCAGATCCATCCCCGGTTGAATCCACCACAATGACGCATGATCACAGCCTTGTGAGCTGAGGACCTGAGCAAAGGGTGCATTAAGCTGTGCCTGGACTCCTGACACGAGGGAACTGAGATAATTGATAGCTCTCCCAGATATAATAAGAATCAGAAAACAGAATGAGTTTGTGGTAATTCGTTGCACAGCAATAGTAAATGAATACTGAAATTAAATGATTGCCAAGACCCTGACACCCTATTTCACTCTGAATTAAATTAAAAAAAAAAAAAGAAAAAAAAAAGTCATGCTGCTTACTGATCCCACTTCCCTTTCACACTGTCATGTGTTATACTTCAGTCACCCTGGCCTCCTTGATATTCCTGGAACACGAAAGGGACATTTCTACCTCAGGGCCTTTGCACTTATTTATTTCCATTGTCTAGAACATTGAATGCCCATAGTAGACATTTAGTTAATATTTGAATGCATAATTAAAAATTGAGGTATGGAACTATATTATGATCCTTGTGTATTAAGATGCATAGATATCATGCATATGTGCATAGACAACTTTTAAAATTTTCTTAGCATTATTCCAAATTTTTAGTGAAGCAGTCACAGAACACTATTGACAATGTTTGCCTTGATAAGGAAGGGACTCGGTATTTTTTTAATATTCCATCTGTTTCAGTTTCATCAAGTGTTACGATGGGGGAAAACTATGGCTCATTTGTAGTTTTCTTCTTTGACTTAAAAAATAATAAGCTAACTACCACATACTTACATTTACATTACAGAATAAACAAATACCCTAGTTCTCTATCAGAGTGTAAAGATATCTGTCAACTTGACTAATCTTTTGGATAAAACTGGAAATGGCTGGAGAGATCAGGTTTCAGTTTGAAGAGACTTTTAACAGTGAGCCTGATTCTTTTTGACTTTGAGCTCCTCACATTCTTCGACGTCCTTCCTTTCTGATGAATGAAGCCCTTGTGTGGCCATCT
Source organism: Pteropus alecto (assembly GCF_000325575.1). Lineage (NCBI taxonomy): Eukaryota > Metazoa > Chordata > Mammalia > Chiroptera > Pteropodidae > Pteropus > Pteropus alecto. Next base: position 9,770,007 of record NW_006431918.1, on the reverse strand, counting down.
TGTCCTTAGATGACAAAAACTTGTTTATATGATCTATTTAACACATTATATTTATTATGAAGTGCTTATATCTTGAAGTTACTTCGGGAATGGTTATTTTGCTTATATCCAAACTATCATCTGATTATACATCTGATATCAGATGAAGAAATGAAATAAATGTGTCTCTTCGTGGTAGATTACAGATGGCCACAAATACTTTCACACTCTGCCCATAGAGATATGGGAATCTGTGTGTCCTTCTCTTAAATCTTGGTGGACCCTGAGATTGCTTTGATCATTAGACTATGGCAGAAGTGACTCTTAACTATGACAGGAAGAGACTGATAGCTTCCACTTCCTTCCTCTTGGAACGCTCCTTCTGGAGGTGTCAGCTGTCATGGAAGAAGTCTGCCCACCCTAAGAATGCCAAGCTGTAAGGGAGCCCAGGCTTGCAAGGTAGAGAGGCTGTGTAGGAGAGAGGAAGAGATATACTCAGCCAATCCTAGCCAGTTCTAATCTTCCCATCCCAGACATCAGACGTATGGAAAAATAGCTTGGTCATCCCAGACTCCAGCAGACAAAACTGAGGAATCCAAGTAGCAACCAAAACTGAGGTTTCGGACTGTGGCTCCAGTCACAGCCACTTCCAGCCATGGAACAGACCCCCGCTGAGTCTGCTTATTTCTGCCGTACAATGCCCAAATTCCTGAGCCAAAAGATTACGAGCATAATAAAATGGTGGTGGTTTGATACCACTAAGCTGTGGAGAGGTCTTTTACACAGCAATGAACAGAAAGAATGTCCCACTATTTCCCTGAAAATGAATTTTGGGTTAGTGAGTTCTCTTTCACTGTTTACTTCCAGAAGAGTGGTTTTTTTTAGGTGGAAAAGGGAATATTTTTAAAGGTTATGTATTTGAAGACATATTATCTGCATCTTTTTATACAAAATGATAATACGGTACAAGATATACAGGTGATCAATGATATTCCTCCCGTGTCATTCTCCCCGCATTGGCGGCAGTTTTAGAGCTTAAGCCACCTGGGTGAGATTCCGCCTGCCCTGCCCTCGCTCATCCTCCCCAATACGCACACTTTATTTATCACTGGGACTCGCTGACCTTTTTTGGAACAGACTCAGCGCTACTATCTACTGCATATTTTTTGTTGTTGTTGTTTGTATACATAGTTTTGCATAATAAGATATAGGAAAATAAGATTAAAGTGACTATAGGTTCTGTGGCTTTTAGTAAACCTCAAGGGGGTGCTAATCACCGTGCTCTTCGACAAAAACATGGAAGAATGATAAGGTTAGTACTTTGGAGGCCAGATGAGGATGACTTTCTTTATAATGAATATATTTATGAAATGGTAAGTTTACAAAGCTTTTTTGTATATTTATTAATACCTGACAGTTTCTTCTTTTGGAAAGAGAAAACCAGAATAAAAGATGAACATGCTCCCTGTATAGTCAAGGCGGCCCTCTGGCGTGTTGACCACGCACCACTGGTGCAGTTAGAACATACAGAACCCAGTGTGGCTGACCTGGAGTAGGGGAAGAAGAGAGCCCAGAGGCCTCCGCGGGGTGCACTGTATGTTTCTCAGGGGATGGGGGAAGGTTGCTCTGTCCTTCAGAAAAGGGTGACAGGTCAGCTTCACAGGTTTGCTTCTATATTGGGAAGAGTGAGTCACCTGGCTCAAATAGCTTGGTGAGTGACTCTGTCTTTTGGGATTGGTGTATATGTTTTCCCTCCTAGATTCATGAGTTGACCCATACAAGCCCTGCATGCAGTGTTTGAACCTCTTTTGGAATACCCCTGGTCTTACCTTTTAAAACTTCACTGACATGGAACTCTTTATCTCCCAAATTAACTGCCCAACAGTTGTGTAACTTCACTGGTTCAGAAGGCTTTTGCCCTCATATTCAGCTGAAATATGCCTTCTTCTCAACCCATTAGCCTTAAATGCCAGGTGAATCCCTCTTCCACATAATAGTGTGTTTTCAGGCACTGAGAGTTGGTACTGTGACCTATTGGATTTCTTTACAGGTCCTTCAGTCGTATGACTTTGTTTTGAATTTACCACCTTCCTGTTTATACTCCGATGTGATTTATAATAAAAAATACATGTTTGATCTTTGTCTACAGTTCCCCAAACCCTTATAACTTCCTGAGTGATAAGAGCAATGGGAACACTTTTGCTGTATTTGGTCTGTTGTCCTCAGTCCATAAAGATGAAATTGGTATCTTGTTATTCACGACAAGCCTGTTTCTATGTAACCAGGTTTATGCTAATGAGATGACTTTTGGAAAGCACCAAAGGATGGAGGCTGGTTGCCAGGGGAACCAATAGAAGAATGGAAATTTCAATCCCATCCCTTAATTTGTGGGGAGGAGAGAGGAGTTAGAGGCTGAATCATTCACTGATGGCCAATAGTTTAATCAGTCATGCCTATGTAATGAAGCCTCCATGAAACCCCAAAAGGATGGGGTTCAGATAGCTTCCAGGTTGGGGAACCAGAAGGCTTCCAAGTGCCACTGTGCCAGTCCCCAAACTCTACAAGGACAGAAGCTCCTTTGTTCAAGACCTCACCCTATGTATCTCTTCATCTGGCTGTTGGTTCATATTATTTAATATCCTTTATACTAAACCAGTAATCTAGTTAGTAAATGGGTTTCTTGTATCCTGTGAGCTGCTCTAGCAGATTAATTGAACCTAAGGAGGTGGTTGTGGAAACCTCTGATTTATAGCTAGTTCATCAAAAGCATATGTGACAACCTGGGTTTATGACTGTCATCCGAAGGTCTTGTGAGGACTGAGCCCTTAACCTGTGGGATCTGATGCTTTCTCCATATAGATAGTATCAGAATTCTGTTGAATTGTGGGGGACCCAGTTATTTTTGGAGAGTTGCTTGTTGGTGTGGGGAATCCCCCTTACTCGTCAGAATTGGAGACTAGGATCTTTACACTCCGTTGGCGACAATTCTGTTTCTCTTTGATGCTCTTACTGCAAAACAATGTAATGCTCTAGTGTGGTCCATTCAATTAGCACCTGCCTCATTCTAGGTCTACTCAGGTCTGTTAATCCTCTGTAAAATGTCATCAGTTTACTAGTCATGATATGTCTTGGCCTTACTATCCATGTTGACTTTTTTTATGGCCGCTGCGAAAGCACATATACCTCATCCTGCACTTCTGCAGCTTCTTTTTAAAAGTGTAGGTACTGCATCATTCATCATGTTTGGAAATATTTGTGTCAAAGACAGTCCTAGGCAAAGTGGAATCAGTTGAAGGAAATCTCATTGACTACTTTTAAAACATAATTTTGCTTTAGCCAGTTTATTTTTATGAGGGGTTAAATGTAAGAAAAAATTGGAGGTTGCATTTTCTCTTTAAAAAGTAGCCCAAGCGTGGGGTCATACATACTTGGCGGAGGCTTCAGATGATTCTGATAAATATATACATGACTTCAGGAGATGTTTTCTTCACTGTGATTAAAATTCACACATTTCCTTTTGGAAAATTAATAGATCCAATGCTTATTTATTTTTTCTAGGGAAATGGTATGCCAGCCTACTCAAATGACTAGGGATCGTCACTTGTTTTCCAAAAGAAAAAATAGCATTCACCTTGAAAATTTCAGATGATGATGAGGCAGTTCTAAATGTGTTTACTTATATTCAGTTTAAAGTTTCATAGGTAACATTGAGGCAGAGTCCGGGTTTTTGTCATGGCTCAAGCTAGCCCTGGGTCTTTGCAGGTCCCAAGGCCTTCGAGGACTACAAATGGTAGCCCTCTTGTGTTCCAGTCCTCTGTGCTGCTGTAGAACCAAGTGACTTCTGAGGGAGGCCTGAGTCCTAGAAAGAAGAAGCATAAAAAAGGAAGAAGAAAAAGAACCTTGGAAGAAGTTATACACCCAAACTGGAAGATAAGAAGGAAGAGAAAAAACAAAGGAATATTACATATAGAGTATGCCTTGTAGTTGACATAGAATATTAGTATTTCTTGAATGTTATTCTAGGCTTTTATTGCTGAAATGCAAACTTTTTGTTTGCATGTGAGCAAAGGACATATGATTGAACAAAATCTAGCTTGGCATCAGCTCTTTATTCAGTGAAGAATATTTGTAGACATGTGGGTTATGAAAGTCAACGGTACAGCTGTGTTTGGGCAAGTGTTTTCTTCTGACTTTGTGAAGTATATGCTGCAGTTCCCAAATATTTGCAGGTGCAAACTGATAAAACTGCATCTGGAGTGTTTCTAAAGATTTGCAAAACAGAAAACATTTTATAATTGAGGATATATATTCACACTATAAATGTAAAGAGTGATGCGGCTTTGGCTTAATCAGGAGAGGTTAGCCTTATGTGGAGTGGGGAGAAAATTATCTAGTGAGCATTTGAAAATTCTGTTAATACCATTCGGTCCCCAGTATTTTATCAAAGTTTGTTATTGTATTATTACTCCTCCTCTTTCTCTTTCTCCTCCTCCTCCTCATCCTCCTACTACCCCCTTCCCCAGTGGTCTTTGTTAAACATTAGAAAACCCAGGGCAATGAGATTGCATCCACAGTTAATGCCAGTGAAAAGGCCCATGGTTTGGGGTAGGTAGTTCTGGGGAAGATTCCATTTTATAATATCTGGTTGATAAAAGTTGTCATTTACTGAAATCTTGACGTTAAAAATCTAAGTCAGTTATGTCTTGTTCCATTTAGTGCATAGACTGCTACAGAAATCGATATGGTGTACTCCATTTGGGAAAGGAGTCTGAAAATGTCCCCTGAAATTAAAGCTAAAAGTTTAGAAGTAAAAAAAAAAAAAAAAGAACTCTATGAATTTGGAATTTGATAAATTCCAAAAAGTATACTTTTTGCTTTTCTTTTTTTCAGTCGTAAACAAAAATCAAAGTTGTTTTTTCAAAAAGCTCATGGTAAGTCAGAGCCATAATCAGAGCTTTAACCTGTGGGATGGATGGCTACTGGACTGGGAATGTCTCCTTCCCCCTTCTCACTCTCTCCTGTGGCATAATGGAAAGGGCCTCGTGCTGGCAGGCAGCAGGAGGACTCCGAACAAGACCCTAAAACATGCTTCAATGTCAGCCTAACAGATTTTTGTGTTGTGGCTTGTATCAGATAATGCATATGAAAGCGCTCCGAGGAATTTCAACTATTGAGCAAAATCTCTCCTAATGAGAAAGTACATACATAAAGGATAAGCCTGTTGGAGAGAATCAGAGCCAGCAAGACGGGAAATAGCAGTTGGCATTGAGGCTTTGGTCTGGGAGTAAAGCTTGAGTCTGCAACTAACTAGTGGAATGAATCTGAGCAAATCTTTACCATAGGGGCCTCAGTTTGTTCAGCTGTGAAATAAAGGGTTTGGCCCGAGTGATAACTAGGATACTTTTCAGCTCTGAGACTCTTAGTGTTCATTAACTAGAACAAACATGAAGCCTTAGAATACTTCCAGCATCAAGCCTGAACCCAACCAGTATCTCACTGTCAGTCAGTCCCTATTGATTCTAGCTAAATTTTGTATGAAAGGCTCACATTTAGTCACGGGATAGTGCTGATTCAAGGACAGGCAGCTGGAAAGTTTTCAGGGTTCTCTACTGTTCACACAGGAGCTAGACTCTGCAGTTATGTTGTGGATGGAAGTTCAGGCGGTGGTAGAGCCAGCTTAGAGTCACACACCCCAGGGTGATGAGTGTTTGTCCCACACTCTGAAGCCGAAAGTAATATCTGGCCATTTTATAGTTACATGTTTTAGAAAGAAGATTGGAAATATTTTTCATCCTTCCTTTCTATGTTAAAGGTTTACTAAAGGGGAGCGTGCATTGATTTCCAACTGTCTCCTGGTTTTACCTGTTTATGCATAGATGTAGCTATGTGAAGTATGGCATCTCCAAAGAGTGTATAATGTGAATGGGACTTAACATGACTAGGTAACATTGGAGGCATGCGAGCATGATGACTCAGATGTGGAATCAGGAAATCTGGGTTCAAATCTTTGTAGGTCAAGCACTTGGCATAATGTAGGGCATATTGCCAGTACCCGGTTGTTGCAACTTATTACTCAAGATGATAGGAAAATACAAGCATAGTGGTAGTCTTATCAGCGAACTCTTATGTAAAACACCTATTTAAAAAATAATTACTTTTAACCATATTATTAATTCAGCTGAGTGAAATGCTGCAGATTTGGGTTGGGTACTAAAGCACAATTTCCAGAAGCCATCCTTATTTTCTGTTACCTGCAAAGTATTTATTTCTGGCAGAATTGGCCTCATATTCTCCATATGTCGCCCCTGGCAGCAGAGCATGAAGGACTTGGGGAGGGTTTTCTGTGTGTGGCTCAGTCTCATGGGCATTAACATCGACTTTGTTGAGTCTGAGGCATCTGTGACTCTGAACAGTAGTGCCAGACTTCTGTTTGTGCTAGCACTCTGAGGAGACCTGCATAAGCGCCTCCTTACCTGACACGCCTACGTGTGGAGTTTTGTTTTTTGTCATTGGATTGTCTGGTTTGAGTTTTTCTTATGTTGTAAATATGAAGGTGCAGTGGAGAAATTTTCTACACTGAAAAAAAAAAAAAAACAAAAACAAGTTTTGAGTAGACTTGATCTCTTGATTCTTAGTATTGCTTAAGAAGGGTTTATCCTGTCTAGAACAAAGGTAACGTGAGATGTGATGCTCAGGAAGTTCAGGGAGTCAAAGGTTTTGGAAAGAGATCTGAGCGATGGAGGCATTTGCATCTACGAAGTGGTTCTAGAATTGGAAAATCAGTGTTATAGTTAAGGGCAACATGCTTCTTAGTTATATAGAACAAGAGAAGCTAACTTTTAACTTCTAAAATGAGATTGCCAAAAAGCAGGTCACAGTTTTAAAGCAAATAGTTTATTGTTTCCTCTTCTAAATTTAAAAAGAATATTCTTTTAAATCACTTCTGGGGTTTCAGAGAGAACCACGAGAGCATAGCTTTGACACGTAGAAAGAAAAAGCTTAGAACAGAGGCTGGTGCAGCCAAAGACAGACGCTTGAAACATCTAGGCAGACAGTACAGTGACGGTGAGTCTGAATGGATATTCTCCAGTTTTACTCTTTCTAAATGGAAATGGAACAGTAGTTGGTGATTTTCCCTAAGAATTAAATTTTGTTTCTTTTATAAACTGGCATCAGGGAATTTGGATTCAGAGTTGAGAGTTCAGATACCAACTCTACCATTTTCAGACTGGGCTAATTATTGAATCGTCGAGTTTTTCTCATTTTAAAATGTGGGAGCAGTAGTTACCACAAAGGTCGTTGAGAACATTAAAGTGTTTCAGAGAAAACCTACTACCTAGTAGGTGTTATTAGAATTTAAATGTATTCAATAAAATAGGAAGTATTTTAAAACTAAAATTTCAGTGTTGAAGTGCAGAAATAAATATAAAAAACTATCGTGTGATTCTCGGTGACTTGAGAATTTTGCAAAGGTGCTTCTCTTCAGCCCATTGCTTGATGAACTTTTTCCACAAACTCTTTAGAGTAACCACCTTAGTACTGAATTTGAGGAATATTCAAGACCTCAGCAAATTAGTACCTTCTCAAGTTAGCGTCCATGCTTCAGTGTCACCTAATCTGGATGAAAGGTTAGCTCTGGGAAATGCTGACACAACATAGAGTTTGTTGAGGAAGTGGTTGGTCTTTAGAATCTTTGAAATATTTTATACCTAATTAGGACTTAAGAAAGGTCCGAGTAATTGATTGCATATTCAGTGCCTGTTTCGCTGAAATAATTTTTCTGGTGTTTTGATTAGGATTTTGATCCGTCTAAGACAAGCATAGAATGCTGTGGAATGACTGTCTAAGTGAGTGTTTTTCAGCCCTGGCTACACAAAAGAATCACCTGGAGAGTTTCAAAATGCAAACCAAAGAAAAACATCACCTTCAAAACCCAGTACCCAACCCTAGATATCGTTTTTTACTCCAGTTTTAACATGAAACATTATATTAGTTTTAGGTGCACAACACAATTATTTGATAAATGTGTGTACATAGACATATCTATATATACAAAAATGATCACCACAATGAGTTTAGTTCAAAGTTATCACCTCATATTTTTTTTCTTGTGATGAGAACTTCTAAGATCTATTCCCTTGGCAACTTTTAAACATAAAATACAGTACTGTGAACTATAGTCACCATGCTGTAACTTATTTATCTTAGAACTGGAAGAAATTTGTACTTTTAGACCACCTTTGCCCATTTCCCCTTTCCCTCCTCCCCCTGCCTCTGACCACCACCAATCTGTTCTGTTTTATGAGTTTGCTTTTATGAGTCTGATCTCACATGTCCATTTGAGATCATAAAGGTTTGTCTTTCTCTGACTTATTTCACTTAGCATAGTGCTCTCAGGGTTCATCCATGTCGTGGTGTGCAGCAGGATTTGTAAGTCTTCTGGAGACTCTGGAGGCCTAGCCCTGGGGTAGTGGAGTCCCACGGATCCTGTTTTGCTCGGTAATCTTCCTGGAAGTTGGGACCACCCCTGCGCCTCACTCCTCACTCGCTTGCCCACCCTGTCACCCTGAGGTGGCGGTGGTGACCGTAGAGGAGAAGGAGCCGTTGTCAGCACTGAACGATTAGAGTCAACGTGATCTTCCAGGAAGGTCTGCTCGGAAGGCGATCCGCTGTGCCACCCACCGGTGCCGCTTCTTGGGGTTTAACTTTCCCCTGCTTATGCGGCTTTGGGTGCATTGGCTCTGTGTATTTTTGGTTTCCTATTCCAGTAATATTCCAGAGGCATTTGCCACGTTTGTACAGATCAAACATAAGTTGAGGAGCATTTCCAAATCTTGGTCACACGTAGGTGCTGTTTCGTTTTAACGGAATTAAGAGTTTTCCCATCTGCTCTTCTCTCCATCATTGTCATCCTCTTCTCAACCTGACTCCTGTCCTGTTCTCACCACCCCGCAACCTTTCATGTGATCAGTGACAGACGGCAACAAATCCAGCTGTGGACAGTGATTTTGACGACAGCGGATATATTTAAGGCAGATAAGTAGTTTGCTATTTGCCAGAATACCCTGTTGGAACACAGATTCTGTGGAAATATGGTGTTAGCAGGTTACCAGTTGGAGCACTAAATTAAGTTTTCGCTAGCAAATATTTGTCCGCAGTAATTTAAATCATTTTAAAAATTCTGTTTACACATGAGGGGGCAGTATGGTACTATAAAGCAAATGCTCTGGTGAAATGTTTATTTTTATTGGCATATAATAGTTTTTAGGTGAGAACTTTTAGAATCTGTGATTATAACTCTGATACAGTTGTCTCTGTTAAACATGATACACTCATACGATACCCTCACCTGCAGGTCCCATGCCTGTTTTAATTCAAATGCACAAATACAATAATTTTCTTGAAACAATGGAGCTTTCACGCAGTGCCTTTAATTGTTTTATGTTTATGGGTTATTTTGTTTGTTTGTTTAAGGCAAGTCGCCCTTTTTCCTATTTCTTGCTTCTACCTAAGGAACATCAGCTCTTTGGAGATGCTCTGTCTTTTAGGTTGATGTCTCTAAATATTTTATTTTATGACTTCATTGAAGGCTGAGGGGCCTCCAGTGTTCTAAAGGACAGGAAGCCTCTGAACTTAGGTCTTGGCAGCCATGGATGGTCTATTATAAATCACCTCTGGATGATATACTTCCCTTTATGGCACACATTGCTTTTCCAAAAAGAAAAAAAAAATTGCTAAGCAAAGAATCAGCACATTTTAATGTTATTATTGCTAATATATGAATGACACTGTAGATAATCAAGGCGCTAACATTCTGGGAGATTATTAAGAGAAGTTGGAGGGTATTAAGTAAATTGATAAAATTTACAAAACATTTTTATGAAGAATGTATGTGGGAATCTGTAAGGTAATTTCATAAGCACAAGCTATTTTTAAACATGTAGAAAATATTTGCAGTCATAAGTTTTTGTTTGTGTAAAAAAATTGAGACCAGCTTTTTGGCATAAATATAACCCTGTGTGAAATTTAACAGGATATTTGTTTTTAATATTTTATCCTGGCTACTTCTTTTGTGGATGAAGAGCTGTGGTATTGTCTACATGTGGTAAAGATAATTATACTTGTTTAGTTTGGGAATGAATTTATTTTGAAATATAATGATTTGATGTTGCTTTAATTTTAATAAGAAATTTAATTTTAATTTAATTAATTTTAATGATACTGTATTTTGAAATTTTCTGTTAAAAATAAAAGATTCATGACCAATACCCCAAATTTGAAGGAATGGATTTTTGGCTCCAGCCTATTTTGAATGAACTCCAAATCAAATTTTGTTTGATGTTGCTTTATTGTTGGAATACATAGGTTTTCTGTTCAGGGGAAACAATTAATGTTCTTATGCTTTGATGGCAGATTTTTAGGACACTGCCTGATGCCACATTCCCTGAGCCAGTCTCCTTGTCAGCATCACCCCCACATGCTCCACCAAGGCAATCGAAGAGACCAGGCCAGAGAATCAAGAGACCTGTGGCTGTATATAATCTTTGTCTTGAGCCGGAAGATGGTAAGATGTCCATCATATTTTTATTCTTGACAGCATGTTGAGAATATAGTATATCATATGACCCCAGGGCAAGCCATGGCTTTCCATCCTTTGTATTTTAATTTCTCTTCCCCTTACGATGATAATTTTTGAGGTTAACAGCTAGGATAAAGGTTTCTTGTCAGAGAGAGAATACAAGTTTCAGTTTTGTGTTTGTCTTTGTTATGCATGGTTCCTTTTATTTTTTTAAAAGCTTAAATTTCTTTTTTAGGAGACTTGTGTGGCCTCCTGTGAGGTTACATAACCCTGAGACAAATGCAAGGGGAACAAAAATTAAAGCAGATCTTTTATGAGAGGAGCCGACAGAGGCCGATGTTAAATGCATCTAGATTAAAGACAACTGTTCCCCGTTGCTCTGGGGTTTATGGCTTCTGCAGCTTACTTGCCCTGTTTCTCACAAGGCAGGTATCTCATCATATGGCGGGGTGGCAGATCGACCTGCATTTGGGGGCCAGGCTGAGAGGACTGAGCTTCAGTGGGACTCTGGCAAATAGAAGTTCTCATGTCCCAGCTAATTGCTGTCATGTGACCATGATGTTGCCTAGTTTTCAAAGAGAGCCTGAAAATTTGAATTTTAAACACTGATCTCTACAGAACAAGACAGTGAGCCATGTAGAGGCCACTGATTGCTGACCATGTGGTTATTGGTGTGGAGAATAAGATGGTCACGGTCTCAAAAACCTGCATTTTCAGTCTGCATGTCTAAAATTCTAACTGTTGTGGGACTTCACCACAGCTGAGGACATTTTCTGAATTTGAAATTAGTCTTAATTTTTCTTCCTCTTCTCATCTTTGTTTTGTATCTTTCATTATTCTTTCAAGCTACTGAGGTTATGTTGGTTTGGAAGTATGGGATGATTGTCAAAGGGAGGAAGGGAATGAATGAAAATAGAAGCAAATACAATACCTTCATCACAAGCAGCTATATACTCAGATGTCCAGGTAGTTAATATCCAAAGATCCAGGCCAGCAAGTGACTACTCTCTTTAACTCAACTGCCTGGGAGGTGTCTGTAGAAGGACTCGGAAGGCTTCCTGGGATAACACTGGGGGCTAAGACATTCTGATGTTCTTTTAAATTGTTTAAGACACATGCAGCAAATGGTAGTTTTACAGTCACATCCTTGTTTTCCAGAGGAGAGGCATGAATCATTAAAATCAACTTGTAATTTCAGAGTTTCCTTTTTGAATTTAGTTTCAGCGTCTGATCCCAGCTAACCTTTTTATTCTCTCTCTTCACTTTCACTGTCTCTCAGTAGAGCTGCTAATAAGGAGTAAAACTGACTAGCTCGAATTGCACCTTTCCTTACATCTCACTTGTCCTCAGGTGGAAGTGTTAATAAAGAGTGAAAGAGGGAAATGTTGCAAAGTAAGAGGGGAAAAAAATCGTGAAGAGATAGAATAATACCTACATTGGCTCAAAACTGACCTGACTGTATTTCATAAAGGAAATGACCAAAGAAGGACCTTTGTTCTTAGAATTACATCTACTTTTTTGGTATTTTTAGGAATCGAATCATAATATCCAGTCACATGTGCACAGCATATTAATCTTTTGATCATTAGGTTGCTAAGTGATTATAAGTGGGCTAGAAGCTACTGAAGTGGTATTCAGCATATCTTTTATGGGAGTACTTAAAATGGTATGCAATTGTAGTTTTCTTAATTTTTAGGTCATATAGTAATTCTTAAAAATTGAATATAAGAGGATAGAAAAAGATTGTCAGATAGTTGACTGACCTTGTTAGTCTTTGTTAATCATTTATATGATGTTTCATTCTCTATTTTGTATTTTATAACTTTAATCCTTCTTAATTGTAACCTTGGA
>NW_006431918.1:9740462-9757579 GCF_000325575.1 Pteropus alecto | reverse complement strand
TTTTTTTTTTTTTTTTTTTTGGTGGGTCGGGGGAAGTTGCCAGGAAAGCCCATGATTTTGTCCATGGAGTGATTTTATTTTATTTTATCTTAGAGGTCATAAGATAAATTTAAATCTATTATGTATCCCTCACAACCCTCCATTATTTGTAGTAAGCTTTAGTGAAACTTAAGTGTGTGAAGAATTATTTCAGAGAGAACAAAATAGGGATATATTTTACATATTCTAAAAAAAGAGGGGAGGAATAAATGAAGAGAGTGGTGTATATGCTTTTGAATGAAAGCCTAAAGGGAAAGAATACTAAAAAAATTTGTTATTGAATATCACTTAACATATTGAAAACTCTACCCATTTTTAAAATAACTTACTCTTATCACTAGGACTTAAATTTTTTTTTTCTGTAGCCTGAGTCATCTAATTGTCAACTCTATTTGAAAATTTCAAAAAAGTTAATCTTTCATTGTATTTTTTTTCCATAGTAGAGTCACTTCCCTTGTCTGTCTAGTTTTGTTTAAGGTATACATTTTAGCCAACTTTGGTTGATTATTTTTCAGTTGTTTTAGTTTATATGAGTCTGATAGAAAATTTAAATGCAGATATGTTCCCCTCCCCACCTCCGACCCCCCGATTTACTCACTATAATGTAAGTTAAATTTGACTTAATGAAATCAGTACAAATAATATTTATTTGGAAGCTAAGTAGATTATCTGCTAAGATTCAGGGAACTAGCATGGGTGACTGGAGATTCTGGCCCTATGATAATTTGGTCACAGATTTGATATTTATTTGAGTGAAGTGGTTTGTGGTATGTTATTTCATCTTCTTCCTTGAATGGGGTATGAAACTGATGTACCAAACAGCCAACCCTAGAAAACACTCAGTTGGTTTAAGTTTAATATCAGGCACATCAAAAAGTTATCATTAGCAAAGACTCAGCAAGCCTGAAGCATGAGCCTGGAAGCAGAGAATCCCAGCTGGCATGAAATAGGGGAGAAACTCAGCCATTAGACCTGTGATTTTTATTACGTTTATATAACCCCGCCACACCCTCAATTGAGATGACTAGTTTAATTAAAGACATTTAGTATCTTTACTTTGATAAAGACTTTAATTGGCTTTATCACATTTAGCCATACTGCATACATGTGCTCGTTATTTTTCTTTGTAATATATGATTAAATAATATTAACCTTATCATTTACAAAAGACTTTAAAATTCTAGTTCCTTGCTTAAGGATATTTTTTGATGATTATTACGAACTGAAATGGATATGGTATCTAGCTAGATTTCTTTAAATAGAGCAGCTGTTAAATCTTTACTGAAATCCTTGTATTTCATTATTTTGTAGAAGCCATATTGTTCATTTTCATGTAGCATTTAATAATCTCAAAACTTCAAAGCTGAGCAGATTTGGCCAAGTCAAGTATTGCAAAGTAGCAAAATATTAGGATAGACTGCTAAGTGCTAAAAAGAACAGGAAAAATAAAAGGTTTGCATGCATTTCATTCTCAAGTTATCATTGTGTTTTAATTTCTGTAGAGTTCATAGTAAACTCTAAAAATGTTGAGTGTATGTTATATCATTGTTTTCTCCTGCCCACTCCAAATTTATGTCCTTCCTACTTCTATGAAAGGGGAGACTTCTGTGTTTGTTGTAATTTCTCCAAATACAAGGTAAGGTCATGGGGCAATGTGAGATATATTTTTTGTCAGTTTTCACTGAAGGCAGAAGAAAAAATTTTAAAGAAGGTCTGGGGAGAGAGAGAATATTATCATCTGAATTTTGACTAAGCTCTCCTTTTTTTTTTTATGCTAGCTCTAATTTTAAACAGAATTAGTCACAAGACTAGTTTTTATTTGTATCTTCTTGAGTGATTAGGTATTCCTTGCCTATCTTTTTTTTTTTTGTACGTAATAGAGCAGTTTATTTAGGCAACTTAAAAAAATATGATTTATAGCAAGTGGAAAACAATCATTTTGTAAGCCAACTGGCAGGGTTTGATATTATTTTAGAGTGGGTCTTCCTTGTTTATCGTTGGGTTGGCAGTTTCACACTTGGATCTCAGATGTGCTAACGGCAGCACATTTTGATGAACGTGTTTGTAGTTCCGCGTTGTTGGTAGCTGGCATGACGAGGGTGCAGAGCCTTATAAGCAAAGAAGTGAAAATATAACTGTTGAAGGGGAGATAGATAAGCAAGGAAATATGATCATTTTCCTTCTACCCTAAGGAAGAGCATATCCTGATATGGATCACTTTCTAAATCCAGAGTGGGACAGATCTGTCTGTAGGAATCAGAAAGGCCATGGTAAAAGACTGGTTAAGTAATGTGGGCTTGAGCTGATGTTGGCTTGAGGAATGAAGAACAAAATGGATATCTGGGAGAGATGTTAAAGCAAGTCATTGGGGCTTCTTAACTGACTGGTTGTGAAGGTCGAAGGCAAGTAATCAAAACAAATATAATCAGCCACATTTTAGACTCATAGGTAAATCTGTACTTGTGGTTATGTCTTAGTTTTTGCCCTGAGGTTTGTTGGGTTTTTTTTTGTTTGTTTGTTTTTGTGTTTTTAATATTTAGACCATCTTTTTATCAAAAGAAAGGAAATATCTCATTTCATTAATGTCCTCAATGCATATTGCTATACATAATTGCTTTGGAAGCTGGCTTAGAAAAATATAGAAAATGTATAAAATATATTGGTATAAATAGCATATATTTAAAGTCAGTGGACAGAGAAATATTAAATAATTACTAAAATGTTATGTCTTCATAGAGAAAGAGAAGTCTCATAACCATGAACAATGTAAAGCTCTTTTTTTTTCGTACTTCCCCTCACAGACGCATGCCCTCGTTGATTTGTAGGCTTAGCGTAAAGGATGGGAGGAAACTACTATACGAAAAGATGCTCATTTCGGTAGAAGTCAAGGAAGAATAGCTGACAGTCATGGCACCTATGTACTTTCTAATCTCCATTTCCAAGAGAGTAGCTTTAGAAATCACCTTCATGAAAACATGCTTTTGTAAGTGAATTATAACTACCCTGTTTTTCCCAAAATGTTTATCAGGACACTTATGTACTATAAAACATTCGTTGACATGGTTTTTAGTGACATGTTCTATAGCTATTAATGTTTCCTTATAGACAATAAATATCTCATTAGCTTGACACAGAATCATAATCAACTCAAGTAACCGGGCATGAGCAAATCTTTGTCTTAACCTTAATAATTTTCTCTCAATTCTTATCTTTTTTTTTTTTTTTTTTTCCTTCATGGCACTTCATGAGTGGAGTCTGGATAAAAACTTCCTGAGTGCCAGTCTTCAGAGCAATGTTATGATTCCTTGACATGGAATTACTGTGTTGTGAAGTGAAACCTAAGACCAGGTTTGAATTAGTGACAGTATATGTAGACAGATTATTTCTTAACTCACTTTTACAGTGTTGAGATCAATGGGTCGGGAAAAGCAGCCAGAAATTTCAGGACTGGAATTGAATTGTGGCGTGCCCATACATCATGCAGGCTACCTCCCCTGCCCTGTCGTTTCCCCAGAAGCCTCGCTGAACCTCAGCCCCCCTAATGTTAGTGACAAAGCACAGGCAACTTTTTATATGACTTCCTGTATAATCTTAACTCTGCTTCTGTGTGGGATGAACATTTCCCCCTTTCTCTAGAGGGGAGAAAAAAAATCCTTTAAAAAATACATGGCTGCTTCTGTGGTGAAAATAAGTTCATGGCAGGTAACTAGAATTTATAGAAGAGAGAAAAAAAAATCTTTAAAGCTTGTCTCCCTGTGGTGTGGGTTTTTTCTTCACTTCTAATAGCTTTTATTTTAATTTCTAGTTCTGAATTCAAGCAGCTGTCACTCTCTTTATAGCCCTCTTTGAAACTCTTACAGCGTAGGAGGTAGCTGGGCTGTCTAAGAAACATCTTTTCAAACCAACCAAAGTATTGTTTATCCTGAATGAAATAGAATTTTTAAGGCTGTCAAGAGTGACTGATTGGAAACATTTTCTTTGGTAGCCAGGAAGATGAGAACAAACATGGAGGGTCTTTCCGTTGGCCAAGTGACTTCTATCACCCAGGAAACTCTTATGGACTGTGATAAAAATTACCGTGGAATAAGGGTGCATTTGACAATTAATATAACAAAACAAACCCGTGGCCGGTTATTTTTATTTACTGAATCCTTGCCAGCCATAGAGAAAAGGAAAAGATGTGAGACTGAGTCACTATGAAGGATGCCCCTGTACCTACTTATCTCTAGTGGCCTTTGATAAGCTCTGGGCAGCAGCTTGGCAGCTTGGCTCTCTCTGAATGTTCATTCTGCTTTCCATGGCATTCCCATGTACCTTCTGAGCTGCATTTAGGAGTTCAGTGTCGCCTTTGGATGAAAAAAAAAAAAATCTTCCAGCCAATTAAAATGAATTCTTGGGCTGACATTTTGCATGGAGTAGTATTCTTTAAAATCAGCAGCATGATTTTTTGAGCTCGAAATATGATTATGGTCATGATTGTATTTTTTTTCTTTTGGTCAGAATAGAAATAGTGATTATTTAAGTCTCTACTGATTATTTTAGTTATTTTGAAGATGCACTCTTTTTCTTAAAAATTTTAATACTAAATGCAAAACAGATTGCAAAATTTGGAGAGTCATAATAGTGAACAGTTACATAAACCATATCGTAGGCCAGGTCCTTTTTTTTACCAATATTCATCCAAGTTAGGTAATCCTCATAACAATCCTCTAGGTATATTATTATCCTTGTTTTATAGCTCAGGAAACGGGGGTACAGAGAAGGCCCATAAGTCACCCATCTCACAGCTGGTTAGCAACACAGCCAGGACCAAACCAGGCAGCTTGATGGCAGAGCCTGGGTTTCTAACCCCCCTGCTCAAGTGCTACATACAAATGCCACAGCGAAGTCAGATGTCGCCTGTGCATTTCGAACAATGTGTTGATTTTTATTTGATTTTTTTTTTTCAGAATATTCTTAGATTTTCCATTTTAAAAAGTGCCTGGTTTTGTTGTAAGGGAATCAGAATTATGGTCTTGATGAAGGAAAAGAAAGAGCCAGAGATGAGTATGGTTTTAAACCTGGAACTCAATGCACTGTGATAAAAACGGGCCTCCAGGAACAAAAAGGATGCTCACATTTATGGAAAGCTGGGATGGAAAACAATCATTTTAATTTCAATGACACATTTATTTTATGATTTTTGCAACCATTTGATTTTAGGTTAGTTGTTACCTGACGCCTTACGTTAGTTGTTACCTGATGCTTTAGGTTAGTTGTTACCTGATGCTTTAACGAGAACACAAATCAGGAATTTGATAATGTCTGAATATGCTGGATTTTGCTGTGTTTCTTTTTTTTCTTCTCTCCTCCTTTCTTTTATTAAAACATTAAAAAAAAAGAAAGAAAGAAAGAAAGAAAATACATTCCAGGGTTTAAAACACCAAAAAGTAGAAAATGATACAAAATGAAGTCTCCATTATTCCATCAAATGAGTTCCTGCACCCTAATGCATCTGAAAAAACAGATCTATGACCTCTAATGTTAATGGATTGGGCCATAGAAAAGTGCCATCTTTTAGTTTCAATGTTATCGAATACTGGCAATTTTTTTTTCATTTAATAAACCGAAAATAGTAAAGTATCCAGAATTTCATACAGTTAAATCTTTTCAGAGTTGAGATCCAGATTGGATTGATAACCAGTTTTTTAGTGGGGTTGTACTGTGCAAAACTGCTCTTTGTTTAAGTCATAAATGATGAAGTAGTAGTGGTTCGTGTGGGTCCACCTATAGTTTTGTATTTATCCTTCCTCAGTTCTTTTATGTACATATCAACAAATCTGAATATAAATCTTTATCCCCATGTGCACCCAAAAGCTAGCTGTGTACCTTACTTTAAAATTTTTACAGGTCCATATGAAGAGAGCTCCTCTCCTTTTTCACTGATGTATAGTGTTCCACGTGTTCTGTTGTGGGCATGGCTTTCCTAAAGGGGCCTTGTGTTCCATAGCCAAACACAAGAAGATGGCGTAAGTCCCTTACTGACCACACACAAACGTCTAGCCTTCCAATGACAAAAATGTTTCCCTAGGAATAATACACAGTGTGCTTTTGAATGAATAAAGCAAGTTATAAAACAGTATTTTCAGACTAACCTCAGTTCTAAAGGAAAAATTATGTAAATAGATGTATAAGCATAGAAGTAATTTTGGAGGAATATTAATCATTTATGACAATGATTATCCTTAAGGGGTGAGAGTGTGATGATTTTCTTTTTTCTGCTTACCTGTATTTCTCACTTTTTCCTGTAAAGTATTCCTCATTTTACACACATATACAGATATACACAAACATACAAGATATATACACATATATGTATTTAAGTTACAAAATTTCGGCTCAATGCTGATGCAAGCTGTGCTCGGTACTTGGTGTGTGGAGTATAAGTTTAAGATTTTGAAGTAGAAAGAAGGGTTTGAAGTCCCTCTAGTATGAGTTGACCTGGAGAGACTTCATTGACACCACAGAGAACAGGTAGCTCCTGCTGCTTAGTGATTTCCTGTTAGATCTTATGTATCTTTTACCTTCTACTTGAGCTACTCTCTCTGAGTCATATTTTCCTAGAATTTTGGGGACCGTTATCACTGGAAATACTTAGCAGCAAAGAGTTTTATGGAATGGTAAAACTATTTGTGGTAATGTTTGGATTTCAACCAAAATGGATTTAAATCTCTGTCCTCTTCCTGATGACTTACATAATCTCGGCAAATTCTCCTTTAAGCCTCATGAGTTTGGAGCAATAAAATGTCACGTGGTTTTTTTCCAAGAATGAATGAGCTAATGTCTGTAAACCACCCAATGTGTAGTATTTACTCCAAAATTTTAGCTTATATTTTCTTGACGGCCTGTTGTATGAAGTAGAAGGCTTGAAATATACTTTCATAGAAAATAAAACTTAATATTTTATTTTTGGTTATTTCTGTCCAGAGTAATACCTAGGTTCATTGGTTGCTGGTGTCTTAATCTGGCAATTGATAATCATTAACATTCTATATGTGAGAAAAATAGTGGCGGAGGAAGACAGGTCATTAGCTAGGAGTCCAGTAGCCCTTATCATCTCAGCTGGGCTGGAGTTTGTGTTCTGTGCACCGTGCTCTAAATTTTCTGAGCTGTCATCGTGTCAGCCTTCCTCAGAAGTTTATGGAAGATAGTATCTGATTGCTTTTTTGATTTCCAAGCATAGAAGTACATGGTTGTTATATTTTTTGTTCGTTTATGTGGGCAGAAATCTCAGTCTGTAAATAATGCCTCAGGACTGTGATTATGATATAAAAATGCTCTACTTTATAGAGTAAAGCAATTTGCTTTGACTTCTATTGACATTGCAGCTGAACTGGTCTTATTCATTTTATAATTGAATCGCTACTGACTTCGATCGACTTTTGCAAGTCGTAGAGGTGGTTCTGTGGTTGTTACCTGATGCTCATCAGCTGCTGCTCTAACATTCTTGTCAGCGTCTGTTTTATGTCATGCGATTATAACACAGCTGATTCCCTCATCAGCTTTTCCTAGCATACACTTTAGGCATATCTTTTCCTAGCATACACTTTTTGGGGCAAGCATAATGCTTAATCTTTAAATCTTTGGACAGTAGAAAATCTGCATAATTTTATGGCAATTTCATTACATCTTTTAATGCCTTAATTTGTCATTTTAATTTATAGTTGAGGATTTGCCTCTTCTCTTATTTTTATTTTTATTTTTATTTTTTTTGTTGGGGGAGGGGGAGATGCAGTTTTGTTTTTGTAGCTTTTGGGATTGGGGATGGGCGGTTAGTCCACTAAGAGTGACATTTTCCTTTCCTGGTCACGATTTCTGCTAGAGAAATTTATTGCCTGAGTGAATTATTCTCATCCAGCCGCTGACTGTCATAGATCTGCATGTTATTTAGCTTCATTATGATTGGTCTTGTTTGATGAGGGCAAAATGGAATGAGAGGAACTGGGACATCTTGCCCCCTACCCAGCATGACATTGCTTTAACTTGCAGTGGAACTGAGAATTGGGGTAAGTGGGACTTGAGAGACCTTTTCTTTCGCTTGGCAGTGGTATAACCTGTCTCTCAGTGCAGCTCCCACTGCTGAGAAGCACAGTTAGCTTTCTTTCCTTAATGGGCAGTCGGCAGGTTTAGTTTCTTATATCCCCCACCCCCTTTTTCCCTAATGTAAACTTTAGAGAAGATTTTCTGATCATAGAATGTAGACTATTTTCTAACAGTAATCATTTACACCTACTACTCTATGGTCAGTAAAGAATTCTCTTTGGTAGAGTTGGATCTGCTTTTTAAAGAAAGGTACCCAATTACATTAACATTTTTAAAGGTTCAATTTTAAAGTCAAATTTGAATTCTCTAACCTATCTTTATTGTTCTGATTGGTTTAAGTTAAGATAGGAACGTGTGTGTATGTGTACGTATGTACTCACATTTCCAGTTAAGGAGAACTCGTGTATAAGGAAATATGATGTTAATCTCCTGCCCTATGTTTTGAGAAGGATACGAACAGATATTTGGCCTGAAAAATATATCACCTTTAATTTTTGTCTGTCTTTGAACTTTTTCTGTGGCGCTTACCTATTTAATGCCACCACTTGATAGTGCCGCATAAAGCAAGTTATCACAGTTATTTGGCCATTTCAGTTCATGTAGACTAGAACATGGAGAGATGTGAAGGGAGTGCTGGCTTTTCTTTGACTGGTTAGGTGTCAGTTGGGTTTTGAATCTGACCATTCCTCTTCTCAGCCATGCTGCTCACAGATTGCTCAGCTGTGTGCCAGTCATTCTGTTTGAAAACTGCAGCTTCTAGTTTTCACTTTTTTTTCAACATCCAAGAAGTGGCCTACTTGGACGAGTCAGTCTTCGGTAGTCCAGCTAGATAAGACAGGCCATTCTTGTTTGGGTGGGGTCATTTCCCATTTTCCTTAGTCTTGCAGTAAAGTTGAGTATGTGGCCACCCCAGTGATTGTAAGTCAATAATTACGGGAATGCTAGTGCTAAAGACAAGATGCACAAATAGAATACTGGGCAAAACTGTAATCCTCCCTTTGGAGTAGTAAGTGGTGAGCTGTTTTGGAAGTCACACTCCCTTAGTCAGAGTTGGACTTTTGAATTGTTCACTGTATACAATTCCAGCCAGTAATTTGAAAGAAGCAAGTAGACATCATTAGGTACTTACAAGGCTTGGATAGGAAGGATGAGGCCGTGGACAACTAGAGTGTCCTTGGATGTCCTTGATAAAGAATTCCAGATGAGTTTCGTTTTCATCCAGAATGACAGATCTATGATACCTCATTTCTCATAAGTCAAGTAGTATACTTTGACTTATATTAACCACATTTCAGGGACTCGCGCTGCTTGATTCATGCTACTCTTCCCATACACTTGATCATTAAAGAATGAATAGCTATATCCTTTGATTTCCATCAGCCTTAAAATTCCACTGTTGTCCCTATCCCATCTATTATGTCAGCTTTCTGAAAATCGGTGGAGATATGTTTTCTTTCTACTGTTTCATATATCTACAGCTTCTCACCAGCTCCTATATGGATTTATCTTTATACAGGTCACTTCCATATTTTTGTTCAGCATTACATTTTATTTACAGTGTCAAGTGCAACAGCATATTGAGCTGAGGGGAGAGAAAATGTAAATATTGGCTTATTCTAATTTGCACTAGTCAGTGCAGCAGTAAAAAACAGTTTTAACATGGGAAAGTATAGCAACTCAGACATTATTTTAGCAAAGTAGGAATTGTGAGAGTGTTTGAAACGAGTTTGGCAGTACTGTTCTTGATACTAGGCACCCCTCTCCTTGTTAATACAGTCTACGTCCTGGGTAGCATTTAGAGGAAACGCCACCATGGCTTGAAGGAGATTTTATTGATGTTATATCATCTGTCACCTGGTGCAAACTAGGGCAGCATGAATATTTCCTGCTTAGTTCAAAGGTTATGTTTTGAATAGGCTTATATCAGTTAGCAAAACAAACACATAAAACTTTCCTCCTCCCCTCCTCCTGCAGCATTTTATAATGCCCTCCTAGTCTCAAGTCTTTTATCAACTTCGTTCCCAGAGCTGTTGATCTGTCTCGTAGTATGACTTTTACCCAGAGAATGTTTATCCTTAAGGATACCCTTTCTCTCTTCTCCACCTCCAGAGTTCTCTTCAGCTTCAGATATTAGGCTTAAATTTTTGATGCTCTAGTCCTCATTAGAGCAGACACACCAAATTGGGCAAAGAAG
Organism: Pteropus alecto; assembly: GCF_000325575.1. Taxonomy (NCBI): domain Eukaryota; kingdom Metazoa; phylum Chordata; class Mammalia; order Chiroptera; family Pteropodidae; genus Pteropus; species Pteropus alecto. Next base: position 9,747,264 of record NW_006431918.1, on the reverse strand, counting down.
TTGAATTACTCTAAGCAGGACATTATTGGTTATTATTAGGCACTCCAATTTTAAAAGATAGAAAATGCTGTGGCAGGAGAATGAACCCAGGCACCAGGTGGGAGAGACATGGGATGGGAGTTAACCAGAGCAATTTTTTGTTTACTCCCTGCTGTAAAAGAGTCCGCCTAATTTTAGTTGAAGCTACCCTCAAAGGTGAAACAGATGGTTTCGTTTTGAGATTTAGTTCTCTGTACTTAGGGTGAGTATTTAGTATGTCAAATTACTTTTTATCATCAGTTATCCACTGCGATTTGGGAGATTCCCGCCCCCTGGCCTGCCACAAAGTCTTACATACCAGTAGATAAGAAAAATATTAGTTAAGAATGTTAGCTTTTAACTTTATGAAATAGCCTCTGTATATTAATTATAGTATATAAGTAATCCCTGTTAACTGAATACACTAAAATTTTAAAAAAAGGATACCAAATATATTTTAGGAAATTTGATTTTATTGAAAGTTCACTCTGACTGAATTTAATTTCAGTATTTAAATGGTCATGATGACTTCTTTGACCATCAGTATTTAGGAAAATTATCTTAATATGGCATAAAATATTCTGAACCTTTTGTTTCCTTATAAATATTTTTCTTTGGTATTTTGCATTTTCAGAAATTTTGATATGAAATGTTTTCATTGACCTGTAAATCTTAATTTCCATTGTGTTTCTCTTTTTAACCACACACTTGGTTTATCAACATATGGATATTATAACATCTACTTTTTGTTTATTAGGTTCTAAATATTTTGACCTGAAACTGTTTGGTCTGGTTAGCATAATATTTATTCTTTGGAATTTTTTAAGACTTTAGTCTTTCTTCATAAATATTCTATGTGTTTTTGAAAAGAATATGTATCTTATGTTTATGGCATGGTGTGTGTATGTGTGTAAAATAGATCAGCTTTGTATTATTGATTACAGATATCCTTTTTTTCCCCCTGCATGATGCAGTATCTGAGAGGACTGCATTAAAATCTCCAATTAACAATTATTGATTTTTATGTTTTTCCTTATAATTCTGTTTGTTCCTTGAGGCTGTATCATTAGGTGCTTTTCTCCTTATTCGATCATCTTGTCCTTATCTTAATATAAAATGTCTATTTTTCATGCAGATTATTAAGATCATTATCTTTCTTTTGGTTCTCATTTGCTTAGTACTATTTTTTAATCTTTGTCTTGTTTTAAACATGTTTCTTGTAGTCAACATATTGTTGAATTTAAAATACACATTTGGAGAGTCACTTCCTTTTAATTGGTAAGTGTAATACATTTATATAGTAATTACCATTATGTTAGGCTTTCTGTCATTTTATAATTTTTATATAATGAATTTTGATTTATTTTTTTCTTGCCTGCTTTCTCTTCAAAACAAATGTTCTGTTTCATTGCTAAGGTATTCCTTATTTTGAGATTTATAATTTCATTTATCAATTTCTTTAAATTATTTATATTTATCTCTCCACTCCTAATAAGAGAAATAATTTAATGGACTCTCATCTCCCTTCGAGCTGTCTACCTTGTTGATATTTTAAGAATTTAGGTTTTGGATCAATTGGGTTATGTTTTTATATTTATCTAATCTATCTATTTATCATCTATCCATTTCTTGCCCTAGAGTTTTTAGAAGACAAAAATATACATTATCAAGTTTGTTAAACATCTCATATTATTTATTTAAATATATGAAAAAAAGTACTAGGGTTATCAATATAGTTCTTTGTGTGTAAACTTCGAGTATTTTTATGCCTAATAATTTGTTATGGCCTCACATTTGAATGGTAGTTGGCAGCTTGCATATATAATTGTATTTTATATCATCTGCTCTTTCTATCAGGATTTGTTTTTTTTTTTTTTTTTTGATATTCTTAAATTTTGCAATAATGTGTCTGATGTTGCACTACATTCCTTGTTCCCGTTTGATGCCCTGAGTCCTTTGGATTGAGATCTGGGAAGTTCCTTTAATTTTGAGGAATTGGTGATTATGTCTTTAAATAGTTCTTCCTCTCAATTAATTTCTTCTTCTGGGATCTGGATGTTGGCAATTTTGTAAAAAAAAAATTTATTTATTTTTTTCCCCATCTACCTCCCTCCTCTCCCTTCCCGCCCCACCGCCCCCCGCTCCTGGTAACCACTAGTCTATTGTCCATGTCCGTGAGTCTCTGTTTTTATGTCCTGTTTGTTTATTGCTTTTAAGGTTATATCCCACGTATAAGTGATACCATGTGGTTTTCAACTTTTTCTGTCTGGCTTATTTCGCTTAGCAGGATTATCTCGAGGTCCATCCATGTTGTCGCAAATGGCAGTATTTCATCTCTTCTTATGGCTGAGTAATATGCCATTGTACATATGTACCACACCTTCTTTATCCAATCATCTATCGTAGGACACTTTGGTTGCTTCCATGTCTTGGCCTCCATGAAACAATTTCACTTCTTTTCTGCATATTACAAATCTCTAAAGCTCTGAGTTCTTTTTAGTTGTTGCGTTTGCTGACGATCTTAGTTTTCTTTGTATTTTTGGAATTGTGGTTTACAAGTCTACCGTGAAGGAGGGTTCTGTATGTGTACACATGGTTATGTTGGGTTGGAATCTCCGTCTCTCCTTTATTTTTTCCGCTCTTTTTCCGTCTCTTGCCTCCAGGTTCATCTAGGTGCTTTGGTTCAGAACCGGCTCTTATTATCCCTGTACATTAATCGTATCCTGGGGATGGGAGAGGTGGGCATGTCAAATCCAATTCCCCAGGCAAGTGAGGAACTTGGCCATAGAGTTTTGGCCTCCATTTCCTGTGGAGAGCGCCTCCCGACCCCTGGTTCCACGTGGAGAGCCTGGTTGTAGCCCTGCTGCGTGGTGTGTTATTGTGGTGCATTGTGTGCTAGGACAGCACAGGATTTAAAGGTCTGGCTGGTTGGGTTGGGTGTGATAGGTCCTGGAGCCGGTAGACTTTTGGCGTGTGTTTCCCCTGACCTCTGAAACTGTTTCCTTTCTGTTTCACAGAGATATATGACAATTTTTGAGTGCAGTTATATCTTTTTATTTTTAAAATGTTATTTTATCATGATGTTGTTGGGCACATGTGGGAGGAAGACTGGCTTTTACTGTATTTTAAGTGCAATGAATTTGTTCTCAGTAAATCTTTCTTTGATCCTAACTGTTAACTGTTTGATATTTAGAAGCATCTATGTTTATTGTGACCTGACAGAAAGTGTATTTGTGCTCATGGAACCTTAAAAGTAATCTGCAGTTCTCATCCAGTTAACCAAATGCTTAACTGTGAAGTTTGTTAGGATTAAGTTTTCTTTCCTCTTTTCTGCCCCTTTTCCTTTTCTTTCTTCTGCTAATAAGCCAGGACATTTAAGAGAGGGAATCATGGAATAGCTTTGCTGCTGCAGAGACAGTCTGTTTCTGAGGAATAAGAGAAACCTTCTTTGGTTTCATAGCATGAAATGTTTTTACCCAGACATTTAGACTAAGTGGAAACAGCAAGTAAGGGATTCAAAGGGAACTATCTCTGACTTCTTAACCGTTAGAAAATATATTTGATAGGAAGGAAAGGCAGAAATGGATAAAATGAAGTGGGGAGAACTCGGAGCCTGTGTCCTCCAACAATGCAAAACCATTTGTATTTAAGTGAAATGACTAGAAGGTGAATGGAGAGTATGTATAGTTTGCCATTATTAATATAAGAAAGGCCAGATAACTAGATAAGCATCCTCTGAATTGTTAGATACGGCAGAATTATCAAGTTCTTTTTACCACTTCTTGCTCTGATTTTCTGCCAGTCTTTGAAGACTGTTTTAGTCTGTCATGTAAATAAAACACTTGTTCATGTGCTCAGGGCCAGGCTAAATAGTGTAACATGGTAGCTGTCGTGAAAGACATGTCCTCTCAAGTGCTTTTTTTAATCCAATTCTTATGAGAATCTGTGTCTGGAGTCGGGGTAAGGGGTGGGGATTGTAAATACTTGTAAAATAACACATCTCTGTATTCAAAATAACAACAGTAGCCACCACCACCACTGCCCATACCGCTTTGAGGGGAAGCCTGCTCCTCGCATCTGAAGTTCCTCCAATGTTCCCTTAACATTTCTACATTTTCTCCTTCGTTCTCTCCATCCAGTGCTATGACTTCAACTCTACTACATGACTCCCGAATCAATGAAACTGTCCCAGACCTCTCTCCAGAGCTCTGCGTTTGTAATATCAACTCTCCTTTAGATGTTTTTACCTGACTTTTTTATTGACACTTCAAGCCCAAGATGTGTACAGCTGGTGTTATTATCTCTCATACCCAGTTTGCTCCTTGTTTTTCATTCCCTATTTCAATTAATGATTCAGCCATTCACTCAGTTACCTAAGCCAGGCACTCGAAGGCCATCGTAGGTTCCCCTTTTCCCTGTCACTTTGTTCACAGAGTTCTAGCAACTGTGATACCTCAGTGCCTCTCAAATCTATTCTCTGGATCATATCACCTTCCTGCTTAATCCCTGCGGCAACTTCCCAGTGCCTCCAGATCAGGTTCAGATGCCTGCACCGTATACTTCACGTTCCTCCTTCCTGCCGTTGACAGTATTCTCCAGCCAAATCCAGCTACCTCTGGCTCTGAAAACTGTCATGTTCCTCCTTATTTCTGTGCTTTTAGTCTCGATATTTTCCTCTACCAGGGTTCTTTGCTTGAAAGTCTGGCATTAATATCTTCTGTTCCTTTTGCCTGACTCCCATGTCTTTGACCTCTGCCACTGGCAGATTTGGAAATTCCTTTCTTTGGGTCTCAGAGCTCCTTGATACAGTCATATGATAGCATATGCCACCTTCTGCTATGTTTGTCTTTACCTGTCTTCTGCACTGTGCTGTGAATATCTTCAGGTCAGGGACTGATTCTTCGCCTTTGTAATTCAACATCCATGATGTGCCTTGTATATACTCAGTTTATGGGTCACATAAAGAGGGTTAGGGATGTGTGTGTCTTGAAAGGGGAGAGAATGCCAATAGGAAGATATACGCAGATTTCCTAACAATACTTTGAAGTTTGTAGATTTTTTTCCCTTCTTAATTCCTAGAGGCATTGGCTTTCTGTGTTCATGGTATTTCATGTGGCAGGGAGTCCACAGTCAGTATTTCCCGAGGACTCCTGATTTGCCTGTCACTGCAATGTGTTCCTTAAGGATTACCAAGACTGAGACATGGTCTCCACCCTCAAAAAATGCACCACGGAAATGAGGAACTAAAACCAGGTCACAAAACCAGTAGATGACAGTGAAATGTGAACTTGATTTCTGCTCATAGCTGGGAGAAAGGAGGGAAGAGGCAGAAAAGGTGGCTGTCAAGTGCTTTGTGAAGGTGGGTATTAAGCTAGATGTTGTAAGGAGGTCATTTTCTAGATGGTGGTAGTTCTGTTTCTAGTGAGTTTCTTATCTTGGAGTCTGTTCATAATGAAAGTCCTTCACCATTTTTGTTCACTTACCTGAAACAACCTTGTGATTTGTCTGTCTGTAGCTGCCTGTTAAAGGGTAACACCTAAGGAAAGCAGTTGTGTGGTGCTTGCTCAAAGGAAATAAAAGGTGAAAAATGAAGAGTATCTGACTTTAATTCTCAAGTACAAATTAGTTTCATAGAATTTAAAATCTTCATTTCAGATATCATTGAACACAGAGGTTATTTTGTTTGTTTTGTTTTTAAGTCGTATTATTTTCATACTAGTTAAAAAGCAGTCATTTGATTTTGATGAGCTAAAGTTTCAGAAATGGTTATAAGGATCTAATGTTTATGTGCCTGGTATTAGTGTTCCCTTGAATTCAGTGATTCTCAAGTAGATAAGCTCATTCCTGAATAGTGAAGGAGAAAGGAATTTTGCGCACACAGACAGTAGGGTGAGATATTGCTTTGTTTGATCAGTTTGTGTAAACATATTTCTTTCTACCAATATCCTTTTCACTTGAGGGCTCAGATTGCCGCTGTTTGGCAGGAAAGAAGAGAAATTCTAATAAAATGTGATTTAATATGTTGAGTGGCAATTTGTGCTGTGTCAGTCTGCTTGGGGAAAGGATTCGAGGCAGTGTTGATGAGCTAGTGTATCTTGTAAAACATTTCGGACATCTTTTGAAAGTAACATTAGACCCATGCTCTCCAGTTCCCCAAAGTTGCTTCTCACTGACAGGTTTCTCCTTGTAGGAGTGAATCAGGGAATAAGCTGGTTGCAGACTCTCATTTGCTGCTTTTGCTATGTCATGCCCTTCCCCTGCCATCAGGGAATGAGGCCCAGAGAGCTGAGGGCCAAGATCCAGCCTCCTGAAGCCAGGAAGCTGCTTGCGACTGACTCACTGTTGAGGTTATTCCATCTGCTTCAGAACTGATCATATTTTGCTACTTCTAGCCAAGCCCAGAATTGGCAGCCATCAGGCAGGTAAATGTTCAGGAGTTTACTTTAGACCCTAAGTTGAGTTACATTTGAGAGTGTCTTAATTTTAAAGGGAATCGTTTCTCATGATGACTGAGGGACACAGGAAAGGGGCCTAGGAAAGCTGGAGCTTGAGCCCCATGTTCTTGGGCTCATTTGCAGAAAAGAAATGGGCGGACTTGAGTTTTCTAGGCACAAGGGAAGAAATAGCCTTTGTTTCCAAGTGGGCTATATCCCAAAACAAAAATAAATCAAAAGGAAATCATAGTGGTCTGTCATTGAGTTTCAGTTCATTTGTCTGAAAATTGGCCCTTCTATTTGGGGATGAATTACTCCAGTTAGCTAAACACTTTTGTAGTGAAGAGCGG
>NW_006431918.1:9721978-9740106 GCF_000325575.1 Pteropus alecto | reverse complement strand
GTGACATCACTGGACGAGGAATCATAGAGTATTCCGGACTGTACACATGTAAATGGGTCAGAGCAAGGCTTTCAGGGAGATTTAGACCAGGGAGAAAACCTGCCCACAGAGAGCATGTCTTTCTCTTGCCATACCTTATCTCCCACCCTCCCTGACAGCCCATTAGGAAAAGAAAAGCTCAGAAAACATTTTCTTACCAGTGAGTGTGGATGTTCCACACTCCCTGCCCCTGTGGAGAATTCCTTCTTCCAGCTTTCACCACCATGTCTAAGTCCTACTTCTCTGAATTTAGCTTTTCTGGATCTTCATTTCTAAGATTCTCTTTCTTATCTTTAGTTGTAATCTGGGTCAGAGTTAAATAAGAATTATTTCATACAGTCAGTTTTCAAAATTAGCATTTTGGGATCTAGCTTAACCAGAGTCCAGAATTCCTCTTGTGCTTGATTATGTGTAGAATTGAAATCCGTGTAAGATGGTTTTCTGAGAGCAGGTTCCTTGCTGCTGTGACTTTCAGGCATACTGTGTCTAGGACCCAGAACTGAGGAGAAATGTAAGGTTTAGTCAGTTAGAAGCGGTTGTGGCTGGCGGTATAGACTCCTACATTGTGTATCTTCTGCTTCTGGGTTGTATTTTGTTGACCAGCTGTTATCACCCATCACCTATAAAGTCAAGGCCATGTCATTGCCATCTTCAGGTGCCCCAGAGCAGTTCATGTTTAACGGGGATTGCCAATCTGGTTGAGGGGTCCAGGCTCTGACAGTTGCTGGTCATGAGCATCTGTGGTAGCTGAGATTCTGTGATAACAAGACCACTTGAGGGACAGCTTTTCTTGGGAGCTCTCTTTTCCATCTTCTGCAAGCCCAGGCCCAAAATATATACAGATGATACTAAATGTAATTCATAAAATGGTCCTCTGTGAGTGAATAAATAATGCAATCCATTTAAGAAATGCCTTTTAGTTTTGGTGTAAAGTCATCCTCTGGAGTCACTTCAGGGGCCTGATTCTTGTGTAATATCCTCCCTAATGTTCACAGAGAAATGGAAGTTTCTCTGTGTCCAGGATTTTAATAGGTCGAGCTATTATATTATAATACAGAAGATAAGGTTCCTTGAGAGTTGTTTAGTTTATGAAGTCCTGAATGGTGACTCGTAATGGCTTAAAGAACTATTAGGTGACGAGAAATGAGAGATTGACCCTTGTGAGGCAGGTGCACTGCTCTGAATTCTTCTTGAAGTTGTTGTTATAACAGTGCTCCTTGTGGATTGGGGAGCCATTAGTCACATTAAGGCTTTCGTCTTCATTTGATCTGATTGCGATTATTGTATTTTCTCATGGGGAAAACACTTCTCACTGTGTAGTTTAAGCATCTTTGATTTAAAACACACACACACACACACACACACACACACACACACACACACACACACACACACACACACACACACACACACACACACACACACCCCCGCCCCCCCCCATCCACCCACCCAAAATCTTTAAACATAGGACACACAGATACTCTCAGGCTGAATTATAAATGTACAACTTGATTGACTAATTAAGTGGTGCCATCTAATTATTAGTGGAGTTGTTTTTCTTCCTCTGAGTTGATTTGAAAGTTGATTTTTATTCCTCCCTAGGTGACAGCCCTAACCCTTGTAAGGAGGACACCCTCACCAGCAGTCTAGACTCTCTTTCCTCGCCATCTCCCACGACGGCAGCTGTCCATGGGCCTCCTGGAACCGACAGAAACCACCTCCCAGATGGGGACTGGGCATCCACAGTGTAAGTCTCTGTGCTTCTGCTCAGTGTGCAGGTCAGGAGGGCCACGACCTCCATTTTGGGGTTTACATGGCCCGTGGGCGCTGCTGCCATTAGATCTAAGGACCTTTGTTCTCTGATTAGTGGGGCTGCCAGAGGGAGAAGGGTCCATAAAAAAGGCCTGTCCTGGGTAGCTGTTGAAAAGGGTGCATAGGTGCTGTTTCAAATCTGTTTTAAGTTCAATTTGTGGCAATTTTGGGTCACACAAAAGAAATTTGTTATTGTCCTACTCAGGATGTTTTCTCACTAGTTATGTAAACTTTTAGAGATATGAAATGTATGCATTGGGATCAACAGACTGTTGCAACTATCTATAGAATGATGTTTTAGTTGAGTGAATTTTCGAGGACTTCATGCTAGCATTTATACCATAACATCCTCCGCAATTGACAAGTGACGGATGACATATCTGATTTTATCTTCTCGTTTGGTTTATTGCTGGGCATATGCAGATCAGCTCAGGTATATTAGGACGAATGATACCAATACAAGCAAAGTACCGTGGACCTGGTTTGACTACATGAGAGTTTGGCTTTCTGTGCTAACTGAGGCTGTGGAGTACACGCAGATTGGTTGGTGGTGCAGGACATTCAAAGAAGGTGGGGGAAAGGGATCAAAAATTTGGTGACGAAAGGAAATCTAACTTTGGGTGGTGAATACACAGTGCAATATGTATACGACATGCTATTGAATTGTACACTTGAAACTTATTTGCTTTTATTAATGTCACCCCAACAAATGCTCAGAAAAGAAAAAAAAAAACTTCCACTAACAATTACATGGCATCAGTTGATTAATCAATCAAGTTACATCCAAAATACATTTATAATTCAGCCTGAGAATATTTGGGTGTCCCATCTTTAAAGTTAAGAAAAAAAATTTAAATCAAAGTTGCTTAAAATAAATCATAAATAACGATATCTTCCAACCCTCACTGGGCATTCTTGGGACTTTAAATGGAATTAGAAAGTGTTCCTCACATTACTTTGCTTTTTATAGTTACTGCTAAATTCACATGAAATCATTATGAACTTATTAAGTATTAAAAGAGGCTGGGAGAAATTTGGTATGCTAAAATTTTGGGGTGATCTGACATCTTTGAAAATATAACCAAAAATCAAAGTGAAACTCAAAGTAGAGAATCACATTCTCCTGAGGAGACTTTCCCCCCGCCCGCCCAAGATTGTCTTATGTGTATATTTATAAAATGAAGACTGTGTATTGTGGATTTAAATTACGTGTTACTTAAACATGCTTGTCAATTTAGTATTCTTCTTCCAGGATGAATATACTCTCTTCACTGTAGTACTTCAATTTGCTGTTGTCTTATTCAGGATGTTTGAGATTCTGTTATCCTGGGCACTCCCAGGGTGTATTTTGGGATGGGAGAAAGGGAGGGAGGGAGGGTGGGTGAGTGAGTGAGTGAGTGAGTGAGTGAGTGAGTGAGTGAGTGTGTGTGTGTGTGTGTGAGCGAGCGCAAAAACCAGATCTCCAGTTATTTCTTTCAGTAAGTGTTTATCACAATCAGTGGAGAACAGGTTAGTCACCCTTATTCCATAGCGGTTCTGTGGGAAAGTGACATTATGAGCCCTGAGACAGCCAGTGCTCAATTCACAGCACGTCCATACCTGAGACATGAAGAGCTTGATATTTTTGGTCATAAATCAGACGAGGAGTGAATTCCTCAGCTTCCTATTCATACAGATTTAAAATGTCATGAAAAGCACTCCAATATTGAGAAGCCAAGAAGGGAGGAGGGGAAATAAGTAGTTGAAGCAGGTCTGGAAATCAAGAACATGATTTTATTTTCTGTGCATTAGATAAAATAGATTCACATTTGTCTTCAGTACATAGACTGTTTCTTATGTATCTCCTAAAGGCTTGCTTGAAGCATATTTCAGTCTAATTTATCATTAAGTCTGAAGTATGTCTCAAACTTGAGCCCACATCAGCGTCACCCGGAGGGCTTGTTAAGCCCACAGTGCAGGGCCTCACCCCACAGAGACTGTTAGGTTTGAGGGGGAGCCTGAACATTTGCGTTTCTAACCTAATTCTGGGTGATGCTTGGCAAACCCTGATATAGACAACTGCCTTTCCCAACCCCCTTGGTTCTAGGCACGTGTTGATTGTAAACAGCCTCTCTGAGGAGTGTAACTAGGATGTGATATCGCATCCTACTTTTTTTTCCCTTAACTCTTCTAGGCTGGTGTGTTGTCTCCAAGTAGCCCTCGTGTGCCTTCCACATACTTCGATTCCTTCTGCTTGAAATGTCTCCCCCCCTTGTTGTCTCAGGATAGATCTAACCCGTCTTCAGGGTATAATTTCATTTTCACCTTCAGGAAGCTTTCTCTAGTACTGTAGTCTACAGGAAAATTCTAAATATTACCTTTCTCTGTCTATACCCATTAGGAAAATATTACCTTCCAGCATTAGTTAATATTTACCTTTTTAGTGTCATTTGATAGATAAGTGGTGTGTGAGGATGTGTATCTGTACATCTGTATCAGGACCCGTGCCTGCCTGTCTTAGTTAGTTTGGGCCACTGTAACAAAAAAAAATTTGATTGAGTGGCTTATAAACAATTGAAATTTATTTCCCACAGTTGTGGGGGCTGGGTTTCTGAGATCAGGGTGTCAGCATGGCTAGGTTCTGGTGAGAGCCCGCTTCCAGTTTGCAGACTGCTGGCTTTGAGACTCTTATTAGGACACTAATCCCATTTGTGAGGACTCCCCTCACATGACCTCATCTAATCCTAATTGCCTCCCAAAGGCCCCTGCTCCTTGTACCATCCCATGAGAGCGAGTAGAAGTTTGGGGGTGACACACACAGCCTATAACACTATCTAATTTTGCCCTCACACCAAAATAGATCGTAAGATTCTTGAGGATAGGACTTGGTCTTATACTGTTTGAACTTTTTAACAAATTTGACATAGTTATTAATAAATATTTCTCATTTTAATTATTACATATTTATAAAAATACTTTCTTTTTGGAATCTCTTTTTTTTATATCATTGAATGCCTCTTAAACAACTGTGTTTGGTTTCTGGTCCATCTTCTTTGTAAACATTAAAAATATTAAATATTAAACATTAAAAACTTCCTCTGTGAATCTCACCATTTTCTCTTTAAAGCATTTTTCTTTGTTTTCTTAGCATTTGTAAATTTAGTTTTCATGGTGTGTGTAGAACTTTTTTTTAAATCCATTATCTCTACATACCAGCTATATACAGTATGGAATATAGTAGGATCTGAATAAATGCTGATCAAGATCCCTTTTAATAAAACCTAAGTTCTGTGGGTCATTAAAACTCTACCCAGGGCTTTAAAAAGGAGGCGACGCCTAGGCTGCTTAGTCGTAGTCCAGGATGGTGACTCTCTGTTCCAAAACTTACACTCGCCTTGTATTAGGTCCTGAAGGATGGAGTCCACATGTATGTAGATCACATGGGACCCCAGTAGCTCTGTCGTACAGAACTGCCATGACCCCAGCTACTGGAAAGCAAATATGCAGAGTAAAACGTACAACAGCCGAGATTCTGAGATAGGCAGTGTGTAAATACAGCTGTAGCCTCTGACAGGTAGAAAACAATACAGCAGAATTGGATTTCTTGGGTTTCTGCTGACGTTTATGACTTGTGGGTATTATTCATTGCAGTCAATCAATCTGAAGCTATTACTTACCTGTACACTCAGTAAGGTGATAGGTGACTTCATTGCCAGTGAAGAATTGCTAGCTCAGTTTCCTTGGAGGACATTACATCATAGGTCAAGGTATTTCAAATGTTCCAAAGTCATTTTTTTTTTTTTCAATAAAGTAGTTTTCTCTAAACAGGTTTTCTTCGATTGTAAGTGATGGAACAGGTCCTTGACAAGTAATCCTGTTAAGGTCCTGTACATAAAAGAAAATCTCTTTTAAGAAATATTGGGCATTGCTATCTGCTTTCTCTACAGATTTCAAATGAAAAGGAACACTTCCTTTTCTGCCAGTACATTCCCACATTCAAGATGGCGACATCTTAGAATAGCATTTCGTAGCTGGAATGTTGGTACCCCGAGGTGCCACTAACTCTGGCAGGCCGTGGGGCAGTAGGTCTTTCTCTTTTACCCGGTCAGGCTTGGCTTAGTATAGTGTCCTGGATGTTGGGGTATCCCTGACACATCTCTTCCAGGTGCTACGCTGAGCCACTGTTGTACAGCAGATTCCTGCTTACCTGGACTTGACTCTAGTTGCTTAAAAATTGTTCGACAGTAGACTGCCATTCCTATTTATAGCCTTGTGCATGTCATCCATAGACTGTGTGTACTCACTGGTGACTATGTGTCCTTGCCGGTAACCATATTTGTTCTTGTCAATGAATAAATAACTTGCTTCCTTTAAATCAGGCGAACAAATAGAGATTTCCCATTGACAACTACTTGGCATTTCAAATTACTTGACTATTGCTTCCATGATTGCTTTTCGGAAAGTCGATGAATTTCACTGGGAAATAATCAAAAGTACCCCTTAAATCTGATTTGTAGCTTAGTATATCACAATAAACCATGAATGGTCTGAAGTTCAGAGAAATAATTGTCTCAAATAATTTTTTAATAATTTTCTGTGTAATTTGACTCACACCTAGAAATTATAATGTAGCAGTTACAGGCACACTGTGTCTACCTCCTGGTCTTTCTCCTTCCTTTTCCCCTCTGCTCCAACTCTTCTGGGGGGGGGAGGTGTCCCCAGCCCCCTCCCCCCTTCACCGTGCTGCTCCCAGCCCTTGTTGGGCCATGGGCAATTGAAGTTGTGTCCTATGTTTTTACCTCTTTTATTATGATTTTCTTTGTTGTTTCAAAGAAAATAGGGAATTTATCTTTTGAAATTTCTTTATTTTTGCACATCTGCTAGCTTGACTAAAATGAACACTTATTGCTTTTGTAAAAATGGAAAGAAAGCTATGCATATTTAAAAAGAGTGATCAGGAGAGACTTCCGAGGAATCTCCAGCCTCTTTATTGGCCGGGACCGAGGTCACAGTCTGATAGGGTCAGCACCTTTGCTCTGCTCGCCTCCACATTGGCTCTGGTTACAGCATGTGGCAGGTCACACTGACCGAGATCTCTAATAGAGCTAATGCCTTCATTTTGTAGGATGCATTCTCTGGTGCTGGGTACTGTGAAGAATGGTTTGGAAGTCAGCCCCCTCTCCCATACCTCAGTGATTGCCAAGGTCCCTGGGTGGGTTCAGAAGGATTAAGGTCTCATATAGCTCAAGAGTAAGGAAGAACAAGGCCAGAAGAGCAGGAGGAGCTGTCACCTTGCTGTGAACCCACAGCAGCCTTGTAAATTCTTCTTAGAGGTTAGCTCCCTCCTGAACTTCCTGTTGAGGGGCTGGGGACCTACGGGGGTGGAAGCCTTTGCTTCAGCAGAGGCTGCAGAGAAGGTTTGGTTTGATAGTTACCCTCTAGGTGTTTCTCCGGATCAAAGACCATGGAGCGTTAATTATTGCGGCCACCAGATTTTGTTTTAGCTGCTTTATAAATGATACTTCATTTTATTCCACACATCAACCTGGTGTTGTAGATTATTTTTAAAGAGAGGGAAACTGAGGCACAAAGAGGGTAGAGAAGTTGCCTCAAGCCACTTTACTAGTAAAGGATAGAGGTGGAGTTTGATCTGTCTGTCCCATTGATTGTGGTTCTCTTAGACTTGTTTTACCCTTGGGATTGAAATTGTCTGGCTGCATATAAGAACATTGTTCAAAAAATAGGTTTCCAACCCAAATCCAAGGCCCAGTGTAATATAACTGTAGCTGTCAACTGGCCACGGCCCTTGTTTTGAAGTCAGTGTGTTGGCCCTACATTAAGTCATGTGGCCGCGGTTTATAAATATCTCTGGGGAACAAACACTTGAATCTGGTTGTTACATATTCATCATCCAGCACCTTTGGCTGAGATTTGGGGAAGAGGGCGTCTTCCTTTTAAACAGAGCTGAGAGACTTGGAAACTTGATATTTTGCAACAGAGCAGCATCCCTAATCTTTCTGAGTGGTATGATATTCCGTTGTCTCCCTTTAGCCTCAGCAAAGCTATTGAAGCCAATTACAGGACCCATATACTTGGCCATCGACCGTAAATGTCTTCACATTCATTTCTTTGGGGTACGACTTTTGTCCTGTGCATTGCCTCGAATCTTCTCTCCAGCTTTGTATAGAAATTATGCCATATCGACTGCCCAGCATGCTCACATCTTTCCATGCACACCCCTTGTGTCTTGCTAGGGTATTTTTGGTAATTTTATTGTGTACTTGGTACTTGCATGTGGCCTAATTCATGTCTTCCTTTGCTGTGCCGTAACTTCAGAGTTTGAAATTTGGAGGTTTTATTTTCAAGCCAGAATGTTAATTATTCATGTAACTTTAAAGCCCTATAATGAAAAGTTGACTTTCCAAAATAAGGAGATATGTTTGAATTTCATAGTAGCTTTTCTACTGCTTTAAGACGCAAACAAAAAAAAAGTTATCTTCTCATTAGTCTTATTTTGTTTTTGTTTCTCCTTTTAGTTTCATTGGTTTTTGTTGTAATTTATCATTTGCTGTGCAAGAATTGGGCGGCTGTGTCTCAATATTGAAATGGAGATAGAGCCCTTGTGAGCTCTCTGTAAGCTGGAAGTCAGTCTAGAGTGGAATAGCAGTGATTTTAGAGTCAGGCAGGCTTGGCTTTGCAGCCTTGTTCTGCTTCTTAAAACCTTGAAGGCCTACAAATTATTTAAGCAAACCAAGCCTTAGCAAGATTATCTATAAAAGGGGAATAACAAAATTCGCCCTCTGGATTGTCGTGAGGTTTCAAGGAACCGCATATAATAAAACCCGATCCTCTGCTTCCCCGGGAGCGCTGGGCAGCCACCTGCTCTGAGAACCTAACTTGATATTCTTAGTTTAACTTAACCCGGCTTCCTGGTTCATCCGTTACATAATCTCCTCACTAAATAGCTCAGGGAAGTAACCTCCCTGGTCCCGGAGAAGCCGCTGACGCTGTGTCGTTTCCAGCGGTATGGCAGTTCTCTCAGGGGACACAGCGTGGGGCTCTTCTCCTAGCCTCCTCCATGTCGGAGTTTCCTTGGTAGAAGCCTCTGAGAAGAGGGCCCTTGGGTGTTATGTGACCAAGGCCTGGGGCTCCCACTGGGACCCTGCTAACTCTGTAAATTATTCTGAGCAGTGTGCGTGGCTCACCTATCCCAACAGGTAACCCATCAAACAGCTTGGTGAGAACCTGAAGGTTGTTCTCAGCAGACTGACGTGGTGTCCCTTTTGACCTGTGCTCGGTAGCCGCTGTCCTGTATGTTCAGCCCTCACGCCAGGTGGCACCTATTTTCCACATGAAAATCGAGCTGGTAGAAACATTCCTGTCAATTACCTTGCAGGACCACAATGCTGAGACCTCCAAAGCCCCAGTTTTCTGAGATGAAGCTACCATTCCTTTTCTGTTCAGCTCACAAGCTAAAGTTCAGCCCCCTTTCCTGACTCCACAGTAATCATCTGGAAGGAAGATAAATGGAATTCAGGGAACACTCTGAGTGAAAGATTGGTCAGAGATGTGATTCTGAGATTGTTCTTTTATAGCAAAAGCCAAGAAAATGACCACCCTAAGAGTGACCTTTGTAAGCTGCAAGCTGGCTGGATGGTGGTATCCTTCCTTATTTAGGAAGGAAGCCCCAGGAGCCTGAGCATCCCACGAAGGTCGCGGGGGGAGGGGGCGGCACTGAGCCTTCAGTGTGGCCTCATCCTCCCTCCAAAGGCTCTGTCATATCTGTGCCCGACTGGTTTCCTGCCATGCCCTTCCTTGTCTCCCTGCCCACTGGCCTCCTACAAAAGACTTTTTTTTTTTCCTTTCCCTCAAGGGGTGAACAAGTTATTGCTTTTCCATGCTGGCTCGATATATTGGCTGTCACTCTCCTACATGGGAGGTGATTGTGAGCAGTGGGGGAAGAGAGCATCTGCTGCAGGAAAGCTATGGGTGTTCACAGGTCGGCCTCTGGCACACACAGGAGGCCGCACCATGAAGCTGGAGGAGGGGAGCAGGGGCTTCTCAAGCCCAGCGGCATTGGCCGTCATGATCCTCTTCGTCTCCCCCCGCTCGTCTCCCCCCCGCCCCTCGTCCCCCGCCACACACTCCACTACCAATGGATTCTCATCTGGTCCATCCAATCCAGGAGTCAGCAAAGTGTGGCCCACTGCTGCCTGATTTCATAAGTAAAATTTTATTGGAGCACAGCCACCCAGTTATTTGCATTTTGTCTGTGGCTGCTTTCTACATGCCATGGTGGCAGAGTTGAGTAGTTGTGTGACCCACCACATGGCTGGCAGACCCTGAAGTATGTACGCTCCGGCCCTTTAGAGAAAAAGTTTGCGGACCTCGATCTGATTTATAAACAAAACTAATCTGTTTGGAAGAGCCCATGTTTCTTAAAAGTCAATTTCAAGAAGTGTGGTTAATTGTCATTTTTCATATGGGTAGTGCAGGTGGTTTTAACTTTTTCTTCTCATTGAACCAACCAAAAGTTTTCCTTGTGTTTTTTTGGATGCCTTCAAATGTATGACCATCATTTCAAAAGGCCATTGGTGTTTTAAGGATTAAAACGTTTATTTAGGGTTGTGTTTTTACAACCTATTGTTTAAAGTAAAATTATTTCAAAATAGTTTTAGGTTTACAGAAAAGTTAAAAAGGTAGTACAAAGGGTCCCTATAAACCCTTCACCCAGCTTCCCCTCCTGTGAACATCTTACACAGCACCGTGGAATTTGTGTTAAAAATAAGAAATTCACATCAGTACGACACTGTTAACTTAACTCAGACTTTATTTGGATTCCACTAGTTTTTCCACTCATATCCTTTTGTTCCGGGATCCAATCTAGAATCCCATCACATTTAACAACTTTTTTTTTTTAATGGCAACATCCACTTAATATCCGTATCTTTCCCCTATAACAGGTTATTTGCTGTTTTTTTCTTTCTTTTTTTTTTTTTTTCTGGTAAAGCAAATGATTCGTTAGTGATGATGTAACTAGAAACCAGAGAGACAGGCTCTGACTCAGAAATACCTAAAGCTGGTAGTAAGGGCAGCTCTTCACTTACTGGGCGCCGACCGTGCGCCAGTCCCTGCGGAGCGCTTTGCACCTGTCGTCTCATTTTAATCTTACATCGACAGCCTATGAATGATTATTTTCGTTTTAGCTGAGGAAACTGAGACCAGGGAGTTTGTTCCTCACTGGATGACCCTCCGCCAAGGCTAATCATGCCAACTGTGCCCCAGCTTCCGAGACGCACTCCACATTCATTTTCCTCCTCATCACAGCCTCTACCTAGTGAGAAGTATGTTCCTTTTTATTTACAAACAAACAAACAAATAAACAAAAAACAAACCAAAAAACAAGCTTAGGGAGCTAAGAAGTGGGCATACAGCCAGAGCTGGCTTCGGAACCCAGGTCTCTGCAAGGGGGTGGGTAGTGTTTCACACCTTGTAGTTCTTGTGATTAAAAGTTGAGTAGCTCTTCCTCGCCTTTATTTTAGCCTGTGGTCCTGTCCCCGAGCATCTCTGACTCCCATCTCTCTCCATTCTTCTCCTCGTATACTTGTTCCAGCCGTTCAAAAAGGCTTGAGGCTGTGAGCTCTCTGCAGTCTTGTCAAAACCATGTTTAGTACTGACATGACCTCGAGTACGTCACCTCCACCTTTCTCAGATTCAGATTCTCATGTGGAATGTGGACTAGTGCCGCAGCTGGGAAGGAGCGACTTCATGTATGTGAGTGTGTCTGATGTAGTGCTGGACTGCGCGGTCGCGCCTAGAAAGAGCCTGGGTGTCGAGAGGTGATGACGATGTGGACGATGAGATCATCAGCTCAGGACAGGCGCCACCTCCACTAGAAAGTCTTCTTGGATGCCCACGTGAAGTTAGAAGCTCCCTCCTCCATTCTCCTGAGGGCCTCTGGGCAACTCTCTGCATGGCACACATCACACTGCATTGTGATGATCAGTTTGTCATTCTTCACCCACTTGACTGATAGTCATGGAGAGCAGGTGTCATCCTTTGGGCTCCTCAGGGCCTGCCGTGGGCCCTGACAGGTGTTTCTCATTCCATGAGTGATGGGCAAGCAGGGCCTGTTAGCAGTGAAGGCCTCCTTGCCCAATAGTGTGGATCGTGGCGACTCTCTTAATCACAGCTGTTGACTTCTCTCCACTGCTGCCCCCTACCTCAGTCCACGCGTTAGTAACGGGTTAGTGTCGGCTGTGGAATTCTCCCTCTCTGGCACTTAAGGAATAACGGTGGCATTTATTTGAACAGAGATCTCCCATCATATACAGATCTACAATATTTCCTCCTGTCTTTATTAACATTTTCAGATGCTTTTGCCCAAGACAGCTGTTTTAGACATGCTGTGCATTTCCCAGGCTGGAACGAAAGAGCATTTCACTAATGTGTTGGCTTCTGCTCGGAGACCTTGCAAATGAAGTTTTAAAATCTTTCACTCCAGCGGAAACTTCTGATTTGATTCTGACATCATTTAACCGCCGTCAAATATCTTGGTATTTAGGGGATTTAATCACTTCATATGAGCAGTCATTTCTTTTCTTGACGTGTATGCTCCCTGTTCTACATTCTTCGAATTTTAAATTACGCTCAGTGCTCAAAGAACCTGGAACCCGGCGCTTGTTCTGCGGGCACAGTCCAGAGCTGCGCAGGAAATGTTTGTCAGATGCAGGAGTTCTCTGGTGACTCTGCAGCTGTCGTTGAATTTCAACAGTTAAGGTCCTAGCTCCCCTCCCCTATTTTTGAAATGTGTGTGCATTTTTGCTGCCAAAAAGTTTTTAATATGCATGGAGCGTAGAGTCTGGTATTGGAGACGATTGGGTCACAGTTTGAATCAGAAGCAGCATATACTGCCGATGTGTTCCATTTTGGAAAAACAAACTGTAAAGTGCACACATACACAGCTACCGTCCTAATTTCATGTGTTTGAGAGCTTAATTCCTCCCTGCTGCAAAAGCTATAGGGTCTTTCCCTGAAATACAGCCCTCTTTCTCCAGAGCAAGAGAGCTGATTGTTTGCATGGAAGAGAATTTTCTCCTCACTTTCACAACTGCACATCCCCGTGGATTTGCTTCCCGAGCCCTCTGCCCATCCTACACTGCCCACAGCGGGGCTCCCCTGTTGCCGTAGAAATAGCCAGGATAAACTTCCAATATAACTTGTCGAGGATGAGTTTCTGAGTCAGCCGTTTGCATTCCGTGTGTGTTTTCGGTGAAACCGTCTGGCTGCTGCGTGCCCCTTTCATTAAGAGTAAAGCACGTCTCTTCAAAGGCAGGCAGGATGGTGCCTCCCCTGCACTGAAATGGAGAGTTCCGCCTACGCAAAGGTTCCTTCCCTGTAGCGTGTGGAAATAGGAAGGTAACCCACAGACAGATATTAGTATTTCTCTTTAATTGACCTCTGTTTTGGTAAATGTGGCCTCTGAGCTTTTTAGGAAGAGTCGACTTCTGTCTCCATTTCTGCAAACCACAACTTGGCTTTCAGGAAACGTAGCACTAGATACTTTTCCTGTAACTGGTCAGCAGCTCATCATTAAATAAAATTGGTGGTTTGTGATCACGCCAGTCTTACTCTTCAAAAATCCTTAGTTAAAGGAGCGGAAGGAAGAAGGAAATAAGTAGATTAAAAAAAAGAAAATGTTTAAATTTGTGAAGTGTTTGGTAGGAGAGACACTCAAAACATTTTATTATGTTCTAGCATATAATGAGCTTTTAATTCTTATGTCACTCATCATTTTTATCTTTAACTCAAAGGCTTTCTTAGCCATGATTCTCCTCTGAACCAGAGTACAGAAACAACCGGAGTGGTTTCTCAGTGCTCCCAAGGGTGTTAATATCACAACTGTAATGTCTGAAATCATGCTCAGGCCGTACCATATTTGCCTGTGGTGGTTTCATGGATGCTGGCAGAGGACGTGGGACTCCCGGTCAGAGCCAGAAGACTCTACTCCTCACAGCAGCAGCCTGGTATCACTGTGCTGACAGTCAGAACATCACTTCTCCAGGTCCCTGATTTCCCAGAGTGATACCCCTGGGCCAGGTAACACCTGCAGGTGGAGTGTTACAGGAGAAGAACCCAGAGTTTAGAAAACCCAGATTTCTTGAGATAGGCAGTAAAATCTGCTCTTTGCTCCAAGTGAGACACAACCATCTCTTCTAAAGCTGTTTGCTCTGCAAACATCCTTGAGAAAGTAATCCAGGACAAAGGCAGCCGGTGCCTCTGCTCACGATAATGCGCAGAAACTCGAGAGACCCAACACAGAGGTAGCTAGGACCATTCCAGATGTGTGGGAGAGGTGTCCATTCATTATGAACGTGGGCACCCTAGGGCTGAGTTCTCTCCCAGGCCTACGTTGAGGAAAACTGCTAGACCTTTGCTTTGGGCTGCCATTTCCAAAATACTTAGTCTTCCTTTTTAAATCAAAGAAGGAAAAGAGAATATAAGATTTTCCTGGTAAAAGTAATATTTTCTTCTCCTGCTTTTTGAGAAAATGTAAGTATGCTATCTTAAAGATATAAATTGTTTTAAAAAATGTTGTTCCTTATTCTCTCTCTCTCTCTCTCTCTCTCTCTCACACACACACACACACACACACTCTCACTCTCACTCTCACTCTCACACACTTCCCAAATTCTGGAAAGTAGAGGATGTTTCTATAAAGAAGCTCATGTTTATGGTTACTTGCCTTCAAAAAATATGGACAGTTTGCTTTTGGGAGACACCTGTGAAATATGCCATCATCCGACCTCTACTAGTTACTGGTTGAGGTGAGAATGCATTTTTAGGTCTGGAGTGCATTTATTCAACCACTTCTTGCCTCATCCCAGTCCTGTCCAGTGGAGGAAGCCTGGGGAAAGTTTCTTGTATCCACGCAGCTACTCTGTTCTGCTTCCCAGACTTCGCTTTGCTGCGTGGGCCTGCTCTTCCCCGGGACTTCCGGTTCTCCACGGGACTCCTGACGCCTCATTTTCAGGGACAGTTTCCAGACTTGTGCTTCCCTCCGTGCTACGAATCTTCCAGCCTGCAGTATTTGTGCTCATATGGGATTCTGAAATCCAGAGGAGAAGTACTAGCTGAGGCTTCTGAGATATTGTTGGGGGAAAACTCAGGAACTCAAGTACAGAAATTGACGTCTTAAGCGGGAGATCAGACGGGTTATCCCGGGTGAATCGGTCAGTGCTGGATCATGTAACATATATGTTGAACAAGAAGAGAAAGCTCACAGAAAAAAAAAAATAAGGCCAAGGTTGGGAACTTGACCCTGGAAAAAGATTGCTGATTCTGAGTTCTGCTTTGGGACAGGATGGAGAAAGCCCAGCTAAAGGACAGGCCCTTACCATCTGCATCTGCTGTTCCAACAATTCTTTGACTTTCCAAAAGTGATATTTCCCCTTTATAAAAAAACCGGAAACACCTTCTTTTCAAAGAAGGATGCGGGGATTAAGTAGATAATAGCAATATAAAATTTATGATCTGTATTTTTAAAGAGCCTTATACATCGAGTCGCATTGTTACTCCATCTTCATCCTGTAGCTGTCACCCTCCTCAGCGGATGGACGGCCATCCTTTAATCGCATGACTGTTCATGACTGGACAGAGTGGACGGGGTGTAGTAAAATGTCTCATCTTCCACCACCACCACCCTCCGAGCACCTCGAGTATATTGCTGGGAGATAAAATGGCAATTGTTTGGCTAACGGGGGGTCTTAAATTCTCTGTCAGAGCTTGGGCTCATCCCTTCCTCTCTCTTCCTGATTAGTCAGACCCCATTTAAGTTTCATTTTCGGATAAAAAGTAGAGTGTCTTTTGCTGCTGGTGATACAGATCACTTTGAGATTTATGGTTTTCTTTGCTGGGTATGAAATAGGTTTTATGACTTCTAAATGAATGGCTGGCTAGGGGGATTATAAATAAGTTGTTCAAAGAATAATGTTCTTTATAAGTATGTTCCCTCACCCCTTTTCTGATCAAAGGATAGGAAACCTTCTATGTACTAAATATCTATCAAGTCGGTAGTATAATATTTCAGATACCTGGTCTAGAAAATCCAGTTTTAGCTTTAGAACATCTGAATTGTCGCTTGAATGTTGGTTGAAGTCTTCGTGTGCTTAGCACTCTGCCAGGCCATGTGAAGTCTACACAGTGAGCTCAAGACCTGCTCTTGCCCCCAAAGCAAAAGAAATACCTGAAACCATCACAAAACAGCTCATGCCAACCTGCCCTCCTGTTCATTGGTGTGATGGATCTTCAGAGAAGGTCTTTGATTTAGGTCAAAGGGGAAATATTGAGGCGGGCTGCCCTGGAGCTGAGCTGTTTGGGGGGCAGATGAGAAAAGGCAGAGGAGTGGGGAGAGCCTGAGAGGTGAGGAGAAGCAGGAGGCCAAGCTCAGATGGGCACTCAGGGCAGCAGAGCTGCAGGTCAGCTGGCCAGGCCGCTGAGGGCGGGGGAGCCTCTGGAGGGCAGGTCGGGGCACACACTCATTCCGGGGGAGGCAGGCTGGGCAGGTGGCTGAGCATGGCCGACTGGGCTGGTGGAGTTGGGTGGATGGGCTGGGAAGCCACAGTGGAAACACTGCGTGAAGCAGTGAGGATGGGACGGTCTCCTGACAATGCCGAGAAGGTGGAGAAAAGAACGTCTTGGAAGCTCTTTGAAGTAAAAATGGACAGAGCCTGTGTTGTTAGTTCTGCTAGAGAAGGAAGAATCACAGGTAACGCTCAGGAATGTGGAAGGACAGGAAGCAGCTGCTCGTGGAAACTGGTTTAGCTGAAGAGGGCGCGTTTGCTTCTCGGTGTAGCAGACATTGAATACATATGTGCTGAAAACGTGATTGAATGAAACAAGAAGCTTTCCGCACTGTGCTTTAAAAGTTAGCTTCACAAACCATAGTCGCACGCCTCCAGTTCTGAAATAATTGAAGAATAATGTAATTCAAATCAACACATACTTTTTGAATTCACCCTTCATGGTTAGAGGCCCCTCCAGGAATCTGTTTACTGACCTTTTTACATTAACTTCTTTTTATTTGCAAATATTAGGGCATGTTCAGGTCACCAAAGATTTTTGCTGTTCTTTGTTTCCTTTAAATGCTAGACTGGTCCTCTGTACAGGGATCTTGATTCCCAGTGGCATTTTTTTTTTTTTTTTTTAATTTCTGAGTTGCTACATATATATGACCAGATGAAAGAGCTTTAAATATTCAAAGGGTACGTGCTGAATTTTTGGAGCTATAGGTCACTAGTTTGACTGCAGGTTCCTATGTCTTTCCTTATAAACAGAAAACATGAATACCACAAAAGTTCAAGCAGCTATTTAGGGCAGTTGGATTCTGGTGTCCTAATTAGTGAACTGATATGCTGCTATGTCGGACAAGACCAGATCTTCTCCACAAACCTGGAGAAGTACAATAAGGCATCTCTAGTTTGGGGCTGTGGCTGTTGGGGATACATACCTGGGAGGATCTGGCTATTGGGAGATGAGGGAGTGATCATCCTAGCTATTGAGGATTGGGGTACTGCATATTCGGTGTTCTAGAGCCTTCATACTATTAAATTATGTTCTTCAAACTTCTACCTTTAGCCCAAGCCAGACCCGATCATCGATGGTCCAGTGGCTTAACCCGCAGTCTCCGACCACCCTGAGCATTTGCAACCCAGCTGTCCCACCGTCTTCACCCAAGTCGTCAGCTTTCTCCTTCTCTCTTCCTGCCACTGGAGCGGACAAGGCCCCTGAAAGGTGCGTGGCTTGGAACACGATGTCGGGGACAGCAGCGACACGTGGAAGGGGCTGCGTCAGGCCGAGCAGGTTCCCACGCTCTCTGCTGGGGTGGGCTGCTCAGGTCCATCCGGCCCCCCGGACAGCATTGCAGCCTCATTTCAGGGCTGTGCCTCGGTTCAGGAGCAAGTCTGTTCTCAGGGGAGATCCACCTCATGTGAGACCTGCTCAAACCGACTCTTTTTGGTGTGGATTATGAATTTATGAAACTACCTATTTTGGAAGAATTTCTTGAACATGAATATAAAGCACATGCTTTGTTTTAAAACAAAGGTCAGCTGGACACTGAAACCAGTAATTTACATGGCCAGTTAGGGCAGAGGCCAGGAGTGCTGGCCCTTAGCAGGCCCTTCCTCCGGGGTGGTGTGCTGAAGCCCCCTGTCATCATTGGCTTCCCCCACCCAGTCCACAGAGGTGAGGCACTTCCCTCTGCTTCAGTTTGCGTCTGGCTCGCAGCGCGGTTTCTG
>NW_006431918.1:9710212-9721944 GCF_000325575.1 Pteropus alecto | reverse complement strand
ACCTAGGACGTTTTGACAGGTGGTAAGAAGCTGAGCCTGAGATGGCTTTGGGGGCAGGAGTGAGGGGTCTAAGTAAAGAAGACCCCTGTGAGAACAGCAAGCCCCTTTCCAGAATGGCGTGAGGACCGTCAGTTCCGACAGCCCCGTGCCCACGGTGCACTGCTGAAGCCACCGAGTGTGTGCGAGCCGATCTTCCACTGACCTGCTCTGTCCCAAGACACCGGTGTCGCTCCTAATAGATCAACCGAGAGCTTAGCAAGTAAACCCTTCCTGTGGCTCCAGTGTCGATGAGCCACGGGAAGGGGCATCCCTCCAGGCAGAGAGAAGTAGGTGAAGAGGTTCAGTGACAGCTACTCAGAGAGGCTCCCTAACGAAAGATTTGAATTTGAAACCCGTCATTTACTTGGAAATCGAGGACTGTCCTTTTGCCCGATGTTCACTTCTCTGCTCATTTCTTTTGTGGAAGGCGAGTAAACGAGATGTGGGAGATGAGAGATGAAGGGGAGGTGAGGCCGCTCTTTCCCGGTTCCTCCCCGTTTTACCGCGTGTCTTTTGTGTTCCTTCTCAGCGTCGTCAGCCGGAAGGCTCGGGCCGTGTACCCGTGTGAAGCCGAGCACAGCTCCGAGTTATCTTTTGAAATAGGAGCAATTTTTGAGGATGGTAAGTGTTTGTGGGAGCTTTGTGGTAGGACGTAGTCTGTCACCCCAAAATGTCTACAACCCAGAGCGAGCCGTCACTGGCTGCAGGGTCGTCAGGGTCACAAGTCTGTGCCTGACGCTTTGGGCAGGAGAGAGTTGGCCCATTTGTCTTTTCCGGAACTGGATGCCAGGAGGCTGTGCCTCTGCTTTAATCGTGGCTGTTTTCCAGCCTTTCTAACTCTTGCGGGTCTTCATTCAGGGTATCTTTCTCCTGATGTAAAGAAGCTCGTGACATTTGGAGTTAAGAAATATTTCTGATTCGCATCCTTGGTTTTCCTCTCCCAGAGTCCCAAGGAAGCCTCCCAAATGCTTCAGGTTTGCCAAATCTAAGTTATAAAAGAGTGCCATTATCGAAAAATTTCGGTTTATAATTCCCTCACTATTCCTGTGCCCTGCGTGATTTTTGCTGATTTGAGTAGTGTGCAAATCTCTAGATAACGGGTATTGACTTTGCACACTGAAGCAAGGATGTGAAATTTGAGTGTTTAATATTCACACACAAGCATTTAGGAGCTAAGCCCAGCATAATATTTCACAAATTCTTCCTATGGTTGAGTGTATGTCTTTCCCCCCACGCTCCCCGCACCCCGGCTCTCGATTTCTTTCTTCTCCAGTCCTGCTCATTATGAAATTCGTTGGTTGCTGTGGAAACAGTGATGTTGTGTGTGGGTGGAGCTGCCCAAAACAGTTCTGGGGGAGCAGTGAGAACCTTAGATGCTTGGATTGGAATGGCTGATTAGCCAGAATGTTTGGCATATATGGAATCTATCAACACAATGCATAGTGGTATGTTGTCAGTAATGCCGCATTTGCGGGTGATTGTTTTTTTAGAAAGCAAGTTGCCTCATTTAGAAGAGATTTCTATATCTGTGCGATATGTGCTCTTGAGAGCCAGGGACTCCTGACAGCGTCAGAAAACAAACAACAACAAAACGCACATATGACAGAATTATACTTTATGGAGAAATTTTGTTCTTTGAGTAGGAGCGAGATCGTCCCTGCCACCGTAACGTGCACGCAGTTTTGGGAGGAGAGCATGGCGACATAGTTGGCAGAAGGGAAGGCTGAGATGGTAGCACAGAAACCCAGCCGTTGGAGAAAGGATGAATTTTCGCATTGTACGATTCGTTGGGAGCCTCTGAAATCCCTAACACGGTATTGTTTGTGAGGTAGTAACTCTGGCAACAGGTGTACCTGTTAGGATGCCTTTAGCTGCAGTAACAAAAACCGACACAACTGGCTAAATCAGTCATGAAAATGGATTAGCTCACACAGTAAAACCTGGAGGCAGGGAGTTCGGGGGTTAGTTAACTCACATTCTCAAAGACCACAGTATTCCCACCTCGGCTGGACCGCTCCCAGCTGTGGGCGGGGGCATCGGGTTGGTGTTCCTTGTGGAGTGGCCACACTCAGCCCCAGCAGAGGGGGGTGCCTCACATCTTTGTGTCATTTTTTTTTTTTTTTTAAAGACTCA
The DNA here is from genome assembly GCF_000325575.1 of Pteropus alecto. NCBI lineage: Eukaryota > Metazoa > Chordata > Mammalia > Chiroptera > Pteropodidae > Pteropus > Pteropus alecto. The sequence continues at coordinate 9,719,772 of NW_006431918.1, read as the reverse complement.
GAAAAGTTCTCGAGATCTTCTTTACTGGTTTACCTGCCCTCGCATCTCGATAGCTAGAATGGAGCCCTGTGCTCACCCTGAACCTATCATTCAGAACCACACTGGGTACAGGGATGCTTCCTCTGGGCCCACAGACGTGTAGATGAGGTTCGGGTCCTCAACCAGATTCACTTCTGCCAGCGTGGATAATAGGGAGAAGGCTGGTAGCCATCTGACGCTGGAGACTGAAGTCCTCCACCTCTGAAGTCCCTAGGTGTGACTTGCAGTTCTCCTAAAAAACTGAACGCGTGTCTCTTCACACACACATGTATGCACATACACACGCACCCAAGGCCGTACGCACATACACACATATACACACACCCAAAGCCGTGTGTACAGACGCACATACACACGCATGTGCGCACACAGCAGTCTCAGTGTGATCGCAGGTAGCTGTGGATTGTCAGCTCCGGAGTTATTTTTTCTTAGATCAGTTCTTGGCTTTTCCACTTTCCGTGTGACTCCGGACCAGTTTCTTAAATTCTCTGTGCATCGCATTCTCCATCCTGACCTTGAAGGATGTCCACAAGATCGATGTTGTGTCAAGACGGCATTCTGGGCCGTGGAAGGTGGGCTGTCCAGCAGAGACACCTGCAGGTGGAGGATATTGCTGGCTGTGGAGCCGCACTTGGCACACTGTGGCCCCACCTTCTGTTGGTTGAGCCTTTATGATCCATCGTGGTACAGTAAATGCACAGGGAGCAAGTACTTGGGGGCATTTTGGTAAAAAGTGATTTCCTTTCCTTTTCAGTGCAAACCTCGAGGGAACCTGGCTGGCTAGAAGGGACTCTGAATGGCAAGAGGGGGCTGATTCCACAGAATTACGTCAAGCTGCTGTAGCACTGGCCTGTGAGGGCCCCAGAGGGACCTGTAACCCCAGGACCGGCCTGGGGATGGGAAGCTCCCGTCTTCCTCCCGAGTGGACCCCACAGCCACCTGGACACGCGGGAATCACAGATCCCAGATTGGCACTCCAGGGATGGGGAGGGGGGGGACACACTGCACAGCACTGTGTAGATGTGGAGCGGGAGAATGTCAGGATTAAGAGTGGACTTTTCATTCGTCAAGCCTCGGGACACGTGGTTTTTAGTTATCCATTCTGCAGAGTCGGGGGGAGGGGGCTTCTGCCATCCTAACCTCCCCCGCTGGCCAGCACGCACCGGACACCTCCCCGCAACCTGCTGCTGAGGCTTCAAAGGGACCTGTACTTGTGTCTGTAGGGTGGCTCGTGGCCCTGGTTGGCGCCGGCGGACGTGGTAGGAGGGGCTGCCGGCCAGGGGAGTCCCCTGGACTAAACCGAGAGGGCAGCACAGAGGTGGGGGCTCCTTGCTAGATGCCACCCTCGGACCCCACGCTCACATTAAGTTGAAAACACCAGCATATTTATAACAGGCTTCTCGGTGTTTCTCACCTGTTCTATTTCCCAGACACCACCCTTTTGCCCCAAGGTCTCTGTAAGTGAAATAAAGTATAATTTACTATTTGCTGTGTGTCATAAAGTGGAGAAGATGGTAGAATTCGTTCCCTCTGTAATGTTTTATGTTTTGCCGGCCAGTGGATGGGAATTCATTTTCCTCTGACGTTGGCACACACACTCCCAGGTAGAATTTATTCGCAAGGAGCCTTGTTTATCTACAGCAGGACGTGTTCCTGGGGGCAGTGGTCCTCCCCGACGTGTGACATCCTGGAGGGCTTCCTCCAGCTACGTGAACAGGCATTTCCCCACGCCCGTGTGACCGGACTGGGATCGAGGCTGGGCCTTGCCCCCAGCGGCCTGAGCATGGGCTGCAGCAGACCCGTGGAGGCCAGCCCTCCGGACCAGCTGGGCTGCACAGCTCTGTCCGCACACAGCCCTCCCTCGGTTTGCAGGCCTGAGCGCTCATCTCTCCATGGTTTCAAGCTGGGCTTCACGGAAGCAGATCAGGCACTCAGACGGTTCCTGGAGGAGCCTCAGCCATGCCCCTGCTTGTGCTGGCTCCCCAGCTGTGGGCGGGCCCGCTGCGGTGTTCCTTCACCCTTCTCTGCCTCTGACCTCAGGCTTGGGCTCAGCCAACCTCTGGGGGCAGAGGACACTTTCCTTTCCGTTTGTCCCTGATCCGGAGTCCTTGGGATGTGGAGCTCCTTTTTAGGGACCCCAGGATTCCACAGCCAGCCCTGCTCCAGGGCCTGCTCTGGGGCTTAGTGTGTTCTTTTTCCCCACAGGAAGTTCCTGTCAGACTACTCTCCAAAGAATTAGTCACAGGAGGATGTGTGTGTCGCCTCTTCCCCTGACGAGTTGATTCAGGAGCTTACTGGTTATCAGGTTTGAAGTCACCTTTACCTGAACCATGTAGGGTATCAAGTTTGGGGTCAGGTATGTACAGGGGGAAATAGGCCTGTTGAAAAGTAACCATATTGTATGTAAAAATAGGGACAATCCTAGTATAATGTAACTTAAAATCCTGAGCTGTGGGCCCAGTGGGGAGAAGGGGGAGTGCCGAGGCAGCCAGGGCCACGTGGCCACAGCCAGCCTGTGCTGTGGGCCAGCGTGGCCAGGGGGTGGGGGCCCAACCCCAGTGTCCTGTGTTCTGAGTTGTCATTTCCTGGCCTTGCCCACTGCATAGGGATGCAGGAGGGAAACGTGGCTTGTCAGAAGAGGTTACTGGTGAGCCTCTCTTTACGAAAGGCCTCCGCAGAGAAGTACAAACCTGTGAGCAGCCGTAGCGGGCTCAGGACAGCACAGGGACCAAGTTCCTGGCAGTATCCTGATCGGTGCGTCCCCACAGGGCATGACACAGAGAAGGCCCCCTGCACCAGGACTCGATTGCTTTGTCGGCTCGAGGGAAGTTTCCATCATTCACAGTGCGGTGGACCCCACCTGCTGTTACCCCGAAGTTCATTTACCACTACTTACCGGGTCAGGTAAGCCGCCACCGAGTCTGGCTACCTGTGTGGTTGGGGGAAGTTAAATCGAGTCTGTGATCCTATGATTCTGTTCCTGCCTCCTAAAAAGAATGTGATACCCAGAGGTTTGGGTCGAAATGACTAATACAAATAGCACGTCCAGGATATAGTACATGCTCAGCTAATGGGAACTGCTTGTCCCTGAGACTCCTGTGATTGTCGCTTGGTCTTTGTTGCCGGGGCCATTTGCGTTCTGTAGGATGGTGGTGATGAAGCCTTAGAAAAACGATGGCACGGTTCTCACAGCCCCAAGCCCTGCAGACCCTTCCTGGGGTTATTTGGTGAAGAACAGGGTAGGACTAGGGGTGTCATTTTTCTGTGAATAGGACTGTGTGGCCTGGCTTGCCAGGGTCTCCAGGCAGAGAGCCTCTCCCTGGCCTTGGCCTGGCCCAGAGTGAATTCAGTAATGGGATCGTGAGGTGTTCTCTTTCCTTTGGCAAATCATGTTCATTTCCCTGAAGAAAAGTGGGGCGCACTGTGGTCTGTTTTCAGTGCATCCGTGTTGCTGAGCCATGAGCAGTGGCCCCGCCTCACTCGGGCTCTGGCCCCTCGGCCCCCAGGTCGAGCCCCAGCTGCAGCTGCTTGGAGCACATCTGCAGCCCGTGTTCATTCAGAGGCACAGCGGGGGCTTGGGGCAAAAGCGGGGACTCAGACTTTGTGCTTTCTGTTTCCAGCGGGGCTGTGGGGCCTGCATCGGATGGGGTCACCCAAGGGCCTATAAAGGAGACGCCGGGTGGGAACAGAGCCCAAGTCCTGGGGGAGCTGCACTGCCTTCCTGTGCGGCAGTGGGGGCATCCGCAGTGGAGGGCAGGGGCAGGCAAAGCCGTGGATTGATCGTCTGTGCCTGCGGTGGATATATTTAGCTCATTCTTTCTTTAGGGTGACTAAATGAGCCGGGAGAAATGACCCCATTTTATAGATGAGAAAATGGAGGCACTCAAGAGTAAAGAGCTTTGTTCCGGTTCAGTAGGCTACTCACGTTTTTCCTGCTGCACCGTCTTGCCTCTGAGTGCCAGGAGGGGATAATGGCTGTTAGGAGTTGAATATTAACCTCACCCCACCCAAAAACAAAATTTATATGTTGAAGCCCTAGCCCCAGTATCTCAGATCGGAAATAGTATTATTGCAGATGTGATTAGTTAAGATGAAGTCAGTAATCCAGTATGACCAGTATCCTCATAAAAATGGGGGATTTAGACACTGAGACAGTCACAGACACGCACAGAGGGAAGGCGATTTGAAGAGACATGGGGAGAAGACGGCCACATACAAGCCAGGGAGACAGGCCGGGAGCAGACCCTTTCCTCACGGACCGCGGAAGGAACCCGCCCTGCAGACATCCCGATCTCAAGACTTCCAGCCTCCAGAACTGCGAGCCAATAAATCCCTGTCGTTTAAGCCACCGAGTTTGTGGTACCTTGTCACAGCAGCCCCAGGAAGCTAATACAGTGGCTAAAAGTATGTTTCGAGTTAACAGCATCCTATTCTGAAGTCTTGTTTTCACTATTTTGTACCTTAGTGACACTGGGCTTGTTAACGTGACCTCTTTATGCTTCATTCTCCTTCTATGAAGTGGAGAGAGCGGTACCAACCTCATGGGGACGTTGTGACAACTGATAATGAATGAGAGGTGCCTGAAGCGTGCGGGGCAGGAAGTACGGTTAAGCAAATGGAGAAGATGGGAGAAGGCAGCCGACAGGTGACAGCAGTGGCTGTGGGGGTTAGTCCGTCCCCCTCATCTCCTAGCCACCCCCTGCTTCTCCCCAGTGTCCTCCACAGGCCGTTCCTTGCTCGTTCTCTCCGCCCTGCCTTTCCTGGGGGCACACTCCGACTTTCTAACATTGGCCTTGTCTTGTTCCCCGTTCGCCTCATGCTGGGCCCCTTCTCACCTCCCGTCAAGTCTCTCAAAGGCAGTTGTCTTGGTGACTCCTTCCTCAGCCAGATGTTCTCCATGTCTTTGAATCTTCCTGAGCCTCGTGGCTTTGCTCCCTCTTATTCCAGAAGAGCATCCGCAAGCAGCTTTCCTGCTCTTAGCTCTGCACATGTCTCCTCAGATGCTCGTCAGCACTCTTCTTCCCTTGACTGGTCTGGGCAGTAATTTCTTACTGCCCCATGTGGGTAATCCGGCACATTGTCCCCGTGCTTTAATGTCAGGTTAAGTCTACTGTTTGGAAAAATACTTTGGAGAATTCTCTCCAATCAGAAGGTCAGCTTGATTGGAAAGCATACTTCTGCTTTTGGCCCAACAAGGGACCTATACTTTGGACTTGGGCAGGAAAGGCATGGGATTCATTGAGGCAGCTCAGTGCCATGTGTCTGCGTCTGGATTTCTCCTTGCTCAGCAGGGTTAGCCACTGAGGAAACACTGTAGGTGGGGCAACTTAGAGAGAGGGAGGAGCCAAGCAAGCCCACACCAGTTTCACAGGAGCCATGGCCCTCTTAGACAGGCTGGCCTAGGGCACGGGGATCCAAAGAAATGGGTGTTTTAGACCTTGAAAACTTACCACTATCTTGGCAATGTAAATTCTATGAAAAAATATCAGAGTAATTGCCAGTAGATTGACTTAATGATCCCAAATTTCACCCCTCCCTGACCCATGCCCTCTTTTTGGTGGAGCCCTCTGATGCTGACTTCAGGCTTGACCTCAAAGTTTCTTCGGCCAGTGGGACAGGAGCAAGCTCGATGCAGTCAGAGGCTTGAAAAGTGTGCTGTCTTTCCACTGTCTGGCTTAGCATTGCCTCTATCATGAAAATATGCTCAGGGAAGCCCCCTGGAGAATGAGAGGCCTCATGGAGCAAAACCATCCTAGACCATTCGGCTACTGGCTGACCACAGATGCACGAATAAGCCTGACTCATCCTAGCCTGGCCCAGATCACAGAACCCTTCTAGCCAATTCATAAACTCATGAGAAATACTAAATGGTGGTTGATTTAAGTCACTAAGTTTTGGTGGGGGTCGCAGCTAACCACCTGCTATTCTGTTCCCCATCGTGTACCCCATCATTCACTTTGCTTTCGATATGGTCTTGGTCCATACTGATTATTAAGATCATATCCTAATCTTAACCAGTGTTATTTGAGAAGCTACTGTTTTATTTCCAAGAAAAGTGCTGCACTAGCAATCACATGACTTGAAATTAAAGTGTCAAATACTTATAATCAATCATTTTAGTCTGTGTACACTCACAGTTTATCAGTAAATATGTTAGAGCTGACTTTAATATAAAGGGACATTTTTTATTTGCCTGAGGGCATTCAACATAAAGAAGCAAACCAACCCCTAACTATATATGCATCACAATGCATAATTTCTACTGCTGTGGCATATAGTAGCTGGCCATCTCGGTGACAGAAACTTAGTTCTTAGTTGATTCCTAAGTGTGCAGCTGGATTCTTTGGGCCTGAGAGCACTTTTAGAAATTCTTAGAAATATGGTCACACTTGAACTAAGACTGAGCCTGCTCTGTTCAGAAAGGGCACCCACTTTAATCAAGGGTGCTGATTGGTGTGGCCTCCTGCTAGCCTCTGAGGGCTCACAGCCCACGATGGCTTTTGTTTAGAGTTAGGGTCTCCTGTGAAAAGCCCTGCTCCCTGATAGGTCAAATTCCGTACATTTTAAGATATAAAATTACCTTCATTTATAGATGCTTTACAAACAAATTTGCACATACAACTCTAGTCTTTTATTTTTTTTTCCTTGTGCTGCTTAATGACTATGTGGTGTTCCAGAAATATATCTATTGTGTTTAAGTGAGGTTGAATTTAACTCTCAAAGAGACTTTTTCTGAAAGCGAGAGGTTTGACGATCACAAGTTAAATGATGCATTAAAAATGTAGAGTTGTGCACTGTATAACAAACGTTCGGTGAACAATGAACTGCATAAGGGATGGTGGTCTGTGAGATTATGATGGAGCTGAAAATTCCTGTCACGTAGTGGCATCGTAGCCATCATAACATCATTGTGTAATGCGTTGCTCATGTGTTTGTGGAGATGCTGGCATAAACATAGCTGTCAGTAGTTTAAAAGAGCACTTATAATTATGTACAGTACCTAATACTTGGTAAATGAATGCTGTTACTGGTTTATGTATTTACTATTGTTTTTGTCATCATTTTAGAGTGTATTCCTTCTGCTTATAAAAAGTTTGTTGTAAAACAGCGTGCCATTTACGCCAGCAGCAGCCACACACATCTCATGTTTCCTGTGTCTCTTGATTGCATCATTTTCTCTTGTGCTTGATTTAATCTCATGTTGTTTTATAATTGAATGTGGCCTAAGTGTACAGTGTTTATAAAGTCTACACTAGTGTATAGTAATGGCCCAGGCCTTCACATTCACTCACCACTCACCCAGAGCAACTTCCAGTCTTGCAAGCTCCATTCATGGTAACTGGCCCATAAGGGTGTGCTATTTTTAAAAAAAATATTTTATACTGTATTTTTATTGCACCTTTTCTATGTTTAGACAGGTTTAGATACACAAACACTTAACATTGTATTACAGTTGTCTACAGTATTTAGAACAGTCACGTGCTGTGCTGGTTCGTAACCCACGAGCAACAGGCTACACCATCTGGGTTTGTATACATGCACTCGATGGTATTCACACAGCGACGAAATTGCCTACTGATGCATTTCTCAGAATGCATCCTTGTCAGTAAGTGCTGCGTGACTGTACTTGAATTTATCTTGTGGGGAAAAAAAAATGTTTTCTAATTTTAAAATGATTTGATAATTGCGTACTGCTCTTTTGTGGTTCATATGAATAGAATCAAGGAGAGTAGCCTGTAAGGAATGTAAGAAGCATCATGACCAGTAGGGAGCTGAATCCCTTGACAACCCAAGGCGACTGGGGATGGAGAATGAGACAGGATGGCATGGAGAAGAAATCTGGAGTCAGACAAGGCATCTGGTCTACTCAATGTGAGTGTCAAAGTCTGTAAAATGAACAAGCTTTCATATGGTTGTGAATATAACTGAGGCAATGTATTAATAGTGTTTAGCAGCAACATGGTAACAGTTATTATCATTAAACTTTTATAGGATATTTTGGTGGACCAAATATTAGTAGTAAGAAAGAAGGCATCTAATCAGTCCCTAAAGAATATAATTGATACATGACTAACACAGGGCTCTTTCTAACATAGGGGAAACAAACTTACTCCATCTTGGATGTAGGCAAAAGCATATATAATCAAGATTTAGAAGGGCACAAAACCCAGGTGTTTCTTTAGACCTTCAAATGAACTGTCTCCAAAACAACAGGTGATTAAAGTAAAGGATTTATTGTAATCTGCTTACAGTCCTTTGCAAAGACAGACATGTTTTTGCATAAAGATATAAATTGCTTCATTTTAAACTAATTTAGTGTGTTTTTTAATTATATGAAGAAGTTCTGGTGAATTATGAATTGTACCAAACCAAGATTTTTAAGAGCAATATGGTACAAAAATAAGAGCCGACAGACAATTTGGACTGGGACAGGCATTCAACAGTGAATTTAGAATATGGCTTTGCTGTTTAATCAAGCAAAGTTACCCAGAGACACACAAAGAGCCAGTAACTTTGTTAATACAAAAAGCTGATGCAGACCGTCTCTATCGCAGACCTGGTTACATCGAAATTCTGATTTCATATAAAGTAAGTCTGAGCTAAAAGCTGCTCTTGTCAGCCATTTCCTTTCTAGACACTCCCAGTCTGCATGCTGTGTATTTATCACCTTCCAAGTGTGGCTTTCATATTGCTGTGCATGTAAGTAAGTTGGCTGTGTTTACAGATCTGCCTACAAATTAAATTCTTGAAATTGCAAATTAGATAAGAAAAACTCCTCCCTCTGAGTACAGCTTTCACAGGTTTCCCCTTGCATAAGGCAGGTGTCTTTGGAAAGACAAGGTAATGTTGCCTGCATGGTGAACCCTGGAGAAAAGTGTGGCTCCGACGCTGCCTTCTCTTGGCCTTGGGCTTCTCCAGCTACAGCTTTTAGGTTTCGGAAAAAATGCAATTTCACTGAGTACCTGATGATTATTATCACTTTTAAAAGATTAATTTGGCCTCTATTCGAAGTAGTTTTATTTAGTGCAATCGAACTGTTAAGTTTCCCCAAAGAGATGTATGTTCGTGGTTTGGGGCAAGAGAAAAGCCATAAATTGCAGTGTCAAACAGATTAATGAATTACAAATTTTAGTGCCACTGTCTTGCTTATATGTCTGTAGTTGTTTTTTTTTTTTTTCTCCAAAACAGTTTACGTATAAAATTTGTTGTTAAAACCTACCTTTTAAAAATCTAAAACCCTCTCTAAAGGTCGTGCGGTCTCCACGCCATTCTGATGGAACTGTGCGAGCGTGCATCTTCCCGCTGCACCCTGCCAAGACCTGCGTGTCCCCATGACCAGTTCCAGGAGTGCAGAACCCCTTTCCAAGACCAGACGTGAACGTGTCACCTTTTACAGATACAGAGAGTGTGGAATTTTTTTTTTCCCAAAGGAGAAAATTCTGTTTTGTAAAATGAGGGGAGAATCTGTGCTTGCTGAGCCCTCGCGCTTCCACAGTCTCATTCATTCTCCTGGAGCTGAT
>NW_006431918.1:9691561-9710132 GCF_000325575.1 Pteropus alecto | reverse complement strand
CTAAAGCTGTGCACGTCCAGGACCTTCTCCCACACTCGTGTTGTCAAGTGACACCTTCAGGGAGCTGCAGACACCACAGCATGTTGTTCCCCGCTGGAAGCAGGTGAAGGAGAAGCCAGGACACGTGCTCAGGTCCCACGAGCAGCCCCCGCGGGAGACCAAGGACAAAACGCAAGTACAGAAAAAGTAGAAAGGCTTAAAGACAACCGAAGAGGTTCAAGTGTGGTTATTTACAACAGAGACTGTAAAATGGCAAATTAGATATGAAGCTAAAAAAGGCACAGCTTCCCTTTCTTAAACACACTGTAAACGGTTCATTAGGCATGCAGAACATTTCACTTTACAAAAAATTTTTTTACCTTGTTTAGACAAAGATAGTACTTAAATAGTCTCCAGCAAAATAGAATTCTTTCAAAAATACTTTTCCATTCATCCTATTAACCACTGAAGTTGCTTTTTTTTTTGTTTTTTTCTTTGTTTGTTTTTGTTTTTTACGTGTCTCATTTACAAAAGTTCCTTATACCTTATTCAGGTCCTTCACAATTTATACATACAGTAATGTACAGCACAGCAAAAGACTGCAAAAAATTATTTGTAAAGCCAACACAATAGATACTAGAAATTGAAACCAAGGCATTTGTTTTAACATCTTATCCATTCTAATTAAATAATAAATGGACGCTAAAGGGCGTGGATGCCAGTGATGCTGAGGAACGGGGGCAAGGAAGAGCCAGAGGGGGCGCTATGCCACGTGCTCTGTTATTACACAACAGGAATCTGTATAGATTTTTTCTTTTTTTGTTTTTTTTAAATAACAAAAGAATATTAATGCCCCATATAGACTATATGTTTTATGTGCAAACCAAGGGTAAGCTTTAAAAAGTCCGTTAGTCCTTGAACCCTTTTAAAACAAGCGAACAATACCAGAAACTACATGGCATAGTTAAAACTTCCATCTGTTAAAATATCAAAATCAGAGAGTTATTGACTAGATATGGCTTTTCATCCAGAGGAACGTGTTTCTAAAGCGCTAGGGACAGGAGAGGGAAGAACACTTTAGACTGTTCAGGTCTTGCCAAATCCACGTCTAACTGCTTTCCCAGCTCCAAACCCTTGACATGACTTTAAACTTGAGAAACTGCTAAATAAGTGTGAATCAACCATCACATGTTAAAAATATGATTTCCTGGGTCCTTCGAGGGTACGGAATAACACAGGGACACTTAAGGCAAAGTTCTGGTGGGACGTCCTCCGTCACTTCCTGTGAAAGTAAAGGGGCTTGGCGTTCCCGGATTCCACTTTTGGCAGCTGGTCGCTGATGATCTCCACCAGCATCGCGGGGAACTCCACTTTCAGAGCCTGGGACTCTCGGAAGGTATAGAAGCAAAATTCCAACAAGTCACTCACCAACTGCAACACAGACAAAGAGAGGACGTGACATGAAGGCCTGACTTCTGTCCCTGGACCACTCTGTGTTATAACTCTGTGTAAACTCAAAAGAGCAACGCTGGGAATCCAACCAGGAAATCAAGGTCAGTGAAGCAGCCCGATTCATTTAGCAAAGTCATCTGTCCTGGGGGAGGCAGAAGGGAGGTCATGTCTCCTGGCATGTAATATGCCTTTCATGCAAAACAGACGCAGCCGAGAGCTGTGTACTGTTGAGGATTAGACATGTCAGTGACTCGGGAACAGTAACAGGTCACTGAATTGCTCTCATCAAATTCTTATTTCTAAACGTGTGAACTAGGTGTGGCAGGCATGTTGACGCTGAATGTTTGTGATGGGCCTTCCTGAGGCTGTAAACAAGTGGGCTAGGGGTGGAGGCCCAAGGCCCACGTGGCAGATACCCAGGACCGTGAGCAGCAGGACAGAGCGCCTTAACTGGCAGGTGTCATACCCACTTTAGGTCTGGCTTGGCCATGCCAGTGGAGCTGTGACCATGAGGGCAGCCAGCACTTTCACCGGCAGCCCCCTGGCCTTCATCCTGCCACCGTCCTTCCTCCCCCAGGCTTCCTGCCCTGAGCTGGGGACAGGGCTCAGACTTCTCAGTCATTTTCTTTTGAAATTTCTTTGGCTTCACTGACATACAGTTGGCATATAATAGCGTATAAGTTTAAGGTGTACAATGGGTTGATACACTTACATATTACAAAATGATTAGCTAACACCTCCATCACTTCATATAATTACTATTTCTTTTTTGTGGTGAGAATACTTAAGATATTCTCATTTGGCACATTTCAAGTATATAATACAGTAGTATTTGCTATAATCACCATGCTGCACATTAGATCCTCAGAGCAACTAGAAGTTGACCAACATCTCCCCCAGGCCCTGATAATCTCCATTCTACTCTCTGTGCCTCTGAGTTTAGCTTTTTAAGATTCTGCATGTAAGTGAAATCGTACAGTATTTGCCTTTCTCCATCTGACTTAGCATAACGCCGTCAAGGTTCATCTATGTTGTCTCTTTCTTATTGCTGAATAAGAATTCCATTGTGTGTATGCACGCTATACTTTCTTGGTGTGTTCATCTGCTTCATCCACTTTGTATTGCAGGCTGATTTTGAGAGAGCGAGTGGAAGCATCAAGGACAACTTTGTTTCCTTGCCTGTCCCTACTCTGTGACCCAAGGACCTTTCTCATCCTCCTGGAACTGAATCGCTCCCAATTCTGTAAGTTAAAAAACACTACCACCACCCACAAATGCAGTATAGCATTACTACTAGTTGCATTCTATTTACTAGGAATATAATTTCAAATCACAAAATATACTGCATTTTTTTCTTTGCTTAATTCCATATCCCATTAGAGGTTAAATGACTTTTGGTCATTTCCCACTATAGTAAAGCAGGCAATATTAATGTTAAATGTCATAAAATTGATTCTGGTGAAGACACATCTGTAACTTTACCTCACGATTTTTTAAAACTCGATTAGCAGGCTTAAATTGGGTCGGAGAGTAAATAACTATGGTAAAGGCCTTCATTATAAACCAGGAATTGAGAAAATCTCATTGGGAAAAAACGTCTGGTGCTTCTGTTTGCGCCTGCGTGCGTCCTCCGTCTGCAGTATTATTCCCTACGCAGGGTCCAGGACTGGGTAAGTGTCCTGCTCCCGCAGGACGCTGGGTCCTGATGAGCTGGGAAACAGCCCGAGCCACCGTCTGCTCTGGGCAGGTTCACACATAGGTAACTAACTGCTCTGCAAATGCTGTGCCTCAGTTTCTGCATCTGTAAAATGGGGTGATGTGCATCCGCTTCATAGGGGCGTTTAGAAGGGGCTGAAGGTGTGAAGCGCGTGGACACTAATGCTCAGTCCCGATGTCGCTCGGGACGTGCTGCTCGGGCCACTCCTCTTTAATGCCATCCTCACCCTGGTCCCCAGTTCCTTCAACTGTAAAACATCGTTTTTCTTTGTGGAGTACAGTTTATTAAACCTGCTGAGTCATCTTTGTGTAACTTAGTCCTCAGGCCCCCCTTCTATAAAGTGACAGAACTTTGTTCTCTGCCTTTCCAGGAGATTCTTAAAATAGAAATGGGATGGCAACTTTCTTAATTTTCTTTTTTCAGTGGCAGGCCAGTGGCCGCGAAAGCTAAAAGCCATGCTGGGTCCTGCTCTCCTAACGTGGTGGCATAAATGAGTCAGCAGTGCCGACTGGGGGCCATGCCCTTTGAGCGGGTGGAGACAGCAGAGTCCTGAGCACCACAGCCATGCGGTCTGGGATGAGAGCGAGTGTCAGATCACTCACCAGGTGTAGAGCAGTGGGAAGCTTGTTACCCGGACAACTGACATCTGAACAAGCTACTGCGCAGGGCCACTTAGAGATTATATTTGTAAGTAGGAGACGGCAGTGCCAGTTGTATGCGATCGGAGATGTAGAGCAGAGTAAATCAGTCCCTCTGGGACAGCATGCACGGGAGCACCCCTGTGAGACTGTTAATTAATGGGGAAAGGGCCCAGGCCATCTCAGTGCTTCTGTCCCTGTCTGTAACATCTGCTGATGTGGTTTCAGCCGAGCATTGCCTAGGAGATGCTGAGAAAACCAGAAGGGAGAGAGGCCAGTGGCTCAGCTGTTTTTCCTTGCAGGTTGGCTGGGGACAAGTGTCCCAGACACTACTCACTAATGCATATTAACCTGGGGCTGGCATTTCCCGCCCACCTCTGTTCTATGTTCCACAGACTGAGAAAGCAGCTTGTTTCCAGTCATGAGCTGGTACCCAGAGCTTCTGTTTACAGTAAGTGCCTTGGCCAGCAGTAGAGATGGGGGCATGGCAGGGCGGGCGTGAGGGGGTGGCCTGGCAGCTCCAGGCGGGGCATTTAACCCTGTGAACACTTGTGGGGAGGATCTCAGTCTTGGGGTGGCCAGGATTCTTGAGGGCTGGAGGGCTGGAAACTCAGGGAACCTTGGCAGCTATGAGAAGGCAGTGGCTGCTTCCAAAGGCTGCCAGGTCCACCCTGCCCCGGGACAAGGCTGTAAACCTTTTCAGGACTCAACTGCGCCAGTGCCTGCAGTTGGTGAGGTCAATATCCAAGCCAGGTGCCCCCAGTCACTGGTTGAGAACGTGGGCCATTCTGGTCCAGGCTGCAGGTTCGCTGACCCTTAGAGCCCTCCCACCACCCTCTCCAGCTCTGACCTGCCACAGCCAGTGGGCCAGGACCCATGATCCCTGGCCCTTCCTTAGCAGATGTTTGAGGTGGGGTAGTGCTGCAGTATGGGGACACCAAGGAGGCACAAGGAGGTGACTACGCCCTGAGAGCTGGGCCAGAGTCACATACTAAACAGCTGGGCTGGCAGAGATGTTGACCAGCGAGTGGACATTGGTTTGTGTGCCAAACTTCTGTGTCTAAAGTCATGCTACACATATGCACAGACACATGTTGGGGGGAGGGCACAGCAGGCGGGGCCCCTGCCCGAGCCCAGAGACGCCAGGAAACAAGGCTACAAATAGGCACAGTACATATGCCCTCACCAGATGCTGTCCCCAACCCCTGCAGGGTAAGGCTGGCCACTTCCCCCAGTACAGAGAGTCAGTGGAGATGGGCCAGGCTGTAGTCACACCCTGGAAGGTGGTGCTAGATGGTGGCTATGCATCACTAAATGACCACAGATAGTTTCTAGTTAGAACCCCCCAATCACTATTCCCCCTGCAAAATTGGGGAAGAGCTGAGTTCATCAGCACCTGCCACGGTTCTAGTGTGTGTGGTGGGGAGAAACCAGGACTTCTCAAAGACCACCTTTTCAATCACTTCAGGACAACTCTGTATGGACAGCCCTCCAGGAATATTCCAGAAGTTTCTCTGGACACTAACTTGGCATGGAATGAGTTTTCAGAACCGTCACTCATTCTCTTCAGATGATGTGAGTACCAGCTTTCACTGCACGTCTCCCCGCCCACTCCCTACAGTCGCTCTCCTGGCCCCAGCTCCATGGAAGGAACCTAGTCTGAGAATCCTTCCTCTCTGAACTCACATATGCCCTATTTTGTCTTTCTGATTTACTTGTCAATTAGCCAAAGAGCCAGGGGGCACCATTTTACCCTGTGATTCACATCCCTCACCTCTGTAACCTTTCACATTTGTAGCTCCTTGAAGACAGGAACTGCCTGTGCCACCAGCATTCAGGAGAGGCCCCGCCCTGCCATGTCTGAGCAGCCCTGGTAAGGAGCTGAGGCTCTTCCAAACTCATAAGTGCCCAGGAATAACATTTAAACAGTATTTTTTCAGGGTAGCATGTTGCTAGTTTTAAATACAAACGCAAAGCTAACCTTTTTCACCCTTTTCTGTCATTCTGATTTCCTTTAACTTAGGTTGGGTTTTAAGGTGACTTCATATGCACATCATGCCACGGGTGCCATGAGCCCCATCCCTCTTCTCAGGGGAGTAGGAGGGTTACAATGACAAAAGCTCTATGCTGTTTGCCTCAATTGCAATAAGAGAAATGGCCTGACCTGCCATCTCAATATCGATTCCCACTGGTAATACCAAGCTGGATGGAGAAGCAAGAACCCTAATTATAATCAGTAACAAGAGTTCAACATTATTAGGAGTCAGAGAAAGTCTCGTGCAACGACTTTTTATTCTGTACAAAATGCATCTGGCAGGGTCACGGAAGTTTAGCTGGACACTTAGCATGAGTTATGCAGCCTGACGGGCCACAGCTGTCAGGGTGGCAGAGGAGCCTGGCAAGGTCACAGTGACTGAAGTCACCGTGGCACAGCCACTGAGTGGTGCCAGAGCTCCCAGACAGACGGTGCCAGCCACCCTGGGGTAGGGCCTCGCACAGCAAGCTCATGCTAAGTTATCTGCTGACTCTGGAACTCTCACCTAATTCGGATCTAGCTTTTGTCTGAAATAAGCATGGGGGGGGAGGGCACGAGGCTTCATTTTTAAAGATCAGAATTTTAGCCAACTATATTGATGGAGTTAGGGGCAAAGATAAGAGCTCCAACCCTAAATAGTGATAGAAACTACCAGTGACTGCGTGTTCCAGGAGCTCCTGCAGTTGCATCATGAACATACGGTGCACTTCCTTCAGAGCCCCTCACAGGCCAGGGTGGGAGACACCTGTGCAGGTGGGGACTCCTGCTTTTTTATGGCTGGTGATTTCTCAATAAAACACAACAGTAACATGCTGTAAAAGAGCCCCCAATGTAGTAGCATTTATTTCTACACCAGAAGTAAATATAACCTTTAACAACAAGGTGATACCATTATTTACTTGTGGATTCCTTTTGAAAACGCAGGTCCCACTGCTCTGCTGAGCTTGAGAGTCTAGAAGGCCTCCTAGATGTGACCAAGAGAAAAAAGATCGGCGAGACCCCCCTGAGAAGCGATAGAAGCGTAAGATGGCTCCTCCTTTTTGTCTCTCCCTTTTTAAGAGTTAGACATCCATCCATGAACAAATAGGAGCTGTGGGCACCAGCACTGTATGCCAAGAGACTTGGGAAGAGTCTTCCCCACCTGTGGATCCAGCCAAGCAGCGAACTTGCCCCAACCCCTCTCACCAAAGTCAGGGGAATGCACCTGGAGAGTGCTGATCTGGGCAGACACCCACAGACAAAAGAGAAATTGAATAGGTCCAGTCTTCCCAAGGGGAAATTCCAGCATGCGATCGGACCAACCCCTCCCCACCAAAACGAGTTTGAATGCAGCGGAGATGGTAAGAACTTGACCAGCACCCCACACACAACAGTGCACGGGGCTGAACTATCATAGGGCGGTGATGTCCCCTATGGAGGAGAGGGGGAGAGCAGTAATGAGTACCTGCCTACCCCAGTGGTGCAGGTAGAGAAGCCCCTTTCCAGCAGTACCAGGATACTGAGGTAGGACCTCCAGGACTGGGAGGAGGAAGGGGACTTATATTCTGCTGCTTCCCTAAAGAGCATTAAAGGAACAAAGTTCCTGCTTGGGAGCACCATACCTGGGGATACTGGGTCCACAGGTACCCCAAGTGCAAAATCCATACCTCTCCCCACTCTGGCTCTTGGTGTGAATTTCCAAGTCTGGAAGCAAGGGCAAGGCCCAATAGGGACTGCCCTCAGCGAACAGTCCTGGGTCTGGGAGAAACCACTAACTGAAGCTATAGCGCCACCTTCTGGAAAACGAGAAGCTTCCGGCAGCCAGCCAGGAGTGCTAAGAACCACAGAGGACGTAAACGCTTAGGAATCCTGCCACAAGAGGGAGCCATGCAAGAGTAACAGCAGTAGCCATTCAAAGGCAGAAAACCCCTCTATGCAACATCAGCACCAATGAACAGAATACTCATTTGAAGACAACGTGCAAAGATTTAAGGAGGTACCTGC
Source organism: Pteropus alecto (assembly GCF_000325575.1). Classification (NCBI taxonomy): domain Eukaryota; kingdom Metazoa; phylum Chordata; class Mammalia; order Chiroptera; family Pteropodidae; genus Pteropus; species Pteropus alecto. Next base: position 9,702,328 of record NW_006431918.1, on the reverse strand, counting down.
TACTTGAAATGAGAAAGCAATACAATACTACAACGAATGTTATCAAGGAAACATGTCATCAAAAAGTGATAATCTTCTAACAAACAACCAAGTACAAAGGCATGCAATTTTGTGATCTTGCTGATGAAGAATCCAAAAATCCCAGTTTTGAAGAAACGCAGCTAAAAGAAAACTCCAATTCATGAAAAAATAGGATCAATGAAATATTTACCAATAAGAAGAACCAAGGAGAAATTATGGCGCTGAAAACTAGTGAAATCAAAAATGTAATAGAGAGCATGTGAAATAGAGTAGAGCGAGTGGAACACAGAATAAGTGAGTTAGAGGGTAGGAAGTGTGCAGTAACCCAGTTACAGGAGAACAAAGAAAGCCTACATGATCTATGTGATTTCATCCGAGGAACAAGTATGAGAATAATTGGAATTCCAGAAGAAGAAGGGGGAGGGTAGAATATTAATAGCCGAGAACATCCCAAACTTGGGGAGAGAACTAACTGAATATCCAAGTTCAAAGCTAATAGATCGCCCTATTATCTCAATGCACAAAGACCTTATCCAAAATACATTATAATGAAACTGTCGAAAGAATTCTAAAAGCAGTCAGAAGATGATAGCTTAATGTGGGTTCCTTTGTAGGTTATCAGTGGTTTTCTCAGCAAAACCCCTATAAGCCAGGAGAGAGTAGAATTAGATATTCCAAGTGTTGAAAGAAAAAAAAATTGCCAGCTAAGAATACTGTCTGGCAAAGTTATCCTTCAGCTATGAAGGAGAAACACTTTCCTTAAAAGTGAAGATAATTCATCACTACTAGACCTGCCTCAGAAGAAATGCTGAAAGGAGTTCTTCAAGCTGAAATGAACAGAGGCTAATCAGTGACGAAAACATATGAAAGTATGCAACACACTGATAAATATTAGGAAACTCAGATTCTGTAATTGGATCATGTGTTGACCACTTAACTAAAGTATAAAGTTCAAAGGAAAAGAGTACTAAAAATCGTAGCTTCTATAATTTGTTAATAAGTACACATATAAAAACAGGTAAATAAAAATGAAAGAAATAAAAAGGGGAATGTAAGAGTGAAGCTTTTATAGTCAGTTGAAATTAAGTTGCTATCAGCTTGAAATGTACTGTTTTATTTATGGGCTGTCTTATGTCAGACTCATGATAACCATAAAGCAAACACCTGGAGTACATGCGCAGAAGGTAAAAAAAGAAACAAGGCATACCACTATGGAAAATCAGCCATTTACAAAGATAGGCTGAAAGAGAAGGAAAACGACCAGAAAGCAATAAGATGGCATTAGTAAGTTCTTACGTATCAATAGTAACTCTAACGGTTAATGGACTGAATTTACCAATCAAAAGTCAAAGAGTAGCAAATAAAATCCAATGAAAGAGGAGACATTATAAGAGACTACAAACAATGAGATGCTAACAAATTGGATAACCTAGGATATATAGAAGAATTCTTAGAAATAAAAGATCTGAACAGACCACTAATGAGTAAGGAGACTGAATCGGTAATGAAAAAACTCCCAACACAGAAAACCCCAGGACCAGATGGCTTCACTGGTGAATTCTACCAAACATTTAAAGGAGAATTAACGTCAGTCCTTCTCAAACTCTTTCAAAAACCTGAAGAGGGAACATGTCCAAACTCATCATATGAGGCCAGCATTACTCTAATACTAAAGCCAGACAAAGCACAAGAAAAAAAAAAAAAAAAAAACAGGCCAAGATACCTGATGGATAAAGATACAGAAATGCTCAACAAAATAGTAGCAAACCATTCAACACTTCATTAAAAGGATTATACATCATGACCACACAGGATTTATCTTCGAGATGGAAGGATTTTTTAAAATATGTAAATCAGTAAATGTGATAAACAGTAATAGATAAAAACCACATAATCATCTTAATAGATAACAGAAAAAGCATTTGACAAAATACAACATCCTTTCATGATAAAAACAAATTTGGATATGAAAGGAATATACCTCAACACAATAAAGGCCATAGATGACAAACCCACAGCTAACATTTTACTCAATGGTGAAAAATTGCAAGTTTCCTCAAAGATCAGGAACAAAGCAAGAGTGTTCACTCTCATCACTCCTATTCCACATAGTACTAGAAGTCCGAGCTAAAGCAATTAGGAAAGACAAAAATAAATAAAAGGCATCCAAATTGGAAAGGAAACAAAATTGTCATTATTTACACATGATATTATGTATAGAAAATCCGAAAAACTCAACCCCCAAATTATTGGGTTAATCAATGAATCAGTAAGTTCTAGGATTAAAATCAACATACAGAAATGTTACATTTCTGTATACTAACAACTAAACATCAAAAAAAAAAAAAAAAAAGAAATGGAATTATCCCATTCAAAATAGCAATAAAACACTTAAGACAGGATTTAACCAGGGAAGTAAAAGATTGATACAATGAAAACTGTAAGACTAAGAAATTGAAGACACATGTTCATAGATCCAGAAGACTTAATATTCTTAAAATATCCATAGTACCCAAATGCCATCTACAGATTCTACACAATCACTATCAAAATTCCAATATATTTTTTCATGGAAATAGAAAAAAACAATCCTAAAATTTGTATGGAGCCACAAAGACTCCAGATAGCCAAAGAAAGAAATCATGGGGAAGAAGAACAAAGCTCTAGGCATCACACTTCATTACAAAATAGCATAAAAATAGACACAGACCAAAGGAACAGAAAGGAGCCCAGAAATAAACACCTGCATTTATGGTCATCAAATATTTGACAAGGGAGCTGAGGACACTCAATGGGGAAAAAGTCTCTTCAACAAATGATAATGAGAAAACTGGATAACCACCTGCAGAAAAATGAAATCTGTCCCGTCTTACACCACTCACAAAAATTAACTTGAAATGGATTAAAGACTAAACATAATATCTGATACCATAAAACTCCTAGGAGAAAACATACAAAAGAATTCCTTGACATTGGTCTCAGCAATGATTTTTTAAATATGATAGCCAAAGCATAAGCAACAAAAGCAAAATTCAACTAGTGAGACTCAGTATCTAGAATATATAATGAACTCATATACTTCAATAACAACAACAACAAAATAACCCAATTAAAAAATAGGCAGAGGAACTAAACAGACATTTTTCCAAAGACAAACATATGGTCAACAGGTACATGAAAAGATGCTCAGCACCAATCATCAGCGAAACACAGCCACAAAGAGCTATCACTTCCTACCTGTTAGAATGGCTGCCATCAAGAATATAATAAGTGTTGACAAGGCTGTGGAGAAAAGGGAACCCATGTGCACTGCACGGCTGGGGGGACTACCAACTGGTACAGCCACTATGGAAAACAGTATGGAAGTTCCTCGAAAAATTAAAAATTAAAAAAATATTAAAAATCCTGGATCTGTATTCAAAGTAAATGAAAACAGGACATCAAAGAGATATATGTACTCCCATGTGGTACATGTATACAATGGGATATTATTCAGCCAAGAGAAAGAAGGAACTCCTACCATTTGCGACAACAATGTGAGGGCATTACGCTAAGTGAGACAAGTCAGAGAGAGAAAGACCAGTATTGTAATGGTATCACTTATATATGGAATCTGGAAAAGCCAAATTCATAAAAACAGTAGAATGGTGGTTACCAGGGGCTGGGGGGTGGGGGGCGGGGAGAATTGGGACGATGTTGTTTGAGAATATAAGCTTACAAACCAAGAGATAAGTCCTAGAGATCTAATGCGCATCACTGTGATTACAGACAAAAAGACTGTATTATAAACTTCAAAGTTGCTAAGAGACTAGATCTTAATGGTTCCCACTACATAAAAAAAATGACCGTTATGTGATGTGTGATAGAGGTGTTAGCTAATGGTGGTTTTCATATGCAACATAAATGTATCAAAGTGACATGTTGTATACCTTAAACTCACACAATATTATATGTCAAATATATCTCAATAAAAAAAGATACCCTTGGAAAATATCTAAGAGTGGTTTTTAAATACTCATCAGAAGGCATTTCACAGCCAAAAGCTTATTAACAGGAGAGCTCATGAGTGTAAGCTAAATTCTAAGCCTATACAAGGCATTTGGGGAATTTAGCAAAGATGATCTGGGGCTCTGAGATAGCACTGGAAGCAAAGATGCCATCTGGAAGGAGGCTCCTCTGTGGATTACCCCTTTTAAAAGGCTGCATTCCTCTGCAAGGGACAGTCTGCATGGACAGGGGGCATCTGGATTTAAGAGTGTCCCAGAAGCAGGAGAGAAGCCTCAATAGAGCTCTGAGTGCTCCGATGTGAGCTCTGCCTGCACATTCTAGGTAAGGGGAACCCCAGTGACGGTAGCCAAAGCCAGGGCTCCAGGCCAGAAATACTTGTGGCTCTGCTTCCTGAGAGGCAGGTGGGGTGGTCCTGTGGGTCTGATAGGGCTGCATCTGGAGTCCAGGCTGGTGCAGGCTTGAGCAGTCTGGGCCAGACCAGGCGCCCAGGAATGGGCTGGCTGCTGGGGTGGCAAGTAGGTGCTGTTCAACATCTCAAGAAAAACATCTCGAGAAAAACCATTTCTTAAAACTCACCCCTATCCATTATGAGTATCAGCTGAGGTCACATTTTAATCTGTTTGTCATTATTGTTATAATAAATTAAAAGCTAACCATTGATCTCTGGCCAGTGATGAATATTAAATCTTCAAAATGTGTTTTAGATGCTGTGCTAAGCAAGATGAGTTCAATTTCCTTCTAATTTTTTTGTGTTTAAAGTTATTTAATTTCCACCCTATTTAAGTTTCCTTGTATTATAAGCCTCGTTCTAGATTGCAGCTCCGCCTTCTTCTGAATAAGGTCTATTGTACACGGGAAAAACACAAAGAAAAATGACACAATGGAAAAGGAAAAAGTAGAGCTTCAAGATAAAGAGATAATTAGAACATTGCTGAACAAAGGAATTCTAATGAAAGGGTTGTTTTAAAATGTATTGGCACGCTACTGTATATAGAAGTATGAACTTTTCCTAATTTTGTTTTCAATATTTCCTAGTTCTTGCAAATGTACACTATGCTGAGCAATGTAAAAATCTAAACCAATTCATATTTATAAGTTACCAACTTTAATATCAGGTTCAATCAAGATAAAGCAGTTAAATCTTTATTTCAGTCTATAAAAGAAAAGGAACACTAAGCAATAGACACCACTAGCCAAGGGCAGCCTCTTCTGATCCAAGTACCTTACACCTGAGACCAATGATGTCATTAAATGAAATCAGGAGTCACCTGCAGGCTCAATCTGGCCTAATAACTGGTTTTGTAAGTTTTGTACATTTTGAAATGGTTGAAAAAAAAAAAAAACTAAAAGAACATTTGTGACATGTGGAAATCACATGAAATAGTTTTACTGGGACATAGCCATGTTCATTCAGATATTATCTGTGGCTGCTTTCAGGGTACAGTGCCAGAGCCGAGAAGTTGTGTGTTTCCTACCTGTCCTTTTACGCTCCTGGCTCCTGAATGAGAAGCCATTCCAAGGATTTAGTGACAGCTTATGGGAGAACAGGTTTTGTTAAAATATATAAATTGAGTATAAGATGTCTCCTGATTTCAGAAATATTAAAAGTGGGGAGAAAAAGTCTGAATCGAGATACGGTGGTACCTAGCTCTGGCTCCAAATATACAGATTCACCGAACTTTTAGGAAATGCTTTAGAAAGACCCTTTGTACACAAAGGGGTTGAACAGGATAACAAAAGGCACTGTCTAGCTTATAGGACTTAGAATCTATCACTCGAACGGAGAATCACCATGACTCATCTTCCATTTTTGACTGTTCTTTCAGGAGTCACTTCCCTCTGAACCTGTAGTCCCTGCAGGTTACAAACATTTACAGGTGATTCTCATTCATAGTAGTTATGTTCTATAAAGTCATGGCAAACAGTGAATTTGCGAATACCGAACCCTCAGTCCTAGGGAAAATACAGGGTTAGGTTCCCATGAGCCACTGGTCACAATATTTTCATTAAATGATCCTCGTTTAATGTGTCTCTGTTTAAAGACACCTCAGTTAATATATACTGCTGATTCCTGAGCACTGAACTCAAGGCCAAACAGCATTGTAAGTCATACCTGAATATAACTTACTGAACACACTTGCTTTCTCCACGAAGCACATCATAGCCCTCTTGATTTTAGGAACACGAGACAGTGCGTGAGCACTACATTTGGGGACAATTTTAAGTGGCAAATTCACCAAAAGAAATGCAAAAACTATGGCACTAAGTAGACCATGAAAAGAGCACTTGTTTACTGCATGAGAGCCGAAGCGAGAAGGGGGTGGCGGCTGGTTTGACCTTACTTGGGAACATGCACTTTGGGCAACTCAGCTATTTTACTGCTCTGCACACGACTGTCAACAACTGCAAATGTAACGTGAGTATTGATTTGGGGGCTACAAATAAATTTTAACTACTACACACATTTGTAAATGTGGAACCTGCAAATAATGACTGTGTGAAACCACATACACGTCTTCGTCCCTTTAACCATGACCTTCATAAAATCGATCAACTGGCATCTCCCTGGCCTTTTCAATGTCATTTCAAATGATCTGCCTTAGTCTAAAAATGGTGCTGAATGATAATGCTCCTCTTTCAACTGCTTAACAACGTCTCTCTCCCTTGTGAAAATTCTTTACTATTTGTGTTTATGTTAAAGATGACCTTAGGTTCAAGGCTCTCTTCCAGGGTACCGATGGCTCTCCGGTTTCCTTCCATCCTTGAAGCTCTGCTCTACGGAAGCTTTCTGCCCTCACACCCCTGCAGCCTTCTTCCAGACGCATCTGCACGGTGCGCCACAGGTAGCCAACTGCTCCTCAAACTCAACATCTCTGAACAGCATGATCTGAAGTAGATCATGTTTTGCCCAGGACAGGCTGCACTATTTGTGGGACCCCCTACTCAAAGATTCACTAAGTATTTCAAGACGGCAACAGCAGACCATTAAGCACAGTGATACCCTCTTATGTGTGGGACCCCAAAGTGACACCTCACCTACCTGGAGCAACGAGAGCAACCCGGGATCAGGGCTGGCTCTGCACTGATGTCTCCCAGAGGTGCTTTCCCTCCCCCGCTCCCGCCTTCTGGTCCTGGCTCACTTATGAACCAGGGAAAATACACTCGACCACTCTCTGTCTAAATTCTTTTCTCTACAAAAAGAGTTAAAAAAGTGAGTAAATATTACTATTATTCCCTTTTTATGGAGAAAGGAATTAAGATGAGGTGATTAAGTATAAATAGTAATATTTACTCATCCTTGTCTCATGGAGATATTAGAAGGATTTAATGACAGGGCTTAGGAAGAAAGGCACTAGGTAAATCCCAGGTATTATATGGTTATTTTATATTGTAAGAAGAGGGATTTAAATGGCATAAGAGGTGGGGATTTATTGACACAGGTGTTAGACAATGAGATAGTTTTCTAAAATCTTCTCTAGATACATTTCAGATTAGGAAGAGATTCCTGTGTGTTAGGTTAGATTTAGATGTGCTTTTCTATGAGCATGGCTTTTGGGACCCCCAGTTTCTTTCTACATGTATTTTTCCCCCAGAAAGCTCACCCTGTAGCATCATAAATCTAAAAAGATTCAAGTGGGAATGGAATGCTCAATTCATTTATACCTCCCCAAACACGACAAGGACCTAGTTTCCCTCCAGCATCCTCGTAAAGTTATTCTCTTACAGATTTTCAGAACTAGCTGTGAACAAAATGTCATATGTTTTCTACACATACAACTTAGGAAGCATTAATAAGCCAAAGAAGTAGTTATCACAAGAAAAAAAAAAAATTACTCTTAAATTGGGAGAAGAAAACCTCATTTTGCCAGGAAAGGATTAAAAGAAACAAACTACTGCCTGACACTATTATAAGTTCATGAGAGAAAGATTTTGACAACCAAACCAACAAAACCCATGAACTGGAAGAACATACTTGCAAATCGTGTATTAGATAAGCAGTTACTATCCAGAATATATAAATAACTCACAACAACAACAAAAAAAACTAAAAATGGGCAAAGAACTTGAATAGACAATTCCCCAAAGAAGATGAATGGCCAATAAGCATGTGAAAAGATGTTCAACATCACCAGATATTAGAGAAATACAAACCAAACCACAATGAGATACCACCCTAACACCCATTAGAATGGCCATTATCAAAACAAAAGCAAATAACAAGTGTTAATGAGGATGCAGAGAAGCATACCCTTGTACCCTGTTGGTGGGAATATAAAAAACTCGAAGTTTGGTGGTTCCTCAAAAATATTAAAGAATTATCACATGACCCATCAACTCTAATACCGAAAGAACTGAAAACAAGATCTTGAAGATATATCTGCACACCCATGTTCATAGCAGCATTATTCACAATAGCCAAGAGGCAGAAGCAACCAAAGCGTCTATCAACAGATAAATGGATCAACAAAATGTGGTATAAATATACAATAAGACCTTAAGATGGAAGGAAATTGTGATACATGCTGCAACATGGATGAATCTGGAAGGTAATATGCTTAGTAAAACAAGGCCTCAAAAGCCAAATACTGTATAAGTTTACATGTATGAGGTACCTGGGGTAGTCAAATCCATAGGTAAGATGGTCACTGCTGCAGCTACAGGGCAGGGAGTAGGGCGTTGTTTGATGGCCATAGGGTTTATTTGACAGATGAGTTTAGGAGATTATTTGCAGAACAGTTTGAAAACACTAATGAATTATACAGTTAAAAATGGCTAATGAGGTAAATTTTATGTTTGTATTTACCATAATTAAAAAAAACAAAAAAACTCCTGTATTGAAGTTTTTTCTCATTTCTCTCAAATCTACTATAAGTGCATCTTAGAATATTGCCTGGCTATAGACCAGCAGTGGGTAAGCACTATCTTAAATAGTCTAAGCATTAGCCACTGAAAGTATTACATGTTTTAAGTCAATCTTTTCCAAAGAGATAAGGAAATAACCCAGATTTTACATTAAGGCAGACCAACTGAAGAAGATAAAGTTCTGGGGCTGCAGAAGGAAATTAACTGTCGTTACAGTTAAGGTGTAATATGAAAGTGGTGGGTGAGAAAGGGCGCGGGGTGACTATCACTGATAAAATCACGACTTGAAATGCACGGCCAGCTCTGAGGAGTCGTGGCTGCCTTTGGTGCCAAACTCCTATTTATACCTCTATCTCTTCAGTGCCACACACATCTATATCTGTATACAGTGCATACGTGTATTAAGTATACAGCATACATATATATGTATATAGTACATAACGAAGCTTTCACTAATTCAAAATTATACATGGGTCAAAGTACATAATAAAGATTATTTGGGCTTATTTACAAAGATAGGATTTGCTAAATTACTGTGATTTCTTTGCTGTACTTAAAACATGTAAACACAAAAACTGCATGTTCCCTCAGCTACATTCAAAATGATTATTTATACACATGTCACGTAACGGAAAGACTCATACTTTCCTATTAAAGCATTTTTGCTAAGCTTTACCGGACACCACCTTGATTTTTTTAAGTTGACGTTTGTCGTGTTTGCTTTCTGGCTTCTGATAGTTACTGGGCACCTGGTGAGCATTACCACAAGTTAAATCTCTCAGCTGCTATTCACAGTCACCTCCTCATTGCTATGGCTACTGAAAGTTTTCAGATTGTTTGCTGACTGACCTTCCACAGCTTCTGCCCCTCTGAGCCCTCATTTGCACAGTGGGGGGCTTACACTTTTCTGGCTTGTCCCCTGTGTCGCTCTTTTTGCCAACTCATCGTACCTCAGCAGCAGCTCCTTCACAGACTCTGCAGGCACCTTCCCAATTTTGGTCCCATGGACGTTTTTCCCTCTGACGTTTTTCAGGTCTGGGCCCTTTTCTAGCCACAGTGATGCCTGGGCAGTTCCATCTGCCCCAGGCCTTAGTGAGCACCATGTGCTGCCACCTTCTGAGTCTGCATGGGCACTTTGCCTTCCTTCTCTTCACCTCCACAGAGCCCATTGCTCTGAAATATCGTGACGTTCCCCCCACCCCTGGTACCCTAAGAGCACCTCAACTCCAGTACATCCAAAACACACTGAGCATCGCCTCTCACGAGGCTCCTGCCCTCCCCTTCTCCTTGTGCTAGGGCTGCCTTGCCAGCTACCTGTGTCCAAATCCTGGGTCATCCTAGGTCCACTTCCTTCTCTCTCAACCTCCACATCCTGTCAACACCAAGAGCCATCCATTCAACTACCTGAGTACCTCCTTGGTCCCCCAGCCACCCCTGCTCTAACTCAGCCCCCCACCTCTTACCTGGATCACCTCGCCAGCATCCTAATTGGCCCTTTGTCCCTCCCGCCCCTCCTCTAATAGTTCTGTACATCAGCATTGTCCAGCACGACTTTCTGCAAGGCCCTAGTGGTGGCAACCAGCCACACGTGGCTACTGAGCACTTGTGACCAGTGTGACTGGGGAACTCGGGTTTTTAATTTTAACTAATTTACATGTAAATAGCCACATGTGGCTAGCGATGTTCACATTGAGCAGAGCAGCTCTATATTCTCTACAGATGTGCTCAAAACTCCTCAGTAGTTTTCATAACATGGTTCACAGATCCTGCCATCGTCTTCGTCCTCATTTCTCGCCTTCCCTCCCTGACACTCTTGGATACAATGACATTCTCCATTTCTCAAAATCACCATGCTTTCTCTCCCTTGGGATAGGA
>NW_006431918.1:9679317-9691358 GCF_000325575.1 Pteropus alecto | reverse complement strand
GCTTCCCTTTATCTGTCCTGTGAACTCCTGCTTTATCTTCGGGGCTCAGCTTGGCCACAGTTTCCATCACTTCACGCCGTGGGCAGCACCCACCACTTCCCCACGTATGGTGCTAGCAGCCCGTACAGAGCAAGCAGCATGCAGCGTTTTAGCTCCCAGTTTACTTGTCTATTCCCGGTGAGACGACGTGCTCTGCAAGGGCAAAGACAAAGTCTCCTTTGCTGCTGCTGCATCCTTAGGACCAGCACCGTGCCTGGCCCGGCGGAGGCTGCTGCCTGTGTGCCCGCTGGCCAGGGGGCTCACATCCCAGAAGCGTTGCCCCCACTTGGAGGCAGAGCCCCTCACAGCACTTCCTTCGCTCGCCCCCATGAAGACTGTTCCGAAAGCGCAACTGATACAGGAATGGCTCGTTCCACAGAATATACACAACTGGGCACTGAAAGTATCTTCTCTCATACAGTGTCCTGGTTATTCAGATACTCCTCCAACAGGTTTAGGAAAACAGTAATTCAGCTATTCTGCTGCCTCACACAATATGAATCAGCTGCAAACTAGGGGAGCCCAGAGAGACTAGATCATGACCTTACACCGTTAATGTGTGATCAAAGAAGGAGCGACAGGTAAGGACACCCTTCATATCTGCGAGGAGTTAGCAGCTTCCAGCTATGAGCATGTAAAACTCAGTGATCCTTGAACCAGCATCTAGACCTTTCCACATCACACCCAAAGTCATCAATTCCGTTTACTCATGATATTGAAATAATAGAACATTCTGACCTATTTTTTCCATTTCTCCCCATTTTTGGTTTTAAATATATTTGATGCTTTTTTCCTAATGATACAAACAAAAACATTTTAAATGGAAATAAGCACTTATTGGCACAATTCACCCAGGGCAATACATTCTGTACTATCTTATACCCCTGAATTGAGAAATCGGTAAGGTAAATGCTGGTCCCTCTCTACTACAGGAATGCAGAAACGGATACGGAAAACCATTAATAACTCTTCCATTGGTTTCACCAACTAGACAAAAAGTAAAACCTGACATCTCAATTATTCATTTAACGCAGAATCTTTACCCATGAAGATTTCTTTTTCCGGAGGAGTGGGTCCTCACGTGACTTGTGTCCTCCTCAACCCCTGTGCCCTGGGAGATAGGCCCTGCTCACTTAGCTGACTCTGGAATAAACAACCCTCCCTTTTTTTAGAATCTTCTTAGTCACGGTCTTGTTAAAGAAGAAAGCAGTATAACACTGCTAACAATTATATTGAATAGCTGTTTAACTCGGGATGTGGCTCTGAATCTGGATCTTACACACACGTGCATGTGGAACTGCCAGCACTGGGCACCTTATCACAGATACAGAATTAAATAATCTCCTTTCACTGTGCCCTGAGCGATGAGGAGAGGGACATCTCCACGCGCTGCCGCAGCACGGTGAGCCTTGCCATGAGCAGTGTCTGAAAACACCCTGGACAAGGGTTTTCCTTTTCAGTTCACCAACATCAGCCCTTCCTGATGGTCCCGTCACAGCAACCTGCCATCATCTCCATCACCAAGCACCTAAGGCTGTTCAGCGAATTAGAAAGTGGCTCAAGCACGGCCCCGCGTTTTTAACAATAACTTCAGTCCCCCCGATAGATCCTCGCAGGAGGCACAGAAAGCTGACGCTAGTGAGCACTGGACCTGGAGTACCGTGGACGTGCTGTGTACTGACTGAGTCTGCGTGCTTCCGGCACCACAGTGTGTGGTGGTCTTTGCTGCCCATTTCCCCGCTTGATCTCGCCCACGTTAGACTGTCGTCTCCTGGAAGGCATGTGCTATGCACTTAAACGGAAATTAAAACTGCCTGATGGATGCTCTTCAGTGGTACAGACATGATTTGGGGCAAACTCAACCATAGTCTGGGAAAAGGGGAAGCAAAGGGGTGAGCAGTGGTTCAGTGACTCGTGTGGCAGATACCACAGCTCCTGTGTTATTTCATTCACTTCTCACTACTCTCTATAAGAAGGCGTCATTCCCATTTTACAACTGAAGAAACTGAAGTCTGGAAAATTTAAAGTGCTCGAGTTTACCGACATGATGGTGCAGCGCCCCAGGCTCTGCTCTTTCTGCCACCTCTGGGGCCACATTTCTGTGGCAGACTCCTATTTTGGCCTCAGAATGTTTCTTAAGACAAAACGACGAGAAAGACATAACACAATTCAATGTGAAAGCTGCAGACGGCCCAAATGGTGGGCCGAGCCAAACCTGTGGCTCGCATTCTTCCGTCTGTGGTGAGAAATGCTTAAAGTAGGTTTGCATCTATCTCGAAAACACCTATAAGGTAGTCATGAAGGAAATCACCTCTACCACAGCCCGGATGGAAAAGCACTAACTAATTAAATGAGCAATGAGCATCTCAAAATAATTGAATAGTCTAGTTTCAGCTATTTGCAGCAATATTTCTTTTGTTGGTGGCTGTGTTCCAGAAACGTAACGCCCTCTTCACGTAAAGAATGAAGAGCCCCCAGCGTGCACATGCAGCAGTTCCTGTGTTACCAGGTGTTCCCCAACTCACTCTGCCCACCCGCCCTCCCCAACCCTGGCAGAAGGAAACCTTGGTGCCGAGAGCCGGCTAAAGGCAACCCACTTCAGCTGCTGAGCATCCCCTCAGGAACCACAGAAAGCAGTTATTCAGTAAAACGACCCTCACAGTGTTTCTTTTGGTCATGCAAAAAACAGGCGTCTGAGTGACACGCCTGTGCCTTCCCTGGCAACGGGTAGTTAATGCCTGGGTTTAACGATCACATGCAAAGACAAAAGTCTCCACACCGAAGCCTGCTCAGCTTATGTTGAGGGTAGCCTCACATTTTGTTCTGGGAACTGCTAAACATGCGTGGCATTTTAATACAGCACCAGGTCCACTGCCTTCCAGATGTAACCTGCGCCTCACAAAAACAATACTTTCCAGAAGATGCTAGGGAAGTTCCAAATGACTCCAGAGAGCTGGGGAGCTGCGCAGCTGTTTTTAATGTTCCCCAATGCTAGTTTTCTGGTCTCCAAAGATGCGCCAGCCTACGGCCTGAGGCTGCTATCAGCCTGGAGCTCTCCTTCATCACCAGAGGGGAGCTGCCACTGGCTACCGACAGACCTTGAGAAATTACTCTCCCGGCCTCTGTCTCTTCTTTCGTGATGTAAAGATCCTCTGTCATTCCCTTGGAAGCTGTCCATGACCCAGCCCAGCACAGCCGGCTCCTACACCATCTCAAAAGGGCTTTCCATCAACTTAGAATAAACACTAGTGAGCCCCCAACTGCCACGTGCTCACGCACTCAGATCCCTCAGCACGCTGCCCTGTGCAGAGCTGTCCGGTTGTCTCAAGCAGGATGAAAGTTCCTGGAAGCCAGGCTTCGGGTCTCTTCCCTCAGTACACTACCTGGCACCTTTAGACACTAAAGTATTTGTTGAATGAGATGAACATCTTCCTCCATCAGACACGTGGGATTCCAAAGGACAGGCATTCTGTTCACTTGCACCTTTGGTCCTAGAACATGACAGGGGCTCATCGATATGAATGAATGAGCACACATGTGCTCAAAGGTCCCACTGCCCAGGTGACCAATTTCAGCACCTGACTACCTTCTGCCTTGCATTACACACTAGCTGCCTCTCTAGAAACTAAGCTATTTGAGGGCTGAGCTAGTGTCGTACATTCATTTTTGTATCCTCTGTGGCCTTATCCATTTGATAGGTGTGAGGCACATTTTTGCTAGTGCATATACTGAACTAAAGTTGACTACAAGGCCATACGATAGTATGACCTTGAAACTATTTAATAGAAAAAGGGTAATTTTTGCCTTTAAGAAACACTATCAATATCATCATTCAACATATAATGTTCTACACACTGATCGTAAGTCTTGGACTTCAGTAAATGAATAGAAGTTTCCAATAAATTAATTAGAAATGTGCTTCTTATACCCACAAGAAATTAATGCCATTCCTAGCAAGTGACTAGCTAGAAAATGACTGTTAATTGTCAAATCTCTCTAGAAGAATAAAGAATCTCTATGCTTTACATATAAAACCCAAACATTTGCAATGCTAAAATATATCCATTCCTAGGAGTCTGACCACAGCTGCTTTCTTTGAAACTTTTTTTGGGGAAAGACTGATGTTCAGAGGGCTTATGATCCCTTTAAGTTGCTGACCAGTTCAAATATTTAACTGCCACCCTCTTTCAGAGAATGTTCCTGTCGCTCGCCTTGGCCCTGCTCTGCCAACATGTGTGTGCACCATGTCGAGAAATCCACATGTCCTGTGAGCTGTGCACGTGTCTTGAAAATGAGCTGTGCATGCATGTCCTAAAATCTATAAACATGTGTCCTGAGGGGTGGCATAATATGCATGCTTTTTAAACAGAACATTGATTTACATTCATAGGGTTCTTATTTGCGTGACCCTTAGGAACTAATACTCATTTTTCGCAAGGTGATTAGAACTAGGCTCTGAATACAGAGCCAGTCATTGTGTAGCTCTTTGTTCCCTGGAAGAAGATTCTACAAATGTTGATTCATTAATTTACTCTGATGAAAACGCTGTAGGCAGTCTCGAGTCTGAGTAAGCGTGAATGTTAGAAAGGTTTCTCTAGACTTACAATGCATTTTTCGATGTTCTGTCTGGAATAGAAATATAAATAGAGCTTTCAAGATGCTTCTGTTAGGCTACTTCTAAGAGCAAACATTTTTTTACACTTCGAAATAAAGGTTTTAGAATTAAAGTGATGCCAGTGATTTCAAAGAGAATGTTCTCCTTCCAAATACAGTTGAGTAGGATGAACTGGCCTTACCCTTCCACCAGAAACAACCAAAAATGCTCAGGAAAAAAATACATGAAAAAAGTTTTCAAGACACTACATATCAGTCAATGAAGGACAGCAATCTCTAGAAAATATAGGAGAAAAGCTTTGTGACATTGGCTTAGACAAGGATTTCTTAGATACACCAAAGGCATGACTCAAAAGAAAAAATAATCGATTGGACTTCAATAAGTCCATGGGAAACTCCTGCTTTTCAAAAGACATTGTTCAGGGAATAAAAATATAAGCCACAGACTAGGAGAAAACACTTGCAAATCATATTCTTATAATGAAATTGTATCTAGAATATATAAAGAACTCTAAAAATTCAACAATCCAATTACAAATAAACAATTTAATATTTTGTAAAAAATGAGCAAAAGATCTGAACAGATACTATACCAAAGAAGACATAAAGATGATAAATTAGCCCATAAAAAGGGAAATGCAAATTAAAAACCACAGTGAGACACCATCACACAGCTATTACAATGGCTAAAACTAGGAAGACCAGTCACAGCAAGTGGTAGCAAGGATGCAGGGCAATGTGAACTCGCACACACTTGTCAAGGGAATGTACAATTACACAACCACTTTGGAGAAGAGTCTAGCTCATAGAAAATGAAAACACACCTACTGTGCTCAAGGCATTCCACTACTACCTATTCACCCAAGAAAAAGAGCAATGTCCATTCCAGGACTTGTACACAAGTGTTCAGTGCAGCTTTATTTGTAATAGTTCCTGATCTGGAAACAACCCACATGCCCATCAATAGGGGACCGGACTACCAAAAAGTGGACTATCCACACCATGGATGCTACTCAGCAGTGAGTAGGAATGACCTACAGATATCTGCGATAGAACAGATGAATCTCAAAGTAATTATGCCAAGGGAAAGGAAGCCAGGCAGAAGAGACTACATACTATATGATTTGACGTATACGGAACTCTAGAATATATGAACTAATAGATTATATAACTCTAGAATACATAAACTCTAGAACATATAAAACTCTAGAATATATAAATGAACCTATGTTGCCAGAAAGCACCTGAGTAGCAGTAGGGAGGAGGAAAAGTTAAAAAGGGGCACAGGGAAAATGGTGGGGCGATGATGATACGTTTGTTGTCTCGGTTGTGATGACAGCTTCATGGGTGTACACATGTGTCAGACTTCTCAAATGGTACACTTTAAATATGTTCAGCTTATTTTGTATCAATTATACCTTAATTTAAAAAAAAAAACAAACTAAAAAAATATTGATTTTACAGAAAATCGCCAATTATGATATAGCTATTTGGCAGCTGTTTGCTGAGTTTCTACCTTGTGCCTGACACTGACAAGACAAGTGGACAGAGGGTGGCCTGACATCGAACCACGGGGTGCCCCCCGGCATTTCCACTGCGCTGCTCTGCTCTCAGCTCAGAAGTTCTGAGAGGCTGTCGGAAAACAAGTTTTAACTTCTGCAAATTACTTCAACGTGCATAATCTTTTACCATGTGTTGTGATGACGATTACATACTCATTATGACACTGTGCTTGTGCCTGCCCCTATATTTCAACAAATAGAGAATTCTTCAAGAAAGAACCGGAACATCTTACTCTTAGCTCCACTAAGAAGGACTTTCAACAAAAGCAACAGAAGAAAGTAACCATGCCCCTTGCTCTCACGTGGACAATTATGCTCTGTGACCTAGTCCCCTTTATTTCCTCTCGTGTGAGTTGCGGGGCACATCATCTGCTGCGTTCTCCGTAGACTTGTTTGCCATCATCTCTTACTCTTAATATGTTCCATAAACCACACATTTTAGGCCACTAAATGAGCAGAACTGTCACTGAATTCTCCTTATGGGATTTTAGCTCTTACCATACAAAAAGTTCAGAGAAAGTAAAGGTCAACTTGCTATGCAATCCATCTTCGGTGTACGACACTGAAAAGTGACATTCTTTTATCCATTAGCCCACAAAGAGATAACATTCCACTGGCATAAACAAATTTCTAAAGGATGATTCATTATTTCAATAGTAATATTATTATTGGTCAGCAAGCCTGCAATATTTTCCATAATAAAAGAAAAATATTTGAAGGAGAATTTTGTATACAAATCTATGGGTTGAGCTTGGGCAATAAATTTCCCAAAAGAAAGTATGAAAACCTCAAAAACATGAAAAAGAAAATCAGCGTGACTACCTATAACTTTTTTTTTTTTTGAGCCAGAACTGGAGAAAATGCTTACAAAGTGAAACAAGAAGCATATTTTAAATGACAGAACAAAGCAAGTTATTCAAATCAATATTTCATAGAAACCGCTAACAAACACCTCAACTACATTTATAATTGATTAAATTAAAAACAAGCTCGGGGTTTACTTTCATTATTTACATTAAGACAAGAAAGGAGACTCCTATGAAGAACAGTGAATATAGGATTCCGAATTTGGCAAAGGCTGAGATGATCCAAGCTGGCCCTGAACCACTAATAATGTTTTTGAAAGATTGGGTTATTACATTAACAGTTGTAGAAGATGCCCGTGGACACTATTTGTGCAACGTTAAAGCAAACATTTTTACTAACCAAATATTTCCTATTTGCAAGCAGAAATGTGAAACTTGATCTGACACCTGCAGCAAATCTAAGGGCCTCCCCTGGGCCAGGACACAGGGATTCTGTCATTAGGATGCACATTTCTTTTGTCTTGCCCGGAGAGGGAAAGAACCACACCCTTTACTTTCAATGAAGGTGGTTTCAAGGGTTATCTGGTAAAAGAATTTCCTTCCAAATCAGCTCTCAACTCATGTTGCCTCCCACTGGATAACTTACCTCTGTCTCAAAGACCCAAGAAGTCTTTCTCAACTCTCCGGTTTCATTTGGTCAACAGTGTGAGGTTGTTGATCGTTCATTTAAGAGATATCAAGCAGCTCTACTTACATCGTGCATGGAGTCCAGAAGCTTCGTCAGTTGGTAGAACCTCTGCCAGCTCTGGCCAGAATTGTTGGGACACTTAGTTACCATCTTCCTCAGTTCTTTGATGTAACTTGTCCTCATTTCTTCGAAAGCAGCTTGGCTTTTGAGGCCATCCTTTGGAACTGTGTTTAAAGAATACAGACATGTAAATTCCCAGGATGGAAAACAGTTTTGGCATCTTAGTAGTTAAAAGACTATGAGGTTGTTTGTTAGGCTTCTACTTTTAGATTGATACTGAATCTCAATTAATTGCATTTATCAATAAATATGGCAGTTATCTATCGGTAAATTCTTATGTGCATACATATACAAAAGAATAATAACTGCTATTTATTGGGTGTATATTATCATATACTTTGCATATACTAGCTCATTAAATTTTGACATCAATCTCATGATATAATCATTATATTATTCTTATGTTACAGGTAAGGAAACTGAGGACCAGAGGTTTAAACACTTGCCTATGGACACAATAAATAAATAGCAGAGAAGGGATATAAACTAGTTCTGTTTCCAAAGCCCACCTCTCAACCACAATGCTTTATTGCCTTGTGGCCTGTCATCAAAACAAAGTGTTTTATAAATCCTAACTTGACATCATCTCAGAGGTAGGAAAATATACTTTGATTTTCCAAGACAACTGTAAGAGCCACAGACAATCTAAGCTGGGGCTAGAATTAGAAAGCGACTTCTTCATATTCAAGTTCAAATATCAAAGACACTTGGGGAATCTGGCAATCTACCAAGGGGAGAATGTGCATACAAAGAAGCACTTTCCATCCTCTGCTCCGGGATCCCATGACAACTGAGGTGCTGCCATGTGACCTCCCAGACAACCTGATGGTGGGTGTGTGCGCTGGTGGGTGTGTGCAGTGAGGTAACACAACAGTGGCTCTGCACGCAAGGGAAAATCTAAAACTTTCAAAGAGGATGAACCATGTTCGTTTTTATCTTGGGTAAGGCAGACAATCAAGGATAGTGTTCCCTTTTATGTAGTGACTAGCTTTTATGTTGAAACAAAACAAAATCTCGCTTGAGAAGAATACTTTGGGATTCAAGACTTGGAAGCATACAAAGTGCTCCTGCGACCTGCTGAAAAGCTAAGACACACATGAGAGCACTTTACGGAGGAAGCCTGTGCCTGCGTCCCGGAAGAAGGGGCAGGGCAGAGTGTCGCTGAAGGCATTCCCTTTGAAAGTTCTACTTACATGTTTGTTTTTTTCCGCTACTACCAATAAACAGTCACTTTGAAAAATAAAATCCCTTAGAACTCTATTTTTCAAAGATGAAGACCTAATGAAAATTCACCTTGTGATATTAACATTCTGTTTGAAACTGCTCTTACTTTCACTTCTTAATTACACAGCATATTTGTTAACTTATCATCGCTGCCATAAATAATAACTGACTTGGGTCATCAGCACTTTAGAATGGCTAAGGATGTTTCTGAATGTTATGATCGACCCTGGAAGCCAGGGATACCACTGTTTGCAAATAAACCCCGTGGTTCTGTATAAAAATATGGATCATCCTGAAAATTAACTTCACATATTATGCTAATAATCTTCTCCTTGAGCTTAATTGTTGAGGCTTTTGCTTTGTGGTTTGCCTGTCTTTTTTTTGTGGGAAGAAGAATAAATCCCTAATAGCAACTGCACAAATTCCTGAGGCGACCACAGTATTAATTGTGGTTTCAAATATTTGACATTTGCGTTAAGAGTCAAAGGCCCTCCATTATATAACTGAGTTTTTTTTTTTTCTTTAAACCTTGTTTTAAAAGTATAAAAAAAAACAAAAGAAAACTAAAGAAGGACGGTGATAACCAGGATGTTAATAGCAAAGCTACAGATCCATTTTCTACCAAAAGTGTAATGTTAACCTAAAACTTTCCAGAGAAACTGAAAGTTAGGAAATTAACAGCCTACACTGGCCACCCGCAAGTTGACGTTTTTTTTTTGTTATAATATTTCATGGAGTAAACCTTTTGTTTTGCGAGCTCGACATTTATGGGTATCATCCTATACATTAAAATTTCACCTAGAATTAGAATAAGTGAATATATTTCAGTACTATTTGGCACATCTACCAAGATTAAACAGATCTTCATACTTCTGATAGTTGCATTATCAGAAATTCTCAAATTATAAACTTGTGTTAAATATTACTTATATATCACTGCTGTGACTGAAATATATTGTACCAATTTTCCAGCTAGATACTTGAGCAGCTGAAACGAACCCGCAAATAAAGAGAACTTAAGCAAAACCTCAAATTTTGGAGGTCTGCCCAGATTTTCTGAATTTACTTATTAAATACAGCAGGGCTGCTGGAAATCATCCAAAATCTATGGGCTGGAGAAGAGCAAAGAGACAACTGGGTGGAAGTTCTTCGGCTTTCCTCAGTATAAGGAACACGAAACTCTCTCGATGTCATTGCTAAAAATCTTTTCTGATGCACTGAACGTCAGGTGTGCAATTTAATGCTTTAAGGAAGAAGAAACATGTTCTTGCATTCTACCACAGATTTGCAAAATAAGCTTACTCAAACCTGCAGTTCCTATGATTCATAAAATTCTTAGGTTCTCCTATCCTTTTATTTTGCTTTTCCAACATCTACAAAAGTCAGAATTGAAAATACTGAGCTACTTGGAAACTAATAAATTAATTTGGGTAGCTTCAAAATTATATCAGAATTGATTATAAGCTGGCTGATTAAATGTATGTAAAAGGGTAAGACAACAGTTAAGACTGAGTAGACAAAATTTATAAAGAATTAGCATCACAAGCATTTTTAGAAAAAAATAGTTCATTTAAATTCTATCATCCTTCTGATATATAATGTATGCAATATATGTGTATATATGTATGTGGGTGTGTGTGTGTAACACACATTTAATGTTTCCTAACCAATGATGGTTAATGACGTAGCTTGGAAAGGGGAATGAGATCAGTCACTGAATTGAGAGATTCTATTTCTAAAGTTATATTCCGGAAAGGAAAAACGAGGAACTGAGGAGCATCGACACCCTGAGGAAGAGTGGAGCAGGGACAAAGACCTGTGGACGAGGGCCACAGACGACACCGGAGGGGATTCGCTGAGTACCAAACCAACAGTGAGAAATGGTGGGGCCTGTGGCAAACGAGAGAATAGGCCCTGCCCTGGGCAATCAAATTCCATGAAACTGAAACAAGATAAAAAGCCAAAAGCAACCTTAAAAAGCCTGTGCTGGCCAAACAAAACACAGCTGTGAAGAGCTGGCCCCACCTCCCTGCCAGGACTGCTGGCTGGCGCCCCCCCCGCTGGAGCAGGGCTTGGGCCTGCTCACCAGTTGGCTCTCCCTGCTGCTGCCGTGGGCCACCAGCCTTGCCTCTGCACCCCTCACTGCCTGCTCCTGGGGGAGCAGGCCACACTGAAGGTGAAGTCCAAAGCCCTGGGTCTGAGTCCTAACTCATGGGACACAATGAACAAATGACACCTGTACACCTTTGTTTTGTCAACTTCGGAATAAGACAGCAATCTCTTAGAGTTGTTTTAAGCATTAAATTAGATAATATGTGGAAAACACTTACAAACTGTGAGGTGCTAAATGTGTGAAGCAGAATCTGATCCACAGTAGCCACTGCACCCTCCTTCCTGCTCCACCTGATTCAGGCTCACTCTTTCTCAGACCCAGTCCCTCTTTGCCAGAAATAACACCTTTGCTTATCTATTCTATCCTCATTACTTTGGCTATTGATGCCACTTTTTCCCAAATGACTCTAGTGAAAACTGTCCCTTCTCCCAAGCCTGAGTCCCGGGCCAAGGGAGGGCTGGGCATGCACTGGAGGCCCGGCGGTCACTCAACCACACGCCTCCTTTGAAGTCCATGCCACTTGTGCTGGCACCCCTGGCAGCCAGAGCATCTCTGTTTCCTCGGGGACTACAGCACTTGGCTGCGTTCCTCTCCAGAATGTCCCCGCCATCAGTCCTGGTCTCATCCTCATCTGATGTGAGCTTCCTCAAATTCTTTCCCCTCTGTTTGAAAATACCTGTCCCATTGTCTGGGGAAGAGGTATTTGACATCTTTGCCAAAGCTAATCCTGTCCTCTCTTGTCTCTTCTGGCACCTTATGCTATCGGCTCTCTCCTTTCACACTTGGTTCCAGAGACTAAAAATGCTTCCCATCCATCTGCAAGCGCCTGGCCATCTGGCACCTGCCCGATGCCTACTGGTCAACTCCAGTAGGCA
>NW_006431918.1:9665371-9679299 GCF_000325575.1 Pteropus alecto | reverse complement strand
TGCTGCTAGTCACGCTCCTTTCGGAAACCAACCCTTGGCTTCCATCACTGTACGTTCTCCCTCTCTGACAGTTCAGCCTCTGTCCCTTCAGCCTCTGCCATCATCCTTTCCTGCAGTTCAACGGGATCTGTCCTCTTCCGTGCCACGGCAACCCCACTCACCGAGTTTAGACTAGGATTTTCTATAAGGATAATTTCAAGTTTATATCTCAAAACCCAAACCTGTCTTCTGAGTTCCAGCCCCCAATTTTCTCCATGGTTTCATCTATTAGAAGCCATCTGAAAACTAACCTACCCAAATAAAACTCATTTTATACTCCACCAAATCTGCTCCAAGTCCCAGTGTTAACATACTTCCCTTCATGCTATCGCTACCATCCCAGTCATTTCTCTGTGCTCTGACCCACGCCATTTTCACTTCCCCTTGTCAGCTGCCAAGGCCAACTCGGCAGTATGTCTTGAATGCATTTGCTCCTGTGCATCATACAACCAACCACCATCATCTAGGCCATTATTTCGACAGCCTCGCAGGTCTCTGTGCTTCTTGTCAGGATAAATTTTCTGTCTGCCTCTCTCCCTCCCTCTCTCTTTCCTGTTTAATCCAGTCTACTGCTGGATACATGTTCATAAAGCCATAAAATATAGCTCTGATCCTGTCACTCCACTGCTCAAAGCCTTCGACACTGCACTCCACTGCCACATAACAAAGACCACTGTCTTCAGTGGGTAATGAATATTCAGGTTCAGTCTACACCCTAACTTCATTCTCCACTCTTCCCCAACCCAATATAACCTGACACGCCTTGAAAAATTAAATAAATACATAAATACAATATAAATTCAAAAAATAACGAGCAAAGCCACTCCCCAGAATCCGGTGTTATTGCCTGGATATGCTTTTCCACATTTCCATACTCACTCATACCCTGACAGGAATGTCACCGCATACCTCTCATCCAACCCCTAACCCTTGTGAAGGTCTCCGAGATTTATCTGCACCGTGGCATCCCTGGTCCCCAGAAGTGAACACGGCCATTCCTTCTTTGAGCTGCCATGATACTCTTTATCTTTATCATAATAAACAGTCCCTTTCCACAATATATTAAAATGTTTAAATTTATTTTACAGTAAAAGTCCCTGATGGGGGAGACTGTGCCTCATTCACCCTTGCAATTCCTGAGTTGCCCAATCCTACCAGACACCTGACAGACACTTAATGAATATGTAGCAGTCTGAGAGATGAAGGAATGGTGCTCTTTATATACCTCCAGTTCCACACTCTGCAAATAACTTAGTTCATCAAAGACCAAAGCTTTCCTCCCACCTCCTCGATTTTTTTTTTAGACCAACTACCTGACACTCTAAATAGGCTACTCTCTAAAGGGGAGTTGATCTGATAATGTACAAAAAGTTCCAGGAGGAGCATCAATTTACTTGTGCTTAGCAGCAGCAAAACTTTCATGATGGTGTATTCTTCAAAGGTAAGCTGCAGTCGAACAAACTGAAGGCTGATTTGGTGCATCCCCTGGCATAGTTCATACATGGCAGACTGATGCATCTTCTCTCTGCAAATGAAAAGAAAAAAACTGTCTGAGAAAGCAAGGTTCATTATCAAACCCAGACTGGCAGCCTAAGGCAGACTATTAAGAGATCTGAGTCAGAGTCTTCCTTTTGGCTTCGACATAGAGCAGATGCCTATTTTAAAGATGAGTTAGATGCCTTTCCCAGTGATGGGTAAATTGCTTCTAGACCAATGCTGCCACGCCATTTACTAATACCTGCAAGAATGTGTCAGATACACTGAAACCAACCTTTCTCAAAATGTACCACTATTGCATTTTGTCGAGCGATATTGACTGTGGTGTCTGTTATGGCGAGATCACCCACAGAACACAGGAGCCACTGTGATGTGGGGTGAAGCCCTCAGATTCCCGTTCCTTTTTAGCCAGATATCAAGTACTTACTATTTCGAAGGACTGTGCTAGATGCTATGACAAAGGAAAATGATGACCAAACCTTGTTTCCACAGGGACCACCCCCCTTAGAGGTTATGAAACATATTTGATAACTATTTGCAGTAGCTCGTTTAAAAAGGGAAGTCAGACAAAATTTTACAAGATTTGCAAACCTCGAATGGAATCTCTCTGGTAAAGAAAAATCTGATATGGGAATTTGCTGCACTTACATATGTGTTTCCATTCAAACAACCAACGCTCTCCCTCCACTACATTCAAACGTTTACATGAAAATTCACATCATATTACAGCAGAAGTCATTATTTCCTCTTTCCATGAGAAGCAAGGCATCACACTTCAATTTTTAGCTGTTCTCCCTCATAGCAGGAAATCTTTGAGGAAGCCCTGGGTAATGACTGCTTTATACTGACCAGAAAGTAATTAGTGAAAAAGATACTACTAGTGAAGAATGGGGAAAGATCTGACAAAGTCCAAAGAAACAGAAAAAGAGGTCACAATGGATGATGTGTGTCTGTGAGTGACTGACCGAAAGCAGGTGGGCATCTGCAGAAAAGCAATCCTGTGACACCTCTTCCAGGATGCACTCTTGGGTTCTTCCAGGTGGTAGAAATCTCTCTCATCTCAACTCCGAAAGCTATGTGTCAAGAACCCATAATGCAACACAGACCACTTTGCTCTTCATTATTATTATGGTGTCTTTCATTTCTCATATAAGCTTGAAGCTATTTTTAATTAAGGAAATATTTTAAACACACACACACTCACACTCAAACGTGCGTGCACACACACACACACACACAGAATAAATAGCAGCAGACTATGCATCTACCATCCAGAACTAACAATGTAAATAGATGCTGATGTTTGCTATATTTGCTTCAGATCATTAAAAATTAAACACGACAAAGAGTTAAGGCCTGCTCTGTCTTCCTCTCTGATCCCATTCATCTTCTGCATTCATGAAAAAAACCACCCACTTTGGGTGATTACCATTTCCTCTCAGATGTGTATATTTTGCTACATACATATGTATTTATAAACACAGCATATAGAACTGTTTTCTTTTATGTAAATTTGAAATTAGATATGCACATCCGTCTGCAACTTATTACTCAATGTTGCAGTTCTGAGATGCATCCATTTTAATACAGGTAACTCTAAGTTAATTCATTTACACTGCTACAAGTGTCATTTGTTTGAATATATCACAGTTAAATAATTCATTCCATTACTGATGGGCGCTTGGGTTGTTTCTTCTTTACTGTTATTACAAATGATGACCAAGGAATATCCCTGTGCCTTTTTCTAGGATACAGAATGAAAATCAAACTGCTGAGTCACAGATTTGTGCACATCCGTTGTTTTCATTCTTACCAGTAGGAGATGAGTGTCCTTTTATTCCACATCCCCAATACTTGTCATTGTCCAATTCAAAACTTTCTGCCATCTGCTGGAGGTTGAAACGGTAGCCCCATTATTGCCTCTATTTGCATTTCCATTATCACCCGTAGGCTGGCCATTTTTTCAAATATTTTCTGACCATTTGGGTTTCTTCTCTGGTGACCTGTCTCTCCATAGCTTTATTCATTTTATTGTAAGCTTTCTTCCTTCTATCATTAATACTATCTTTACTACTAATAATGTTTTGGTCTTAAAATTTTTGTCTGACATTCATATAATTTCTTCCTTCTCTCTTTAGAATTTGCCTGGTAAGCCTTTTTTTTTTTTTTAAGTCCTTTATTTTCAAACTTCCCACATAATTATATTTCAGTGTTTCTCTTATAAACAGGAAAAAAAATGATTTAAAAATTGAGTGTCTGTTTTAACAGCTCAGTTTAATCTGTTTTTATTTATCATGCTTACTGATATATTAGGATTTTTTTTTCCTCTCTTTCTTTCTACTTCCCTTTTATTGGATTGATCCAGCTTTTAAAAATCCCCCCTTTGCTTCTCGGCTGGGTTTAGAAGATACACATTCTAGTTTTACTCTTGAAATAATTATTAAGTTATGAGCTTGCATACTTACAAATCTAAACTTACTAGCTTTCCTGTGAGAAACAGAAAACTGTAGAGTACTTTATCTTTGGTCGGCTGCTTCCCATCCTCCATGTTACCACTCGTTAGTATTTGAATTCCAACTTGTTTTCAAATCGCCCCTGACATTTCTCTCTCTCACACACCCGCACCCCATGTCTGTTCAGTTACCAGTGTGTTTCTCCCCCCACCACCGTTTCCTGCGCTTCCCTCCTTCCTTCTTGGTTCAATTTCTTATGTATTGAAGAATATATTTCATCATTCTTGCAGCAGTGGCCAATCACTGAAGGTTTGTCTTTAAGTCTTCCTGGGTCTTAAAAATGTCTTTATTTCACCTTCATTCCTCAATGACAGTTTAAAAGTTACAGATTTCTAGCTTGACAAATAATTTCCCTCAGTACTTTGAAGATAGTATTCTACTATACCTGGGACTTCACTGCTGCTTTTGGGAAATTTCTTCTTAATCTTTTGTCATTCTTTTATAGGTAACCTGCATTTTCTCTTAGGTTGCTTAAAAAAATTACCTCTGTTTATTTGTTGCTCACAGATTCATTATGAAGTCCCTAGGTACAGACTGATTTTTATTTGTCCGGCTCGGGACTCAATGTCGTTATTTGATTTAAAGATGTAGGTATTTCTTCAGTTTTGAAATGTTCTTAGTCATCGTTTCTTTAAATACCCCTACCCTGTTCGTATTATTTTTTTGAAGTCCTGTTAGTAGAGTGTTAGACCATCTCATTTTTCCTTCCACATTAACCTCCCTTTCGTATTATTTACCTTCTTATCATGTGTAGTGCTGCATTTAGGTGATTTTATCAGATCTATTTTCTATTTTTTAACAACTTTTTCTGTGTCTAATCTGTTTAATGTCTATAGTGTTTTAATTATAATAACAATATTTTTCATATCTAGAGGCCTAGGAATATTTTAGTTCTTTCTCAAACATTTGTTATTTTGCATAAAGTTCTTCTCACTTTATGGTTATTCTACCTCCTTTTTCTAAATTATATTTTTATCTCATATCTCTAAATACTTTTAACATTTTTTATTTTGTAGTTTCTTCCAGATATTTTTAAGTTCATTTTTGGGGGGATGCTAAGATGCATGTCTAACATATATTGTTTTGGCATCAATTTGTCCTCTAGGTGACTCCCAGGGACACTGTCATGTGCGAAGGGCCCTATTGAAAGTTTTAGCATTTATAACTGTCAGAGGTATATGCATTTCACTTGTTCTAGAACAGTTTTTATGCTAATTCTCAGCTTAAACGCTTTTTGCAAGACTTGTGTAGTTTAAATTTAGACTCCACACTTGATTTGGTGCAGGCTTGTGCTTCTTATTTTGTTCGGCTTCCTTGCCATGTCCCTGGGCTGACTGGCTGGCTGGTTGAGTTTTACCATCCTTGTGAGTAGACAGAGAAATCTGTGCACAGCCCTGGCTTTGTGCTGGCAGCTCCATTTCAGGCCCGACCTTGCTAGGGTTTCAGTTCTTGTCTCTGGTTCCTGTTGGTGTCCTAACACCGCCCTCCCCGCACCCTCGGGTATTTCTCTACATCCAACAGTCTATGGCCCAACTGTAGCTTTAGCTCCAAGTTAAACCACTTTGGCTGTGAATTCTCTGTTCTTGCACCTGCTTTTTTTTTTTTCTTTTGAGCTAGGCTATATATTTAAGACTTTTTTTTCAACGCAGAATTTCTAAGTGTTTAGAGAAAAAAGGAGCTCAGTTTGGCTGCACCATTCTGATTGCTAACTACAAGCTTCTTAAGGGCAGAATCCATGTCTGACTAACAGTTTTGAATGTCAAATAGAATATGATAGACAAGTGCCACGTGGCAATCTTTGTTCAACAAATATTTCATGAATGAATGAGAAGAAGAGAACAAGTGTAGACAACAAAGAGCATTAAAGACACACAGATTTGCATATGATGAGAGAAAGATAATACTGAAAATTATAGGAAGTGAGATCAAATGGCTAATAAAATATATATGGAATTTCTGAAGTTCTTAAAAAGTTTCTCCAAAAAAGAGAGAGAGATTTAGATTGTAAAACAGGGTGAAACCGATTGCAAATCAGGATGTCTATGGAATATAACATAACATGCATTTGACAGATAAATGGTGCACTCATGTGCATTTGCTCCCTTAAGCTACCTTGTGCTGGAGGCAGAACAGGCAACCTTGACTTTGCCACAGAGGGCCTAGAGATGTGCAGCCCTGTCACTCTTCAGTGTGCTGGCTATGAGAGCCTGTGATCTGTCAGTCCTGAGACCAGGCTTATTATAAGTAAAATAGGGATACTAATAATTCCAACCTTGCATGGATGTAGGAACCAACTATATGACGATTCTTAAATTATAAAGTACTGTACAAGTGTTAGCTTTTTAAAATATATATATGTATATATAATAAAGAGAAAGACCAATAATCATTTTTGGTTAAAACAAACCAAGGAATAAACAAATTCTTAAAATGACTTTTCAGGAAAATACTAATGTGTTATTATTATCGTTATTATTTCTACGTGCAGGATGGTAAGGCAAGAGAACAACCAGAAAGAATGCGGATGTTCAGGAAAAGTGGACGTGACTTGTCTAGAGTACAACATGAGAACTAAACACTTCTGTGTCAAAGTGTTTCTGTTACCAGATGTGTTAACAAAACATCCACACACAGATTAAAGGTTACTTAAAGAGAGACTTCAGATACTACCTGGAAACAGATTAGAATGTGAATGTGTGAGATACCTAGAGAGAGCATTTCTGTCACTTCAGTATGAATGGCATCTCTTGAACTTCGTCTTGAGGTAATCTGAGTAACCTCCACAGTCCTCAGAGCTATCAGCGCTTATGGAGTGTTTGCCATACACCAAAGCTCAATTTCTTCTTGCTGATTCTCATAATGCCTTGTGAGTAATCATCCTCATGTTTATGATAAGGAAATTTAGGTATGTGATGCAGCCAGGATCCAAGTCCATGTTTTTTGTTTTTTGTTTTTTTTGTTTTTTTTTTACTTCAAAACTCATGCCTTGTATCCATGAATTTGTTTCTGTTTCATTTTATTTGTTTTGCTTTTTAGATTCCACATGTAAGTGAAATCATATGAGAACAAATTGGTGGCTGCCGGAGGAAGGAGGTGGGGGGATGGGCAGAAAAGGTGAAGGGGATTAAATGCAAACTTCTAGTTATAAAATCACTCACAGAGATATAATTACAACTTAGGGGACAGAGTCAATAATATTGTAATAACTAGGTACAGTGACAGATGGTTACTAGACTATTGTAGTGCTCACTTTGTAAGGTATATAAATGTTGTTATATGTACACCTGAAACTAATATTGTATGTCAACTATAATTAGAAAATTAAAAACAAACAATAAAAACTTATGCGTTTTCCTCTCTCCCTGCTACCAGCCCAATAGTTTGTACCTCTTTTCTCCAGAGTATCTCTTTAAAACTATAAAGATATATTTGGTACCTCATATGTTTTGTTATTATACTTACTCATCTGTTTATCCTTTGCCCCCCATTATGCGATAAGATTTTGTTTTCAAATTCCAGTGCTGTTTCTACTGCATGAAATTGAGTTGTCTAAATGAAGAGTACTGTATACTCAATGTAGCTTGAAATTTCAAGAAAATAGGCCATCTTAAAAACACATTTTATATCACATTATTCTTACACAATTAGATTAAATACACAGAAATGTACATCCAAAGAAGCTGAAATAAGGATAATCTTTTTGGCATGATACTGATATTGACTTTGCAATATTACTTCACAGAAACCCTCTTTGCCACATGCTTTTATTCATTTAATAATCTTACCTCATCTTGAGTAGAATAATGTAAAAATATATGCACTACTTTGGGAAAGAGATGAAATTTATATAATGCTTCTAAAAGATAAAAGTAAATGCTAAAGTCACCCTTGAACAGTGGACTAAGATAAAGGCAGTAGGAGATTACTGAGTTAGGAAATATCCCTATGTTAAAGTGAATACCAGACCTGAATAACTGACAGCCATCGGTCCTTACTTGTGCACTGTTAGCATATGTCATCCATTTCTAAACATCATCTCACTTGTGGGAACAGAATAAAGTCTACTTTTGGATAAATAAATAAAACAATCAAAACAGGCAGAGAGACCCAGTTCCAATTCCAAAGACTCTGGATTAAAATAAATTTCTAAAATATTTTTGAAGAAACCCTACCAAAAAAATTACAGTCGTTTTATAAACTTGTCATGTTCTCCAACTAAAAAACCAATTTTATTCATAGCTATAACTTCATCTGGTCTTCTGTCAGAACATCCATTACAGTAAACTACAATCATATGATCATTTGAAGATAATTTTAAAATAATAAAATAATTTAATGTCTCCAAACCAAATCCACTTCTAATGAAAGTTAGAAAAGGGTTATAACCAGAGGGATAGAAAATATTTTTTTTTCTGGCTTTTGAGAGAATGTAGAGTTGGAAATGAAGTTTATTCACATAATAAGACTAGGAATTTTTTTTTAAAGCCCCATTAAAATCAGTGTGGGGAGGACATTCGCAATCTAAATGATTTGTATGGTAGTTGCCTGCTTTTAACTTAGTAGCTAAACAATCTGAATATGTTTTGAATCAATAGGATCCATGCCCTCTTGCCATTATTATATGAACAATGTTGAGCTATTTCACATTATGAGAATAGTCTACTGAACCTACTGGCCAACGGCTGTAGGAAAAAACCACTCATTTTGGATTCAAATACTAGCTAGCCAAGACTACTAAAAAATGTATTTGAAAAAGTTAGTTCTCCAGTTATCTGAAGGTCCATCTGGAGGCAAATGATTTGGTGAATTATTGCCCCAAACTAAACGCAATCCTGAAATCATATTCATGCTCTGCTCTGATAGAAGCAGATATTTGAGGAGTAGATACTGATAAGTAAATACTTGATAAGCCCACAAAACATTCCAGGCTAGCCTGAACACCTACAGTAACTCCTCACATGCGGCCGTCCATAGGGAGAACACAGGCTAACTTCTACTTAAAGAACCTCTGTGAGAATTAAAACCATGGTCTCGAAGATATTTGTACACCTATGTTCACAGCAGCACTCTTCGCAATGACCAAAAAGGTGGCAGCAACCCAAGTGTCCACAGTCAGAAGAATGGACAAACGAAATATGGTATAAACCTATAATGGAATATTTAACAGCTAGTCTGACACATGCTACATCATGGATAATCCTTGATGAAATTCTTCTAAGTGAAATAAGCCAGCCACAAAAACACAATACTGTATGATTCCACTTATATGAGATACTTAGAGTAGTCAAACTTGTAGAGACAGAAAGTAGAATGGTTGTTAACAGAGACTGGGCAGGGGGTGGAGAGTGGAATGGGGACTTGCTACACAACAGTGTGAACTGTACAGTTAAAAATGGTTAAGATGGTAAATTTTATGTTATTGATATTTTATCACAATTAATTTTTTTTAATTAAGAAAAAAAGAATCTGCAACCCATGATCCTATCTGCCATATTTTGTCTGACAGAGATTAAGAAACTAAGATTTGTGTTTAATTATATAACTTTTCTTGAGGTTCAGGCTTTTCATTCATTCTTCTTTTATAATATATAAAATACCTCTTTCCTCCACTATTTTTACTACTTGACTTCCACCTTTTTGTGTATTGATGGATATTTAGTCATTGCTTTTATTGCAAGCTGCACTAAATGCTTTTTGAGGACAGGAAGAGTAAAAATCTTCTAATAAACCATAATTTCAAAAAGTCAGTCAGAAACAGTTCTACAAAGACCTATCCATTGCAGTTTTGGTCCTCTAAGGGAGAAGAGGTTCCCAACTCTTCCACCTACGGATATTTAATTGACGATCCCTTAGCAACACTACACTAAACTGTACCTTTGTCACCCAAACATATTTTATTTTAGGTGTGAAGACATCACTTTATGTATGTATGTATGTATCACTTTATTTAGTAAGCAACAACAAAAAGAAACCTTTGGAATATTTCACGTTAGCTCTTGGATTAAACAATAAGCAACTCTCATCTCTTTGACGGTCTGTGTCCTTCCAGATAATAAGGCACATATCTACGATTTATTTTTCTATGGTGCATAGGTCCAAAATTATGTGAGTGCTTAATAAATATCTGCCAGCTATTGAGAACAGGTACATACATCCAATGGATTTCACAGACTCTGAGTTGCTCTTCAAATACAGCTATAATCAACACCAAGCAATGCTTACTCGAGGTTGAACCTTCTAAAGTTCCTGTAATATCAGGAAGAAGTATCTTAGTAAACATGTTTGTTAACATGCTATTACTTCCATAAATTGTCCCAGGTATATGTGTATTCTATTGCTAGAATGTATGCAATACTGTCAATGAGTGTTAAATAACTTTAGTGGTTCAGTGCACACACATAATCACAGCAGATCTGAAAAATCAGACTTTACTTATATCTGATGCTTTGTACCACATTGTTATGTCTGAATAAATCTAACATCTTGTTACATGGTCAGTGTAACAGATGGTCTCTGTCTCGGGCTTGTTATTTTTCTAAAAAAACAGCATGCAAAAACAGTTTTTTTCAAATCTTAATTAGAATAAAAATGACCTCGATTTGAGCATTCAAATTATTCCAGTTTATAGTTTTAAATTTTTTTCATAGTCCTACTAAATTTTTCCTTAACAGACAAACAAGATATATCTGTAGGAGGACCATTTTCCTAGTTGCGGTTTTGATGTCTGTTCATTTTTATAGTATTTACATCACTTATTTACAGCCGGGGCAGAACTGTGCAGCTTTGGTCTACAAATTGCTGGAGAATGTTGTTTGTGGCTTGCTTTCCTGGATGATTGTGCCAGAGAGAGTGGTGTCCCAATGTTCTCTATGATATTCATCTATTCTCTATTAATTTTATATGGTCAAGCCTCGTAATAGTTAAAAGCCAATTCAGTGTTTTGTTTGTCACCTTAATTGATGTTCCAGAAGGGATATGTTTTCATAGAACTGCCCTTGGACTTAAGCATCATAATTTCCACTGGCTTTAATGGATGTTATACAGATCAAAATAATATGTGATGATCTAAAAATCCAGAAGGTGCCTGGATACATGGCACCCATAATTAACCATGGTCAGTCCTAGAAATCAGGAAATATTTTTTTTTATCATAAATTTTTATACAGTTTTTGGTAAAACGGTCGTTTATACTTTAGGTTTTTAAAAACTTACATAGTTAGCACAGTTTATTTTGGTTACATGGACACATGTTTTTGGTAGAGGAAAGGAAACATGCAGTCATAACCCACTGTGAAAATTCAGATTTTAGAGAAAGTTAAATTGAGGGTATCTGTGATAAATCACATTACAAAAATGTTTTAGCTTGACCAAAGGATTAATCTTAGTAATTACTGAATTGTGAACTTCCTCAGGCTAGTTACAATATAATTCATTTTAAAAAGTGATTTCTAAGGAACTTTTCATGACTTTACCTATCGTATTATGTGAGACACAGCTATCTCTGAGATATGTGACTATCTCACACTAAGGCAAGTTAAGGAACACAACAAACTGCAGAATATTAAAAAACAATAACAGTTGACTGTCTACTATTTATACTGATAATGGGGGCCCATGTTGTAGGCAAATACATGAATACTGGCATTCTGTTCCTACTGGAAGGGCCTTATTTTTCACCAGGCATTTTAAAACAAAACGAACCAAATATTTCAATGCTAGGCTTCGGTAAGGAAGTTTATATATGCTTGACAGAGGAGCAGGTCTACTTCTCAACTAAAGCGACTTACTTAGTCCAAGTAAGAACAAGAAAGTCAAACTCCACTGAAAACAGTATTAGGATTTGAATCCAAGGAGTCTGGTCTCAGCCTGCACTCTTCACTGTTAAAGTTAAAATGCCCAACAGCATGCTTGCAACCTTATGAGCACCTGACAAGAGCTAAACATGTTAAGATTTATCTTCAGAATTGCTCTACGCATAGAAAAGATACGAAAGAACAATATTCTTTAGTGATGGAATTTTAAACTTTAAATTTATCAAGCTTCATTTTTGTAGGATGTAGACTTTAATAATTATTCCTGGAAATTTAATGGTATGCAGTCCGCAGATGTTTCAGCAAAAGAGAGAAAACTTCCGTTGAGTTCAAACAAGGACATTTTGGGTATGTACTTAAACGCACTGCTTACTTTCAATAAACGACCACAGTTTCCTCACTTGTAAAAAGGAGCCATAAAAAGGTAAGCTTCCTAGTTGATAACTAGTGAGCTTCAAGAATGTGAACAAAGTTAACTGCTAAATTTATAGTGTTGCTAGACTATTGTTTGGGTAAAGGGTGATAGTGAATCACTTTTTCCTAGCACAATAAAAGATTTGTATTAAATTGCAGCTTATAATGTCATATTCTTCCAGATGCAAAAGTCACATTATTCTAGCACCCAGAACCTGGCACAGGTTGCAAAGAAGAACATTTACTCTGATAAAGGCTGGGTGTGCAGGTGTGGCTCCCAGGCAACAGCACAGAGTGGCTCACACTTGCAGAGGTGACTCTGGCAATGTGTGAATGTGTTAGGGTGGGGATGTGGAGGGTAGAAAGCCCCTGTGCTCACTTTACAAGATGACAGAATTCTTCTTCTCCCTTGAAAGTCTTGCTTTGGAAGAAGAAAACAGCTATCAGAGACTGTTATCCCAGACGCTATTCATTAATCAAACTGGGTCCCAGAAAACATTTTCAGATACCATAATTCTGGGTGAAAGGTAGTTTCTTCTGTTTGAATCATTCTAAAATCTGGTAAATCATTTGTCTTTAAAAAAATTGATGGTGTTCAACTAACTCAATTACTTTATTACAGATTGGCCATGTGTCCTTTCATATTACTGATTCTGAACATCTGTCACAAAGCAGATTTTGTTCAGGACGTTATGACCAACTACATCATTCATAATGCATAAAGCAAGTGCAGCACCACTCAGCCACTACACAGTAGTGCTATCCATTCCCATAAAGTGTTGACAATGAAATGCATATTACACATACACAAGAAATGACATGAATGCAATGCTAGTTCAAAGCATAGCCTAAATATTTCTTCTCTTCTTTACCTGCTTGTAGAAAATCACTAGTGAAGATAGCTAAGGAGTGCAGCTGACATTTTGTAAACATCTACTTTGAAATTCTGTGAACTTCTGAACTTCCTCTGATCAGAAGGAAATGACCATGGAGTCTCTCTTTAATGACAAACAAATAATTCTTTGGGGTTTTGTGTTCATTGCCCAGAAGCCATGAGTTAATAAGGCCAGCACTTGAAAAGTGTTAGCTCCATGTGATGTCCTGAGCAGGAAGGACCCCAGTCCCCAGACAGGCAATGGCCATTAGCTCTAGGAAACAGAGAGGGAAGGGAGGAAGGGAGGGGGAGAGAGAGAGAGAGAGAGGACAAGAACTTGGGGCGGGGCAGGGCGAAGAGGGCAGCCAGCTGGCAGAATGTTTTCTGCAACAAGGACAAAGAACAGCAGTCAGGAAAAATATAAAATATAATAAAAATCAGAAAAGCAAAGTCATTCCTTCAAGTAACTAAGTAACTTCTGGGGCAGAAATTTCAATATTTTAAGACCGAGAATAAGACTGCCGGAGCTTTTCAGAAAATGTTTTTCATTTAGAGTTCCCACCCCAAAGAAAAGAGCACAAAAAGTCATATTGAAGTAAAATAGCAACCTTGAGTCGTCAACGTTCTTCCCCATGAAAAAGCGTATAAAAGCCTTAACACACTTCATTTCAATGTTAAAACAATGGGATGCCACATTTTGACAATAAATGAAATATCTGGTGATATCGCTTCACTCTACATGAGGGAGACAGTGAAGGGAGAAGAGACGTGATAGGGAGG
>NW_006431918.1:9659219-9665350 GCF_000325575.1 Pteropus alecto | reverse complement strand
GGGAAAGAGAAAGCCAGGAAATGGAGGGAAAGAAAAAGGGCCGAGAAGCAATGGGAGACAAGAACGAGAAGAGGGGAAAAGGCCAGTGGTGGAGGGATGCAGGAACGGGCAAGAGGGTATGGAGAGGAAAAACAGAAAGGAGAGTCGGGGAGAACCACCTCTCCGATCCGAAAGGCGTACCCCAGTTCTCCGCGCCCTGTGCTTCCACAGCGTCCACTCTGAATTTCAGAGACTCGCCCCCTTTCCTGCTCGGCACCGTTTCTCACACCTGGAGTTTTTGTGCCACCTCCTCCCTCTGTCCATCCAAACCCTAACCCCCTTCAGGGTCTACCACAGCCTTTAAAGCCAGACAGTTCTGCCAGGCAGCATTCCTCGATGACCTGAGCCCAGAGTAATCACTTTAAACTCCTAGAGCACCCATCTTAAAGAAAATGTATGTGTCCCCTGTCATGTGCACTTTGTCTTGCTAGGCCACTATAAACATGTCTGTATCTTAATTCACCAACCACGCAACAGAATTCTTGAGGATGGAAACTGTGTCCTGCACTCTGGATTTCTTATACCAGCCATCACGTGCCTTATACATTGTAGACATTCTCAATATTTATTCTTGACTGTTGAAATGCTAGTCATTGTTCATTTTTTCAGCTAAACGATACGAATAAAGATATATAAATTTCACTTTAGAGGAAGTGATTAGGATATTCATTTATAATACTGTTCGCCTTTTTAACTGACCTCATTCTAACAAGTCCTTATAGCTGTAAGAATAAGTTACCTGATCGATAAAGCCTAACTATAGAATCATAAACCACGGGAGGCTGGAAGAGAATTTTGAGACTCTTCCATCTCCATTACTTTGTAGATGAAGGAAGACACATGGCATACTAAGTCCTCACTTAATGTCTTTGATAGGTTCTGGGACTTTAAGCAAAACACACATAATGAAACCAACTATAACACAGGCTAATTGATATAAACGAGGTTAAGCTCCTATGCCATCTCATCAACCTTATCATTAGACAAAGTTGAATTGAACAATGTATTCCAGGGCCCACTGTACAATGAAAACAGCATGAGCTTTCAAGGAAATCCTGGCCTCAAACTTGAGGTCCACCTCTCAATGGCTGTGATCTTGGATAACCTACCAAACCTCTCTCTGCTCGAGGCATCAAACAGTGAGAATACCTGCTTTAAAATATGGCCATCTATAAATGAGATAGTTCACATAATAGCATCAAGCACATGGGAGGCTCAGTAAGTCTTCTGCTACTAGACAGAGAGCCCTTTAAGTACAGGGATTGTGTTCCACTCAGCTTCGATTCTCTGATGTCTGAAATGCAGATTATTAAGTCTTCCTTGAATGAAGAAACAGAGATCCAGACCTCCAGCAAGGCTTCTCATAAGCCCAGCAGAATGAGAGTCTGGCTTGAGTTTTAGAGATCACCTCATCTAGTGGTTCTCAAACTGGGCTTTGAGGGGCCCAGGAGTTCCGCAAGACCCTTTTCTGGAGTCCATGAGGTCCTCCTTTTCCCAACTATGTACCTGGGTGAGGCTGAACTTTTTTCATACATGCCTACCAAAACAACATATCACAACAGACTAAGAAGTAGGGAAGAGGATGCAGCTGTCTCCATTTAAGGCAGATGGAAGGGATTTACAAAAAGGCAAAATAATGCCACTCTTCTAAGTTTTTCATGGAAATGTTTATGCTAGGTTTTGTTATGAAATTTTATAATATGTAATAAGGTGTTATTTTAAAATGAACAAAAAGATCAATATTTAAAAGAGACTGTTTTAACCTCTGATATGGGTAAATACCAACAGGTATAACTTATTTGTACAAAAACTCTTTGGGATCCTCAGCGATTTTAAGGGCATAAAGGACGTCCTGAGAACAAAAGGTTTGCAAACTGATGATTGGGTCCTATTCCTTCATCCCACAGAAGGGCAACCAGGTTCCACTGGCAGTGAATGAGACTCCATGCAGCTGAAAAATTCTAAGTGCTGGGCTGAGAGACATTTGGGTTCAGAACTTTGAGCCAATGTCTCCTCATCTTTAGAACAGGAATGATACATTCCTGCCTCACAGTGCTGTGAGGATGAAACAGGGTAACGTATTAGAGAAAGCACAGAGCATAACATCTTTTGCGAGCTTTCAGTGTCAGTTCATAATCATTCAGATTCCCCCTCTAACCTGTTTGACTATTAACGACTTTTGAACTCTAGTATCTATGCAAATGGAGTGCTATGAACTGAAGGTTTGTGTCCTTCCCAAATTCATATGTTGAAACCCTCCCCCCAGGGAGATGGGACCAGGAGCTGGGGACTTTGGGAGGTAACTAGGTTTAAGTAAGGTCATGAGGGATTTGTGTCCTTAGGGGAAGAAGCAAAGACACCAGAGCTTTTTCTTTCTGCCATGCAAGGACACAGTAGGAAGGCACTGTCTGCAAGCTAGGAAGAGGGCCTTCACCAGAACCCACCCATACTGGCACCCTGATCTTGGACTTCCAGCCCCAAATAAGTGTGTTACTTAAGCCACTCCAGTCTGTGGTATTTTGTTATAGTGACCCGAGTTGACTAAGACAGAGAGGGATATCATGCCTGTAGCAAAAAAGAAATCAGGAGTTTATAAACTACCAATCCCACTATTGAGGCAGTGTCCATCTCAAGGTGGAGGGGCACAGGCGTGGGCCTAGTGAGGCGCAGGCTGCAAACCGGTGCCTTGGCTAAGCTGGTACTAGTTACTGTAGCGCCGCCATTCAGGGGCACAGATGAGCTTTGGCAAGGAGGCCGAGTGCCTCCCAATGACGTTCGTTCTTTTTGTTTGTTTCTCTCTCTTCCCCACTTGTTTTCTTCCAGAAAAATATCAATCCCAAAACCCGACGAAAATTAAATGACCTCTTCGGAGCTCTCCAAATACACAAACTTTATATTAAATTAGCTTAGGACGCAAGTGAGGGATATAAAACCCAAATCATCACTCATATATGTGACACAATAAAAATGGATAATTGTGTGGCTCAGTTTCAGTTCTAGAAGCGTCTAAAGATACAAGTTCAGAAAACGCTTTATACGTCAAGACGCAAGTGTGTTCTCCACTTTCCATCCAGAGTGTGACCATCAAAGCGACCACCTCTGTGTCTGGTGAACTGTGTCAAGGTAGGAAGCCTGGGGACCCCTTAATTCTGTAACTGATTAATCTACTCCTTAACACCTGTCCAGTCTTGCAGTATAATCGCTGCATCAAAATGAATTTATCTTTATCAATTTCCAATAAAGAAATTCACTCCTTTGATTTTATTTTGTACTGAAGAGTATTTTTAGCTGGAGATCAGAGTCCTTGAGCAGACTAACCAAAGTAAAAAACAACATGCTAATATTAGCGCACGCTAAGCCTTGTAAAGATAACATATGATCTTAAACTGGTTTTGACTTTTATTTAGAATGAAAAACAGCTCCCTCTAGTTAGCCAGAGCAAAGCTTGGGCACATTTCTTGCATCATTACTTCTCCATGTGATTCCGATATAATTATATATAGCTTACTGTTCATTCCATTTACAGTCTCCTATTTGTTTTGCTTTAATTTTCTTACTATACTGGCAATTACCCAGCTTTATTAAGTACTTAGGAAATTTCTCAAGTACACTACAACGTAAGAAATATTAACATACAGCAGTGTTCTGGAAGTAAAATGGAAAGAAAAAAAAGAAAAGCAACACTACAAAAATGAATCCTTTTTATTGAGTTCACATGCTAAGCCCTAAAAGCATTGTAGGGTAAAGCCACATTAGGAACCTTGCTTCTGACACTTGTGCTAGAAAAAGTACTTGTTCATAAATCAAAAATAGTCACCGAGTACTAATTATATAGAAAGCATTTTGCATTTAAAAATTATAGAAATTTTTAAGATACATACTCCTTGTGCTCTAGTAGTAGTTTACATTCTGGAGGGAAATGTATGTCAAACACATAAAGCACCCAACAATTGATACAGAAAAAAAACTGATATAGAAAAAGAGTTTTTTGGGGAAAAAGTCACTTGACTTTGATGGGAAGAGAAGTCATTGGAGAGGATGCACCCAATGGCTTGGGCTTGAGAGAAAGAAAGAAAAATGTTAGGAGCAAAGACTCATCAGGGAAGACAAGACCAAGGGAAGAGAAAGGTTAATGTGGCTGGCATGGAGTTTATGCAGAGAAGCAGCAGGAAATAATGCTGAAGACAGCATTTCAAAATTAATTAGTTCGTCAAGCACTTACTAATGCCAGACAGCATTCTAGTGCTGGTGATGCAAAGGTGAACCAGACAAGCCGATTTCCTGGCCTCCCTGAGCCTCCATTATGGGGGCAGGAGACCTACTACAAAGAAAATAAACACATGGTATGATGCGGAGAAACAGCGGAGAGGGGTCTACTCTGGATGTGGCGGTCAGGCAAAAGCTGTGTGAATAAGGAATATCTGGAGCTGAGACAAGATGGCGAGAAAACACCATCCTCCTGCACAGAGTGAAGGGCAACTGTGAGGTCAAGGCTGAGATCAAGAATGAGCTTGGATCCTTCAAAGCACTGCAAGGAGGCCCGTGTGGCTCACCAACGGCACGAGTGAATCCTCTGAGAGAGTGCATTCAAACTCCACCTTAGCGTTTTAAATTCCACCACTTTGTGGCTGCATACAGTTATCACACAAGGATCAAGGTGTGTTACCTGAGACACAGACCCTGGGGACACAGCAGGTGGCATTTCTTCACACCGCTGCCTTCATTCTTTCCACTATCCTACCCACCCACCCACCGGTCGCTAGTGAGCGCTCCATGCTTCGTTCACTGCTGTATTCCCCGTGCCTGATCAGCGCTCGGTATATTGAAGTTGCCCAAGAAATATTTGTTGAATGAATGGAGAGAATGAAGATCAGCTGTCTCCTTCTCCCCGCAGTGGTCTGAAATGAGAGGCGGAGTGTGGCACACAAGAAGACGGGTCAGGAAGTGAGTTAGACAGTCCCGCGAGGGTTCTACACTTAATACTAGTCTTTGGTGCTCTCATCTTTCCTAGCTAAGGGCCGTTCCTGTCCCCCGCATGCTCATTTCAGGAACTTTTTTTAATATGAGCAGTAACTCAGACTTAGCTTTCAAAGTCAAGTGGCCCATTTTTTCAAGAACTTCCCTGCTGTCAATTCCTCTGCTGGAAATGTCTGGAAGTAACTTTTTACTTCAACTCTACTTCTTATCATTATATTTGACTGATTAAGGAAAAAAAAAATACTGTTGAAAAAATAAGGGGATTACACCATCATCACGGGAGTGTAAAGTACGGCACAGAAAATAAAGTCAATACCATCGTTATGCCTTTGGATAGTGCCAGGTGGGCACCAAGGGGATCTCTCCGAAGGTATATAAATATTGAATGCCTGCTGTAATTGATTTTTTTTTTTTTTTTTAAAG
Organism: Pteropus alecto; assembly: GCF_000325575.1. Lineage (NCBI taxonomy): Eukaryota > Metazoa > Chordata > Mammalia > Chiroptera > Pteropodidae > Pteropus > Pteropus alecto. The sequence continues at coordinate 9,659,911 of NW_006431918.1, read as the reverse complement.
AAAATGGAGGGAAGGAAATATCTTTTGTTTTGGGAAACTCCGCCTACCTTTCCTTCGCCTCCATTCATGACTGAATGATTACTTTCTCTTTGTAGCTTCTGAAATCTCCTGAGGCCCCACCGTGCCTGCCCCAGACCCCGCTCTGTGCAGCCTCTCAGGGGCGTGATGTCCTGCATACCCTGCCTTTGTGCAGAAGAAAGAGAAGTCCATTCTGCAATGCTTCTGCCCTTTGCAGACAAGGATGGACCATTTTCTACTTTTGACATTGTTTTTCTTTATTCAGGACTCTCAAACTCAACCGTCTATAGGGGCCAAGCCAGGGTGAAGAGGGCCAGAACTCAAACAGTGGGTAGCAGTAGGACCATGGTGAAACGGGCAGCGCGTGTGCCATCTAAAGGGGAAGCTGTCTCCCCTGCCAACAAATGAAATGCCCGCACTTCCCTGCTACATGTACTCGCTCTCGAGCTGCTGGTACAGGGCGTGGATTTCTGTAGAGTTCAATGGAGAGGTAACGTACAGAGGACTGTTTTTTTTTCTTTTAAAGTTTATTCTCTCATAGTAAACCAAAATAAAATAACACCAATGTAAATCTCAGAAGGCTGCTGTTTTTTCAATAACAGAAGAGGTGTGTGTGTGTGTGTGTGTGTGTGTGTGAGAGAGAGAGAGAGAGAGAGAGAGAGAGAGAGAGAGAG
>NW_006431918.1:9619371-9659081 GCF_000325575.1 Pteropus alecto | reverse complement strand
GAAAGAGAGGCTAGAGACAGAGCAGGGAAACAAATGGAGCCCCTGACAGGAAAGCTGACCCAGGCCCCTCTTCCCGGCCCCTCTGATCAGAACTCCTGTCCCTCACGGCTCACTGGCCCTGACTGCTGGAGCAAGAGTCCAGGCACAGAAGTCGCCTCTAATGGCTCAGGAATATCAATCACCCAGCCTCTGGAGGGGAGTGCGGGGCGCACCGCATTCCGACCCCAATCACTCAGAGCCCCCATGAGGATGCTCTGAACCCAACCTGAACAGTGCGGACGCAGCCTTGGAACATGCAGCCCGCACATGAGCCGGGTGCAGAGGGACCATAAGGGCGCTGTCCTGCTGGCACAGATGCCTGGGGAGAGGCCCTCGCTAAGGACAACTGGACGACGGCAGCGCAGTGAGCCCCCACTGGGGACACAGCATCGGTGGACAGCGCTCCGTGGAACGGGACCTGGAACGGCTGAGGGCTGCGTCCTGCACTTCTCTCCCGGTGCTGCCGTCACACCGCCAGCCAGCGCTGTACCCGGAGGACGGCGTGGACTGCATTCACCTTCCCTCACGAACGAGCTGAGGCTAACGCTCAGAGCTCTCACAAGAGGGGGTCATCGAGTGACACTATCAAAATACCAACAGGTTCAGGACGACAAAGACAGGAAAAGGTCACCCCCAAAAAACAGTTTTCACTGGGCAACAACTTGAGACAATATAAACCTGCTCTTAAATATCTAAAAAAAATACACACACACACACACTTCTAATTCTAAAGTATTGGCTGAGACTTAAGAGAAAATGTAACACTGAATCTTCATTTCAGAAATTAAAAAAAAAAAAAATTGAAGAAATTTCATTACGAGCTTAAATGGGAGTTTTAATATGTGTACTGAATTGATAAGAAATTTGAATACTTGCAGTGATCTGTAGCAACATATGATAAGCCGTTTCAAGGTAACGCTGAATAATTAATCATTTAATACATATTTGAAAAGTTTTGAATTTATAATAAGAAAAGTTCTATGCTAATTTAAAGTATTAACTCATATCTTCGCCCAATGTTTAATAAAAAATTGGATAGAATGTTTCCCTTAATCATTCCCTACTTCCCGCCTTTCCTCCAGCTCAACCACGCTAGGACACAGTGCTGGGAAAGGTCTCTGGGAACTTTCAGCTCTGTCTCACTGCTGAGGACAAACACCAATGACCACCTATTACAGTTTTGTGCACGTTTTAAACATAGCGATGCCTGTTCGTAAAATCGATGCATCCCCACCTCACACTTCTTCATAATATACTTCATCCTCATAATTAGAAACGATAACTTAGAAAGCCCCTTCTAGACTCATTAATAGACTGGTTCATTTGTTCAATAATTCATTTATTCAGCAAATATTTATGGAGGATCTACCATGCCTTGGATACAATGGTAGGTACAGGAAATTAAAAATGATTAAGACCGAGTCTGTGATTTCAGCGAGGAGGTACCAGTGAAACCAGGGTGGGGTGGGGGATGCAGACACCCAGAAATGAACTGCCAGTGCAGGTGAGAGGTGGTCTCAAACAGTCAGGTCTGGTGGGGGACATGGAGAGATAACACCAGTGCGTTCTACCCTCAGCTAAATGGCATCCATCGCTCTCCCGCACAAAATGCCTGCTTCCTTCACTTTGGTGTAAGGGAATGAAGTGCAGATACTAACTGAGAGGAAGTACAGGGACATGCTCAGCAGACATAAATGTGCAAGGTATTGGCAGACAATGAGTGGAGTATGCTTAGAGCTTTCTAATTCACGTCTCACTGGGACTGCAATGGCGTTTTACAATGTTAGTCATATTTTCTTTCCTGAAGCTCTCTTTTTCCTTGAGATCTGTGACATAACTCTCTTCTGTCTTTCCTCCTCTGAAATGAGTTCAAAATTTATATCTTTAGCTGGGACTTGGATAAATAACTGCCTATTTAATATTTCCTCTTAGATAATGTATCAAAGACAACTGTATCTTAACATGTTCAAAACTGGCCTCATGCTCTCTCTTCTTTTCCAAACCTTGGTTCCCTATTCCGGGGGTGGGAGAGGGGGGACACACCAAACCCTACCTGATATTTAAGGCAGAGGCCTCAAAGTCATCCTAGACACCTACTTCTTCCTCCTCTCTAGTCTCCACCAGAATCCAACCACTGGCAGTTCCTGTTGATTTGGCCTTTCAACATCTTTGTATTTACCTCCATCTCCACCATTACAATGTCTTGCATTCAGTTCCTTCCTGCTACTGGGACTTGCACAGGCTGGTCTCTCAGCCTAGATCAATTTCCTCCTCCTATACTCCCCTCGCCTAGTTGACACTAGTTTAATCAATCCTGACTAGATCAATACCTCCCATCAACTGTTCTCAGAGCACTTTTCCTTTCAATACTTACCACAATTAAAAGTTAACAGATGATACTAAAAGCATAGGCAACAAAAGAAAAAGTATATATATTGGACTTCATTAAAATTAAGAACTTCCATTTTAAAAGTACATGAAAGAATACTATCAAGAGAGTGGAAAGACAACCCCAGAATGGGAGAAATATAAATCATGTATCAGATTAGGGTTTGATATCCAGAATATATAAAGAACTCCTGCAACTCAAGAACAGAAAGACAAGCAGCCCAAGTGAAAGTGGGCAAAGGACTTGAATGGACATTTCCATACAAATGGCCAGTAAGCCCAGGAAAGACTCCCAGCATCAGGGAAATGTGAATCAAAACCACAATGAGATACCACTTCATACCTACTAAGAGACACGTCAGACAGAGAAAGCAAATACTGCAAGATACCACTTATACGCGGAATCTAAAGGCTAATCTCCTGTAGAAACAGAGATTAAACGGTGGTGGCCGGGGTGGAAAACAGGAGAAATGTTGCTTTAGGGTTCCGACTCACAACTAACAGACACGCCCTGGAGATCTAATGCACGGCACAGTGAATAAAGACAATACTGTATTATAATCACTAAACTTGCTAAGAGACTAGATTTTTAATTGTTTCCACCACAAAAAAGACATGTTCGTTATGTGACATGATAGAGGTGCTGTCGCCACAATGACAATTGTGTAAGTGTATCAGATCAACACACTGCGTACCTTAAATTTGCATGATGTTATATATCAAACATCCCTCTCAACACTTCACATCTACTAGTATAGCTATTAAAAAATAAAAACAAAATGCCAAACAGAAATTAAGTGTTACCAAGGGTGTGGTGAAATTGGAACTCTTGTTACTCTCCTAACTCTTGTGACACTGCTGGGAGTGTGGCAGTGTGGAATGGTGCGACAGCTGTGGAAAACAGAGTGGTGGTGTCTCAAGTTAAACCAAGAATCGTCATTTGCCTTCGCAGTTCCGCTCCTGGGTACATACCCAAAAGAAATGAAAGCTGGGACTCGAACGGATACTTACACACAAATGTTTATAGCAGCATTATTCACAATAACCAAAGGTGAAAACGACCCAAATGTCCGTCAACAGATGAATGAATAAACAAAATGTGGCAATTCTCTTTATTTGGTAAAAATATATAAGGTACTTCTGTTCTATAAAGTTGCAGTGGACACTGAATTAGTGGATACTGAACTGCTCCTCTTAAGCGAATTACAGGGTTAGGTTCTCGAGAACCACGTTAACATTTTCATCGACTGATCTATACATAATCATGTTTCATGCGTATTTCTGTTTAAAGACGCCTTATTAATATTTATTGTTGATGTACTAACACTGAACTCACGGCTGATAGCTTATCTAACACCTGTATTTTTTCTCTAAGGCACGTCACAGCCTTCTTGCCTTCAGCACTGGGCTTAGGGGTCATTTGAAACAGTGAAGTCACCAATAAAAGGAACACACAATGCAAAAAACAAGGCATTAAATAGACCAGGAAAAGGGCACTTGTTTACAACAAGGGAGTTGGGACAGGAAGGCAGAGTCTAAGCTGAAATGTACCACTTTAACTTACTGCAGCTCTGTGCATGCCCACAAACCACCACCAAAGTGCCTCAAGTATTGAGTGTGGGGTTACAAGCAAATGTAGCCAGAAGGCCAATTCACAAATACAGAACTGCAAACAAGGAGGATCCACTGTATGTACATACAATGGAAGAGTACTCATCCGTCAAATGAAAGTCTGATACATGCTACAATAAGGGTGAACCGCGGACAACATTAGGCTAAGATAAGCCAGACACAAAAGTACACATTATTGTATGATTCCACTTATATGAAATAGCTAGACTAGGCAAATTCATAGATTAAAGGTTATCAGGGGTTGGAGGAGGGGAGAGTGAGGAATTACTGCATCATGTGTTCGGGGTTTCCGTGTGGGATGATGAAGAAGCCCTGGAGATGGACAGTGGTGATGGTTGCACAACAATGAGGAATTAATGCCACTGAACTGCACACTTAAACAGGAATAAAAGGGAAAATCTTATATATATATTTCATGACAAAAATATATGTACTAAATGAGATTAAATGGATTATTTCAATATGTTAAAAATCAAACAGAGACACACTGGATGGCACTAACAAGAGCTTCTTATCTACCCACGTTTCACTTTAAAACAAAGACCTTCCTTGATATGTTTCTCTTCTGGCTTATAGACCATATTTAAAAACAGGCTTACTATTTAATAAAATTAACTGGGTATTGAGGAAAACAAGTGAATTAAAATGTGCACATCAGTTGTTTGGCCTCAGTTCATGCTTTTGGTGAAAATTTGTGCAGTAGAATTGTTCTTTCTAATTGCCAAAAGAAGGGTCACCTTGAGAAGCAACAACTGATGATCCAGATTTATCTTAGAATAGAGTTGTCTTTACGGTATTCCATGTTCGGGTGAACTAGTACTCTTAGGTAAACTAGTACTGGTACTATTCGGTATCTTGGCATTATGTGTCCATTTTAATCTTTTCCATTGCTTTTGTTTCTTTTGTCATCAACCTATTTCTCATCTGCTTCCTTCCCTACAGAAAACCCCTATTTTCATATCTCTAGAGAGAACCATCTGTTAGAATATGGCTGTGGTTACTTCATAATTCAAATGTTCCCTTTTATTTTATGTATTTCTTGACCCAACAATTACAAAGAAGCACCGCTGGATATAAACAAATGAAATGTGCTAATCTGGAATGCAAACAGTATTAAAATGTAAATTTAACACAGGAAAAAAAATTCATGGCCAAAGAAAAATCTATTGCGATTCTTTCAACCTCTTAAAATGCATCATAAAACTAAAAATGTCTCACTACAGAATAACATTTTGGCTTCTTTTATGATTGCAAAGAAGAGTAATTATGATTGTCATGAAAACACATTGAGCAGCTGTATATTGTTAACAAAAGAACCATTATACGAATGCGCAGAAAAAATGGCAATTCATACATTCACGTTTCCTAGAAATTAGATCGTCTCCTTGACTGAAGTAGATACCAAAAGAGACTTTTTCTATTAATCATGGCTTTGTACCAGTCAACTTTTTGGAGCCAATTGGATCGTCTTTCTTTTGGGATAATTCCCACATAGTATTATGTGAGATCTATATATACTGATTTAAACATACTCAGGCATGTGCATAATAATTTGGTAAAAAGTAATTTTTTTAAAATTCTCAAACGACAGATTTTCTTGCTGTTAAAAATGCTAGTATCATTGGATTCTTTCACAAATATACATCTGTTTAGAAATCATTAAAAAAAAACATAGCGAATAACTCTGCAGTTTATTTTATGAGGGCTAATTAATAGGTACTTACTCATTAAAGACTAGGTCTGGTGCAAAATAGAGAAACTGGCTGTTCGTATGTTTGTACGATCTCCAGCTCAAGGCAAATGATGATAGACACATCCAAGAATACTGGATTAGGGTAATTTGGTCCTCAAGAGGCAAGTTCTTAAATCCTAAAGAACAGAACAATTAATCACAGAAATCTACTTTGCATTTAAATATATTCCAGAAAGGAGCTTCTTAAGTCAACCCCTAAACGGCCACCTTTCTCTAACAGACTCGAATCAATTCCACAGTCATTTACAGAGCCTGGCCCTGTTCAACGATTCCTTTAGATCCGCCCTAAATTCTCAGAGGGTGAACTGCCAGGGCACATAAAGCTGGGGAGTTCAGGGAGTCTCACTGTGGATGATGGTCTAAAACCCTTGGTCGGGCTGAATTTGTATTCACCTGTAAAATGTCTTCATCGTACTCACAATTAATAGCATCAAAATAAAGGATAATTTAATAACTGTCAATTCCTGTGTCTCTGCCATCTTGGTGAAAGATATTACTTTTCATAAGTTTGCAGTGGTTGAAAAGGTGTCAATCATCATCTGGGACAATACTGGGCTTCAACGGAGGTCTGAAGTCGGCACCTGCCCTCCCCTCTCCTACAGTCTTCCTTTCTAGGCCTCCAGCCCTTTTTTTTGTTTGTTTCTTTCTCACCCCACATATTCCCATGCTCTGCTCCAGTTTCACCTGGGGAAGCTCCTCTTCAAAGAATCGGTCATCAGAGCTTCCCCCAATCTTTTTTCTTATGGCTGCGGGCTGACCATAGGTCATCTCAGAAAATGCTCTGGATTTAATGAACTGGGACAATGTGAGAGTGATTCTAAATGTTTCCAAAGATGAAGAGGGGTCTTCTTAATAAAATACTATAGCATAAAAAATGACTAAAGTAGGAATTTCAAGGACAATTTAAAGGGTGCTAGAGGGAAGATGACATTTTTAGGAAGAACTCTCAGGGTCTCACACAACTTACTAGATAGGTCTTGGTTTACTTGGTCTACTGTTAGGTTAGAACTGGTTACGAGCTGCTAGTAACGGGTTCGGTTTGTGCTTCATGATCAGAATGTATTTCACCTTATTCATATTTCTGGGATGAGATTTTTCATTTTAATCATCAACATGACAAATGTACGATACACTAGAACTGTTAACTCTAACTTCTCAGGAGAAATGAGCACATTAACCAGATTCCCCCCCCCCGCCACTGGATTAATTTGTTATCCACGGAAAAACTTGGTATCAGGATTTAAGAGAAAGCCTACTCCGACTGCGCTGTGGGAGGTGGTGAAATGCGCTGCCCCGGCTTGTCTAGTTCTGGATGCAGACCGCGAAAGGAGAGGCCATCCTACCTGGAATTACCTTTGCCCACTTCACGACTTGAATCATCTGTTTGCCTGCTAAGATGTTCAGGGTGGAGAGCAGGTTTTCGGCGGTGTCTGGTTTTGAGTTGTCATAGCCTGCGTACACAATTTCGGGCTCGATGTTTTCAAGGACCATAATGGGGGAAGGTGTGAGTGCTCTTGAGATCGTGGAGAGCTGAGGAACCAGCGCCGTGTTGACCGAGGGCTCTTTTGCGGGTGCTATGTAGGTTGTCCCCTCCTCGGGGCTCTGGGGGGGTGGGGGCGGCGGTGGGGGCTGCTGCTGCTGTGACTGTTCTTCATGGATGCCTTTTAACTTGCCCAACTTCTTTGACTTTCGAGCTGCAAAAAAATTATAAATGAAAAGGGCAAATTAAAATTATGAGGTAAATTATATGAGGTAAATTACAATCACATATTGATTTGTGTAGGTTAAAGCACACTTTTCCTCTAAAGATGACTGTTATACTAATAGGAAGAATAAGTTTTAAATATTTCTCTAATACCAGGCACTATCCTAAAATATTTTATATAAATTAACCGATTTAACAATTTTATGAGTCGGTACTATTCTGATTCTCATTTTATAACATGGAAACTGAGACCAGAAAGATTAGGAAATCCATCCAAGATCACGCAGTAAGTATATGCAAAATAGAGATACAGGTTCAGAGGAAGGATAATGTCATATGCTAATAATTATATCCGCCTCAACTAAATTTTACATAAGCCAATAATCCCCACCTATTATCTACCAAAGAGTTGCCAACAAGTGCTAGAATGGCCTGACTGAGCTCGTCACCTTAGCCTGTCTCAGTCAGCACGCATCAGCTTCCCCTGGGCCCTTTCCCAGTTCTTCATGGGCGCTTCTCTGCCATGCTTGCTTATACAGGGTATTTTGTCCATGTGCTGCTAGCTCTGTCCTCAGCTATATTGTGAACTGTGGAACCACAAAGACTGGCTGTTCCTCCCCTTTGCAGCCCCTGTGGCAGCTTGGGAAGTGCGATCCCTAGAGAAAGTGATTTCTAGATTCCCACTGAATGAATGGGAGCACAATCAACCCAAAGCAAGAAGTTAAATATCTGGATGATTCCAAGCTGAACAGCTAACTAGTAAATGTACAGGAATTGTTACAAAAAATTTCAGGTGCAAGTTACATTGACACACACATTTACAATCTTTAAAAATCTGTCCAACTCTATGTTTTGAATATAGATAATTCACATATCATATAGCCCAGAACTAAAAAGTATCATAATACTACATAGGAACCACTTTAGATTTTTAGGAGAACATATTATGTACAAGTGATCATATATTCTGATTTACCAAAAACAGCCCTGGTTTATGCTTCTTTTCCCACCATGATGATCAATATGTTTACTCCTAAAAGTGCCAGATTTTGGTCAATAAATAAATAATGTGTTCAGCTTAGTTAAACCAAAGAATCAGTATTAACTTTAATAGCAACTGCCATTCTTTCACTTTCAAGAACTCTTAAAAGAGAAAATGAAAAATGAAAGAACAAGGAGGCAGAAGGGAGTACCGAAATGCAGACGAGAGGATGCGGGGGGTGGATGGCAGGTGGATGGAGTGGATGGGTAGATGGATAGATAACTGGGACAGTGAATGAAAGGATAAAAAGAAGAGAGAGCCCAGAAGTGCCAAACTGAGCTCAGAGTTGTGGCAATAACTTACTTAGCAGTTGCAAGGTTTCCATCTTATTGAAGAATTTATTTTAAAATTCTTAAAGAACCAGACAACTCCTACTTAGTTCTAACACATGTGAGGAACTTACAGGAAACCAATTTAACACACAGGAGGGCTAGGGCACACCAATTAACTTGATTTTAAAAGTAACCATTCATGTTTACAATGAAAGCCATTAGTATTTACCACATTCATCTCAAAAATAACAATTCAGATAAAAGACAAGCCACTATCTGACAACAGATATTTCTGCCAAACATCCATTAAATATTGAAGTTGGGCTTAAAAGATGAACAAGATAACAATTTAAAAATTTCAATCATTTCAAATCATTTAATTGAGGCAAAAAAAAAATCTGATTTTTAGAATTGTTCGAATGAAAAGCAGATGTATCATATTCACAAATGCTCATGGGAAGCTGCTGACAAGGTGCCACCTAGTAGTGCTGAGCATACGGAAGGTAACCAGGATGCTTCTGATGAATAAATGAGTGAGCGAATTAAAGAAAATGTAATCAGTAGACTGCCTCAAAAACTAGGCAAAATAGAGAAGGAAAAGGAAAAAATTAAACACCTAGATAATCCAAAATGATGGTTAACTGATGACTCTATAAGAGCATAAATCCTTAATGGCATATACTGGTCTGGTCATTTGGGAATAAGGTACTTGAAACTGCTGCTGTCAAATCTGTCAAATCAACTAAGCCTTAACTGATTCCTCTGAAAAAATGGGGATGATAGTGCCTCCCTCTCCTATCTCAGAGGGCTAAATGGATACAAAAAATAAAAACACACTGAAAAATCATTACTAACATCTGAAATAATACTTCAGTGTTACTTCCATTTATTCCGATAATTTTGCAAATATTAAAAATGTCCAGCAGTTCATTAAAATGTCCTCATTCTTTGTTAAGACTACATATGATAACTACAATATGATTTACTAGAAACAGCCAAGCATGACATTTTTAAATTTTATTAAGTCATATTTGTGTGCAAATTAATTATAAAATTCACATTTGTTTAAGGCCTTAGGTCTGTAGTGGTGTGTTTATTCTCATGACCGTTTTAAGGTTAATGCTACAAAATATTATGAAGAAGAATGTTTGATAGTTCCTCTAGCATTTATACACAAGGTTGTGGCCTGTAACATAACCTATTGAGCAGATTTTCAACATTATGTTTAGCATTTCAGTTACATTTAACTTTACGCTGTGATTTTATGCATATGTGGGACACCTAAAATTGAGTAATAATCTGTATTTACTTAAATAGTTCAAGATTGTATTCTCACTGTGCAAATTCTTTGGCCAAGTGTATTATCCAGTATCTCTATTAAATGCATGGGAATAAGGTTACATATTAATTATATTTATATTGTTCAAAGCAGCCCTTCTAAAATACCTAAAAATTTTATATCAGTAACACATGCCGTATTGTACAATTAAAGCTCCTGAAAGGTGATGTCTTAGGAATTCCTATAACAGCACTTTCCTTGATGCCTATGGGTACTTGGTGTTTGGACTCATTTCATTTTCAAATTTTAATAACTACATAGATGAAGTATTAATTTACTTCCATGTAGGAAACATAGGCAAGTTTCTGAGATTTTAAGACAAAATTTCTGAAATGTTACCATTCCTTTTCAAAATTTCTATTGTATAATAGAATACAATATTATGCCTCTTAAAATGCCATGACTAAATGACTAAATTTAAGAGTTATGCCTCTTGAAATGCCATGACTAAAATAACAATAAGCTAAAGCACAGTTCAAAATACTTTTTAGATGTTTTAAGCATCCCACTGCTCACCCTGACCCTGTGATTAGGCACATTATTTCCATTTTAGAGGTCAAGAAACTGAAGCACAGAGAAATGAAGTACTTCAAGGTTGCAGAGCTGGTGAACACCTGTCTAGGTTTTGAATCCAGCTGTGGCTCAGAGCCCACACTCTTCTATGCCATGTACTCTCTTCTAATCCTTTTTCTCTTTATCTCAGTTGTGTGTTTTATACTTTAAGATTAGCACAAGCTTCAAATCCAAGTGTATAATTAAGATGTGCTCTAATTACACAGGAAAACCTTGGCTAAAGATACTTCTGAGCAGGCTTCCATCATCCAAAGCATCAGTGAATATAAAGTTTGGGTCTCACTACCTATCGCCTTACTCAACATGTAGTTAACGGCCACTGGGCTTGAAAACTCATGCTCTCAGGTGGCCAGAGCCACACTTCATTTCTCGATTGCCTGCAACAGCTGTGTGAGTGTGAGTGCGTGTGTGCGTGTGTGTGTGTGTAGGGTGCTTCAACATGACAATAAATATCTCTCAGTCCCACTTAAACTTAAGGAGTCTCATTTGTTCTACCTGGATGTTACAGGAACTAGAACATATTTAAGTGCCTGCCCGCAGGTGCAAGTCCTTCATTATTAGCAGCGCCTTGGCAGCCACTTTCTCCCAGCAGTGCTGGGAAACAGAGCTCTATCGATTCTCCATGAGTTGTTCCCCAGGAGCTGTGCAATGGGGAGGCCCTGTCTCCTATTCTGACTGATCGACTGACTGACTAGTAAGTGGGGAACAGATCATCCTGTGGAACCCTATAAAAATTGTGAAAAATCCCCAGTGGGATCTCAAGAGCCACAAAGGGCATTAAACATGGTATGACACGACTTCCTTTTTAGTTTGCTCTACCTCCTGAGACTGATCTGACCGGTTACTTACCCTTTTGGCAAACTACTGTGTGGCAGAATGATGCCTTGGTAGGAATTATATCATTCTGGCATCTCCCAGTAAAATAATGAGATACACAGGGTTTTCATGGTAGTTTTATCACTATCTTTCTCAAGTGTGTTCAATTAAAGATTTAGTCTTAGAAATGGGTAATCAGGACAGCTTTTTAAAAATTCTGGAGTAGAATAAAAGACTGATGTAGAATGTTTTCAATCGCAACATTTCACTGGAAAAATTTAAAGTGAGAATTCTGTCATTTTAGAAATGCTTCATGCCATGTCTTGAAATTTTAGGTCTTGGCTGTAATTATTATAGAGAGGATATACTGAGGTTATATGAAAACATGTATTTTTCTGTTCAAAGGCCAAATGTAATTACTGGTTGAAACCCACAGGACAATAACAGCATCCACCCCCGGTCTCTCTCGTTCACAGACCATTTCTCTTGCCACCCTCGCCCAGATCCCACTTTCCTATTTTCCTTTTCCTCTTCATTTGCATCATTTCTCTTTGCCTTTCTACTGCCAGAGGAAAAGTTCTCTGAGCTTCAAGGGGACGTTGATCAAGTATTTTTGTCATGAAACCAAAGGAAAGAATGTCATCTTTCTACAAATTTAATTGGTTTCACAGCAAAACCTCTCTAATTTGTACTAATGGAAAAAAAGCATCTATGGTTCTCAAGGCAATACACACAAAAGAACCGGGTCCAGGGGTGTGTCGCTTTATGAATAAATAATTAGCTTCTCAATAGATAATCAGGAAGTAGCATTTCAATTGTTTATAAATACTCTTCCAGTGGTTATGGAAGTTGAAAACGGTGTTTTAAAAAGTATCTGTAAACATTTTTACATTAATCTACTTAAATTAACAGGCATTATTGATTTTATTAGCATAGGAAACATGATAAGGCAAACTCAAACACAAACTTTGACTACCTTAAAGGACATTCCACACCACAAACACACACAGTGATAACTAGGTGAGATGATGGATCATTATTAGGCTTCATGGTGGTAATCATTACACAGGTATACTTATATCATACCATGTTGTGCACCTTACATATATACAATATTTTATTTGTCAATCATAACCTTAATAAACATTCCAAGGTAGTGAATATTCATATTAAATTTTAATGTGTATAGATATCCATCGATATTTTTATATCTATAATAAATATACTTTTTTTTGCTATCGTTGTAGAATGTTTATCTTTTACTTAACGAATAACTGATATCCACCGATTGTGTAAGTGCCATGCTTTTGTGAACATTGCAATGTTGAATAACAAGCTCAAAGCCTGGACAAGAGATTACAATCTCAGGAAAGTTGGATCAATACCGAAGAACGTAATTCGGTTTATAAAGCAGGCTACGCTATGTTCCAGGTCAGTGGTACTGACAACGTGTTCAGGGAGTCAAACAATGGCAGCAAGAAGGTGTTTTATCTTCCTATGGGTGCTCGCATTTTCCTGTACCCATAGTATTAATTCCCACCATGCCCTGTTTTGATTTTGTTGTGATTCAGATTAAACTGAGGGCCCATGTGGACAGGGCCACTTTCCTGGGTAGGATCCACCTAAAGTTAATCACCACTGCTCCCCTCACCCCCGAGAGGAGAGACCCCCAGACCTGCAGCCAATTCTGAGCCAAGATACTCAACGGACTCTGAGGCAACAGGAATAGGGGTCCACCGATTTTGCAGAGACAGTAATGAGGTTCTGGCAGACAACCTCCAATGACGCAGTGATACCTTCCCTGAGAGACACAAGCAGTCAGAAAGGGGCCAAGCCAGCATCTGCCTGCGAGGCACTTCTGGGGCCAGATGATTAACAGGATTGTTTTCATGGCACTTATGTTTTCCATAATTATATTGTTTTGTTTCTCCTCTAATATTCAGCAATACCTTTTCTTCCCTTTTTTTTTCTTTTAATGCCAGTCAGACTCAGGCATGTGTGTACACATGAAGATGTGTGTGTGGAGGGTTCCATCTTGGGCCAGAGTTTTAAAGGCGAGGCAGCCTGTCCCTGAGCTCTGGCCAGGCTGGGGCGGCACTGAACCAAGCAAGAATCTCAGAAGAAGAGGAAACAGGATGCCAGAGAAACGGCCTCTCGGTGATAGCCTCTGGGAGATGGAGAAACATTCCAGAGGTTTCTTCCACTGAAACCTTAGCTAGGTTTGTATTGAGTCAAGAGAAACTGTCACTGGACTGAGTGGCAGAGGGCTGAGCCTGCACTGTAACCCCAGAGGTCCTCCTGGCACCATTTCTGAGAGCTGCACGCAGGGGTGGAGCAGTGAGGTGGCTGGGGCCTTATGGCCAGGTGGGGTGGACAGTGGCTTTATTAGATGGACACCTCCCATCTGGGCCTTGCCATTTTTGTGCTGATATAACCTCTGGGAAGTCTCAGAAGAGAACAACAGATGACAAACCCTCCACTCACAAAGCTCTGGACAAATCTGCTTATGGAAGAAAAAAGTGGAGAAAGACTGGGACCAACTTATTCTAGACGGGAAGGTGAGAGACATGAGAAACCAAACAGTAATTTCAAAACCTTAATAAGACATTTGCCAAATCATGGTGGGCATCTACATTCTATCTTCATTGAAGTCAAGATAAGATACAAAATATTTAAAAAGGCAGAAAAGGGGATTTTTCAGACACTGAGAGAATTCCCTCCAAGTGTTCTGGAATGAGTTATAGAGAGAGGCTGCAATGCATTTCTAACAAGAACATGTAATTTCTTTTCTAAAAACTCTGAAGTATAGATGGACAGGTATCTCACTTGCCTGAGTACAGTCCTGCCATAACACAGACGGACAGGATTAAATGAGTTACAGTCCTGCCATAACACAGACGGACAGGATTAAATGAGTTACCGAGATCCAGTGGCCCTAAAACGGAATGATAACTCCAATAAGGACGTACGGTCCAGCCTTTCATTTGTCTGAAAGAAACATCTCTGGTTCTTATTTGTCTGAAAACAGGAATAAATCCCTTATACTTATTAATGTGGTAAGAGACAATTTTAGAACTATTTTCCAAAATATGCTCAAAGGGCAAATACTGTGATCTCAGATTGCATGCTTGGAAGAACGTCCAGCACCATGGAAAAAAACACCTACAGTCCTCTATGCTTCCTTCCACCCCATCCATCTCCCAGCAGGCGTCCCTCCCCCTTTTTTATAAATAGTTTCACCACTACAAGGTACAGGATTGTTTGCTCAGTTCTGTATTTAAAATGGGCTCTTTGGTTTCTTCTAATCCTGAGATTGTATAATTTTATTAGTGGGGAAAATAGCAATAGGAAAGAGCTATCCTTAATTGAGAATCTGTATGTCAGGTGCTCGGGCAGCATCTTTTAAAAATACCATCCCATTTAATCCTCTTAAGTGCCCAGAGAAGCTGATACTATTGTTATCACCACTGTACAGGGTCCCAAGGATGGTAGTGACAGTTACTGTGGTAGTTAGAGTTAGAAGAAGGTGATTTACTGAAATGATATTGAAAAACAGAAGACAGAAACCCTGCTACATTTGCAGATGACATCAAATCGGGAGGTCATAGGGGCATGAAAAAGACCTGGAGCTCAAATGACTTCTAAATCATCAGCCAGGTTACCATCCGATCACCTCTACTGAAGAATTAGTCTTTTTAATAGGAGGCATAAAACAACCTGCACCAATATACAAAATGCTTTCTCTCCTAAATCCCAGGGCAGAACAATCAACTTCTGCGGACTCAGGCTGGGCTGCTGCTGCATCCGATAAAACAAGCCTTTTGTTCTTGCTCCTTGTTATGACTCCTTCATTCTGATAGGAGGAGAACCCAAAGGAGGCAGAAATCAAACTAGTCAGCCTATATAAAAAATAGACTCTATTAAAGGAAAAACTTGCTACTTCTGACTAAAAATAAAGTTCCTGAGCTCTGCTGCAACTGATTGGAGTTCTTCAGACAAATGTATTTTTAAAATCAAATGAGCATTCTTTAGAAAATATAGCTGACCCTTGAACAACATGGGTTTGAACTGTGTGGGTCCACTTACATGCAAATTTTTTTCCCAATAAACAGTATAAATGTATTTCTCTTCCTTATGATTTTCTTAATAACATTTTCTTTTCCCTAAGTTTACTTTATTGTGAGAATAGTAGCATATAATACATATAACATTCAAACATATGTTAATTGACTATGTTATTGGTAAGGCTTTCTGGTCAACAGTAGACTATTAGTAATTAACTTTTGGGGGAGTCAAAAGTTTTATGTGAACTTTCAACTGCGCAGGGGGTCAGCACCCATAAACCTACATTATTCAAGGGTCAACTGTACAGATTATCTGTGTTATAAATTCTTATTCTTTGGGAATAATTAAGCTATGTGTGTATGCGGGGGGAAAAAAAAACCCACAAATAAACGAGAAAAAAAACCTTCACCTAGTTTTATATTTAAAATATGAAAAATAGCAATAGCTGTGGCCACCCAGCAAAGGTCCCTCCCTCAATTAAAAAGTTAATTCTTTAACTGCTGCAAGGGCTGCCTTCTTGGCAAATGTCTGAGTAGGGAATTTATTACATGAAGCATGATCTTATTGGGTATACAAGGTAAATAGTCTCATTAAGAATGTTTTATAAGAAATATTACTGTTCTAACAAGGTCAAGGGGTGAATGAGGCATGAGAAAGAGGCAAAAGGCAGTGACCTGGAACTAGCCCACAGAACCCTGGGTAATTTACTGTGCCGTCCCAAGTCAGAGTGTGATCTTCAGCAGGTTCACCAGGCTCTAGCTTGCTGGCCAGACACTAGAACACACGCTGGGCAGAAAGGGCCCCATGCACGCCTCCTCCAACCGGTACATCAGCGAAGCAGGACCAACCTCAAGCAATATTATATATCTTAAAACAAGAGTCTACCTGAGACATATTAAAAAGTAATGGCGTTTTTCTTTAAAAAATGCATTAGATTCCTTAAGTAAGCTCTCAAAGAACATTTGAAATATACTGCATGAACATATGTTTGCACATCACTTTTTAGGCATATTTCAATTATTCTGTTTTTCCCTCTTAGCATTTGCTGCTACTCTACTGCAATGGTTTCCACATCTTGGTCTATTAAAAAAAAAAAAAAAAGAATAGTGTTATTATATAACCAGCAATCCTTCTTCTGGGTATCTATTCTAAAAATTTGGAAATCTTTATTTGTAAAGATATATGTACCCCTATGTTCATAGCAGCATATTCACAGTAGCTAAGACATGAAAACAACCTACATGTCCTTAGATGGAAGATTAGATAAAGAAGCTGTGGTACATATATACAATAGAATATTATTCAGCCATAAGAAAGGATGAAATACTGCCATTTGCAACGACATGGATGAATCTTGAGAATATCATGCTAAGTGAAATAAGTCAGACAGAAAAGGACAAGAACCATTTGATTTCACTCATATGTTGGATATAAAACAGAAAGCAACAAATGAACCAACAAAATGAAGAAGCCAACTCATAGACACAGACAATAGTGTGGTGGTTACCAAAGGGGAAGCGGGTGCAGAGAGGCTGAAGAGGGTAAAGGGGCTCAAATTTATGGTGACGGAAGGAGCTAGACTGGGTGGTGAGCACACAATGCAATACACAGATGATGTTATGGAATTGTACATTTGAAACTTTGTTATTAACTGATGTTATCCCAATAACTGAAAAAAATAATTGTATATCCAGTGACCTTACAACTTAGATGTGTCTGAGAACTCTAAAGCAACTAAGAAAGTTGCCTAAATTCAATCTCAGATTTTTTTTATGATTTGTATTTGTGTACATAAGAAATAAAAACTATGATGTGAAATGGAAAAATATACAGACTAGTAGTTTCATCTCTAATACCAATTTTCTTAAAAATATTGCATACCTCTTAGCTTGCTAGTCTTCCTGTAAAATACATACTTAGAAGTTCATCATGATAGTTTTAATTATTTTTTAAAACTATTATTTAACAGCATATTTGATATGAAGTCAAATTATGAGTAATGCTTTACATTATTTACATGAAAAGTAAACTGACTAGGTTTTACCTGAGACTACTGATGTTGAGATTTTTAACTGAATGTTTAAAATTATTAAAATTTTTGCTTAGTAAGAATGGGTGAGCCAGATATCCAAATATAAAATAATAATCCCATGAATTGATATAAGAACATTTTTCATAGTGAGTATACCACAAAAAATATTCAGTATTTCCAAACACTCTAATATAAAAGAATATTTTACAAATGGAAGACAAAAAAGCCAAGCAGAATTTTAAAGAATCTTCATGTCAGAAGCTAAAGCTAATATGAAAAAGGACAAATAAGTATATGTTAATGAGTTAACAGGATGCCACCCAAGTTGTGGGGGAGGAGGGTAATTAAATAGGCCTGAAGAAAAAACAAAAGTCAATGTTTATAGCTTTTATACATTTTAAATAAATATTACTTTTTACTTCTTTTTACTTTATGTAAAAAAAATTATCCACATTTTATTTCACTGACAGTATCAGGATGAGCCTAAATTAAGAATTAATAGTAGTCAATGATGTATGCACTTGAAAAAAAAAATATTTTTCTGGGCTGAGATCTCTTTAGGATACAGGCTGAATTGGTCTGGAAACTCCCAGACAAAGCTGAGCCAAACCAAATGGCTTTTTTTTTTTTTTTTTTGAATAAGTGATTCTCCTGCATTTGCCTCTTGTGTTTTCATTCCAGTTTTCCTTTGTACACAGGGTTAATACTGGGACATCTTGAGGCACTCTGATGATGTCTTGCGTTGGCAGGTCTCAGGTCACTGCTGAGGCGGAGCCGTCTTAGCTGTTTGGTGCTGAGCAGAGCCACACCAGGGCAGACACATGCCTGACCTCTCAGCTTTGGCGAGAAGACAAACTGCTATTTTTTCATTTGGTTTTCAGCCACAGTGTAAATTCCAGAGCTTTGGTGACTCTCAAAACCTAGTTCAACACAGCAGACTGAATAAAAGCATCTTTAGAAGAATATGCTTTCCACTTAAGTTTCAAAAGTATTCTTCAAATTTATATCATTTAGCTATATATTTTAGGGAAAAAAGTCCGAGAGAGAATTTTAGTTCATAATAAATACGATGCTAAAGCATTAAAAAGAAACTTTTAGCATAAGAAAACATTAAGTGCCTTTTAAATTTACAGTGATTCCCTATAATTTGCATTTTCCTCTCACATATGAGACTGAAACATAGACTGAGTTGGGAACACGTGAGCTGCCCTGGGGATGCCTTCTGGAGGCTGCCGAGGTGGTTCAGGATGGATAACCGGGCCATTTTTGAGAGTTCTTCTTTGGGAAAAATTCCTCAATTCACATTTAAGACACTGTTAATAATTTTTAAAGCAACATCACGTTTACAATAAGGAGATTTTAAACAAAAATTATTTGTTTCATTTCACAAAGTGCTTGCCATTTTCCTACTAGCATTCTGTTTATGTTCTGACATAGGTTTCCTTCATTTAAAACAAAGTCTGCTTGCATGCTGTGCTTCCAACACTCCTATGTGTAGCTCTGAATAATGGATGGTGCCTTTGATGTTACAACAAGTCTCTTTTGGTGTCATAGGGTGGCCCACAGCTGTCACCCCAGAGCAGAGGTCTTGACTAGGAATCAATTCTTCACTATTGCCTTGGCTTTAAGCCACTTTCATGCTATGATTTTCAATTGGACAATGCGGTTCTAAGTCACATACCATGTAAAACACAATTTTTAACCCCATCATTACTTTTAACCTCATAATTGAATAGGGATAATACTAGCCTATAACCTTCCCTATAGAGAATTCTGTCCTTTAATGATGTTTTCTTTGGGCCTATAATTAGGATTAGAAATTCCCTTTTAGAGTCAAATATTCTCCTTTTACAAATGTGATCATAGAGAATAAAGATTATGAGACCATGCACAAAATAATGATGTACTCTGTATTTGTTTGGTTTCTGGACTGTCATGCTTAGAACTCGTCTAAGCATTTTACTGCATGACACAAAGTAGGCATTAAATAAGCGCTTACTGAACAAAGGGAAAGAAAAGTGCAAACAAATGAATGAATGTTTTTCTGACCTTGTATAGCTGATCAGATTTCTTAGTGTGATGACTACAGCTACCATTCTCTAACAAAGCTTTTAAGGGAAACAGAGAGAAAGTATGTTAGGTTTCACTTCAACCCTAATGAGCCAGGCTAGTCTACATAGTAAACAACTGTAGCTGAGGCTCAACCGAGCCTTAGTCTGAAAACAAAGGTAAGTCAGGCATCATTCAAGTAGCATCAGGCCAAGTACAGGAGGAAAGCAGACAGCCCTGTCACTTCTAACCTTGGAGAGTCTAAAGAGAGATGACAAAGAGAAAAGCTAAAAAGAAAGCAGCTTTTTACCTCTTTATTTTCATAGAAAAACCACATTCCAGAGATAAAATCCACGAAAGAGGCACTCTACATCCCCCGTCCTTGGGCCCAATTAGTATCACCAAATTTGATGCATCAGTGTCAGCATGAGTTCCTTTTGTGGGTGGAATGATGGGAAATGTCTTTGCCCTTGACCCTGGGCCATCCTTGGGGAATGGGTAGGAATGCAGAAAAAAGCAGTCCCGTCCAGATGACTGTCATCGATTCAACACTTTCACACCCAAATTGTGGGTACCCTAACAGAATCGGCCTTCTAGAACAAGAAGGGACATCACAAAACAGCCAGCTTAATCTCCTCACTTTAAATCAGAGGAAATAAAGTTCCAGAAAGATGAATTGTCTTGCCCAAGATTCCAAATGGCAGGAGAGGTATACACACTGCCTCATCGTTTCAAGTTCAGTGGCCTGTTAACAGTGTCAACACCAGAATTTTTATACAGGATGGGGCTTAGAAAAACGTGTGAAAACACATTTGCTCGATGATACATTTATTTGTATTTATCTAGACTGGAAGGCATTTGATGAAAATTATGAGGGAGAGGCTAAAGACTGACGACCACTTTAACATCTGTTTAATTTGGTGTAAACACTATGCCATCCAAATGGAACTCCAGCTTTTTCAAGAAATAAACAAACAAATAAAAATCCTGTTTTAGGATTATCATAAGAAGTGATCGAAGCTGGATGACAAAGTTACCCATGACTCTCGGTGGCAAGCTGGTTAGCAGACTGACAGTGTTTGTATGATTGTGAGTTGTCCTGAGTGAAAGGACATCTACATTTTGATAATGACACACTAGTTGATTAGACTTGATAAATGGCCCAATAAATGCCATGTATCATTCTAATTATGAATTTCAAGAAGACTTTGAATAACTGTTGTAGATCTGACTATCAAAGCTCTGTGATTTCAATTCAATACATTATAACACGTGGAATGTCTGACACGAGTTGAAGCCCCTGAAGGCAAGTACCTGCAGTTTCCCTAAGTAATAAGCAGCATTTGGAAGAACAGTTCCTACGTACCTACAACTGCCCTCACCATTTTGCCTTTATGGAACAAGAACGTGGCATAAACTACCACCTCCGGGGAGTTTTGTAACATTTTGTATGGATTAGTTTAAGAAATCACATAAATTATTTCCAATGTTTTCAGCTGTTACAGTTCATGATTTTTTAAAATTTTTTTTATACTTGGCTCATATGTTCAAACACAAATTTTTAATCTTGTATTTTCAGGGACCCAGTATCAACCATCTTCTTATGGGGGAGACATATGGTGTATTACCAAAAAAATGGGGAAAAGAGACTAGAAATTTTCAGAAAAAACTCTATAAGATATATTATCCAGCTACTTGGGCAACTTATAAGAATCAAATATGATTAAATATAATTTCAACTCTTTATCCATAAATATATTTTAATTTGCTTATTTCCCAAAGTATAATTATTAAAAGCTATCTATAAGTTAAGGGCTTAATAAAAGTAACCCTATAACAAAGAAGTTCAAATAATAAAGGATCTAAAAGAAGAAGAAAAGCATAGAGCCAGAGATTATAAAAACAGATTTATCTTAGTACTTTTCTTTGTGTGGTCCATGCATGGTCTTCCTTTAGAATCATCTGGGGACTTTCTTAAGATGGCAAATCTTGGGCCATTCCAGATCTACATGCCAGAATATCTACAAGTGGGGGCTGGAAGCACTCATTTTAACAAACTCTCATGTGATTTTTCTTCTGCATTTTGAAATTAAGACATACCAACCTAAATTTTGAATGAGATGACAGAAAGAGAAACAGTGAGAACCTGGAAAAAGGTTGTAAGAAAAGAAGACAGGAAGGGTGGGAAAAAGAGGGGAAGGGGTGATAGGGATAAAAACCTGTTCTATAGCAGAGTTTTACGACCTCATCACTACTGACATTTGGGGCTGGATACTTCTTTGTTGTTGGGTTCTGTCCTGTGCAATGTGGACTATTTAGCATCATCCCTGGCTCCATAATCCCTAGATGCCAGGAGCATGCCCCCACTGCAAGTTGTGACAACCAAAAATATTTCCAGACTTTGCCAAACGTCCCCCTCTGGGAGTATAAATTCCTCTGATTGAGAACCATTGGTCTCCACTAAGGAAGTTGAAAAAAACTAGAATGGTAAACTAGAAAGATAATTAAATCCCTAGACTTGTATAAAAAACAATCAAATGAGAACTGAAATAAGAAGCTTGCTAATTCATTATGCTCCTAGTTTCTTTGATAGCAGAAATCATAAACTAGAAAGTAAATTAAACATAATTGAAAAACTTCATTTTGATCTCTCAGAATTTGGCATATTTCACACAAAAAAATTTGTATTTCTGATATCTTGAAGAGAGATCTTAAAATCTGGCAATATCCGCCTGTTTTCCCTACTGACAACAAATGACTGGAGCTGAAAGCTGGCCTCTCCCTTTAGATGACGCACTGAAGTTTTCCCCTTATGCTTTATAGATAGGTGAAATCTACATAAAATTCCTTACGTATATCATTAGTGTTATAAAAAATTAGAACCTGCATATATTTAGAATTTACATTTAGTTTCCTTGAAATCCAAATCTCATCAGTGCCACACTTAACTACAAACATAATTTACAAGTACCACAGGCACACACATGCCACATACTAGAGAAGGTCCCACAGTTTAGTGTAATCATGTCAGCTTTACAATTCACGAGGCATGGCCAAGCACCCTACCACACCCAAAGGGTGTATGTACTGATGGACAAGTGCATATCCTGTATGTTATTACACTCATAAAAAAAAAAAAAAAATAGAGTGATGACTGACTGATTTCAACATTCTCACATTAAAATTCAAGCTGGGCTTCACACAATAGGCTTCCTTACTGACCATCTATTAAAAATAATATTTGTTCCTGTGATGAAACAGGGCCTTCCTCAAACTTAATCTTCCTTCAGCTGTGTGGCTGGCACTGTTTTCCACGGTCAACTTTCTGCTGGCACCTAAAAAGGTCCACACCCCTAGGTTTATAGCCTGTTTCTCATCTTTGAAAGTCGCACCTTCTTCCCCGTCCCATGAATGGTAGCCCTGCGCCTAGCCAATTTCAGTGTACAATTAAACATGACTACCACGTGAAGGAATTTCCAGATATAACCTGCAGAGAGTTACTTCAACCATGAGTGTAGTTTCACACCGTCCAGTTATGTAGGAATACTTTTTTCTGTCATGGATGAAAGTCCTACAGATCCTCCCTAAAAACATTCTCCTTGTTCATCTGATAGGCTTCTCTGTTTCTCAAAAGTGGAGCACTTTGTGTTTGTGGTCACGAACGCAGAACTGCTTATTTCCATTTGACTCAATGGGCTACCAAAACGGGTTGAGGATTTGTATCAATCTTGGTGAAGTTCTTGAGAAGACAGGTTCTTCTTCCACCTGAAATCAGTACACATTCCTGACTCTGACCTTGGGTTACAACTATTCTGGAGACCATGGATTACCCTGGTTTCATTTATAATCCTTGGGATTTAGTCCACTCAGTTCTTCAAACAAATCTTCATTTTAACCTACTCCTCTTGGGTTTGCCTTGCTCGTTTCTTTTTCTTTACATGCCTCTTATTTATTTCAGAGATTCATTCCTCCAGTCCTTTTACTCTAGGTCAATGCATCCTAACTGCCCTTGACCTTGAACTTAATGCTTCACTGCAAACCATCAGACCAGGGCTAGAAACCCCCACTTTAATAGCACCAACATCTATCTCAAAATGCCATTCTCCCATGATGGTGACAAAAATGTTGTTAAATAAACATAATCAAGAAGTTAAAACATCACTTAAAATTCCCAATTCCCCACCAAGGAATGAAAAGATATGAAAAACCTTTTCTGCGTTATATTATCCCTTAAGAGGTTGCCAAATTATACTATATAAGTCAATATTAAGATCAAGATTTCTTTTTTTTTTTTTTGGAAACTTCCTGGTGCAGAGATGGAAAAATAATATTTATATGAGAACTTAAAAAAAAGATCATCCTTGGACTCTATGGTATAGGACTGCTTTTAAAGTGAAGTCCATTATGCCTTTAATAACTACATAATTAATCAGAATTTTTTTGCTAAATTCAAGCTTAATAATGTATGAGCAAGGTTTAACTGCATGTCTGTGCATGCATTCATTCATTTAGTAAGCATTTATTAAGCAACTACTTGTTTTAAGTGCCCTGGATATAAAGACAAAAGGACAACTCTGTTTCTGAGAAATTCAAAGGCTATTTGTCAAGAAATATCTATAAACAAATAATTATAATAAAATCTGGTAAGTGCTACAATACAGGCTTGGGAAGCACAGAGGAGGTACTAATTAACTTCATCTAAGGAAGTCATAAAAAGCTCTACAGGAGAAGTCTTAATAAATTATACACATGCGTAACATCTTAGAACTGTCTAAAAGGGAACGAGAGCTCTTCCCACTGTGTTAGGACTGACGTGTGAGGGGTATACTTACTGTATGGATGATGAGGTTTTTGAGGCAGGTCTGGAATAATCATAGAGCTCAGCATAGGGCAGAAATATGCAGGCCGTTAAAGAACTGTGTGGACAAAGCTACAACTGGAAGGCTGTGAACAAGAGCCCAGAGTGGAGGGGTGGTGTCAGGGAGTATGAAGAGAGAGGGATGAGGTAGTTGAGTATAGAGAGGGGTAAATTAAAAAATCCTAGAGTGTCAATACGTTTTGTTGAACACAGGTCATTACATAGTGTGATGGGCAAAATAATGGTGCCCTGAAGATGTCCCTAATCCCCGGAACCTGTGAACATGTTACCTTACAGGGCAAAAGGAAAGCTGCCGATGTAATTAAGGATTTTAAGATAAGGTAATTATCCTGATTTGTTCCAGTGTGGTCCACTGTAATCACAAGGGTCCTTGCAGGTAAAAGATGGAGGCAGGCTAGGCAAAGCTGGAGATGTGACAAAAAAAGCAGAGGTAGGAATGATGCATTTAATCTGACTTTGAAGATGGGAAGAGACCAATAGCCAAGGAATGTAGGCAGACCTCCAGAAGCTAGAAAGGCAAGGAAATGAATCCTCTCCTTTAGCCTTGACTAAGGAGCATGACTTGCTGACACATTGCTTTTAGCTCAGTGAGACCCATTTAGGACCTCTGACCTCCAGAACTGTAATATAATAAATTTGTGTGGTTTTAAGCTTATGGTCCTTTGTTATAGCAGCGATAAGAGAGTCATACACTTAGAAATATAGGTGGTTCCCCCTTGGCCTTCTAATGCCTGGTGCAAATAAGAGACCTTTCCTGGGCCTGAAAAGGGGAGGGGACTGTCACTCAAACTAGCAAGACTGACTTGATAGCAACTGCCATACATCACTGGACCAGAGGGAGCTGTGAGCAGAAGTTGTGGACTGTGGTGGAAGGTACGGCAGAGCAGGTGGCAGGGCCAGTCACACAGGATGATGCCCCAGAGTGACCAGGGACCTTTTAAGGGGCAGGGGAGCATTTAGAAGCGGAAAGGTGTGTGTATGGGAGTTGAAAACAAACCAGCATTGTGTTCACTGCTTTATATTCATTCACAGAATCCCATTTATTTCTAATTTAAAATAACCTAACGAGGCCCTTCAGATTTTGTTTATTAAAGAAGAAAAGTCAAACATTTTGAGAATAATTGACCTAGTGGATATGAAAGTCTGTTTGAGAACAGGGCGGTCAGTGAGCCTTAGAGTAAGTAAATAGAGCTAAGCTCTTTTAAGTTGTATGTTGAATCTGTTTTCAGCTCCAGAGTATTTTAATCAAATTTCTTATAGAATAATTGAAGCCGGATAAGGACTTTTCTTTAACCATAAAACAACTGGAAAGTCAACAACAGTGTTGCCGTTAATTACCTGAAAAAGTTTAATGCTGAGACCCAAAACGATGAAGTGGGTCAGGAGGTTATTTACTCTGAAGGACAAACAGAATGGAGAACAGCTCCACCTGGCGACTCGGATGATATGATGCACGTGGACTATTCCTTCAAACCCACTGACCACAGCATGGGAGAGGACAACCATGGGGAGGCTCGGGGCACTGCGTGCGTGTGGCAGGGAGAGGTGGCCCTGGCTCCCTTTCTCTGCCCTCGCCCCTCCCAGCAAATACAAATGTCTGCATGTGTCCAGGGTATGAGCTGGGGGCAAACGAGCAGAGGTGGGTGACACTTAGGGTGGTATTTCTAAATCTGTTTTCTCTTTCACAACAAATCTCAAACCCCTCCGGAGTCCCTCCTTCCCCCCTCAATTTTCTTCCCGAGATTGTACCCACCTGCTTCTCTCTTTCCCCACTCTTAGCTCCCCAAAACAGAACTTTCAGATCATTGTCTTGGTACTTGTCCTCTCCAAAAAGAAAGAACCTACCTTCAGCTTTGAGTTTCAAGCACTCTGCCTCAAATATCTATAATATGGAAATGTACAGCTTATCAAAGAGACTTAAAATTATGGCTTCGTAAGGCACAAAACTAGTAACATCAGTGGGCTAAAAGCTAAAACAGCCCTTTGGAAGGCTAATTTATGGCTGGCAAGAAAAATGAAAATACATTAACGTAAAGTATCATTTTTAGGGGACTTCTGATGAAGAAGTAGCTACCAAATGCTGACTGGTGATTTACTTGAGAAAAATAAAAATAACATTAAAAAGAAAAAAAAAAAAGGCTAAAGAGCTTTAAAAAGAAAAATGCTGCCAGTGTTATAGCAACCCCTCGCAGAGTGGTCCTCGGTCTTTAAAAAAAAAAAAAAAACAATAAAACTTATCCTAAGAAAAATGCTGCCAGTGTTATAGCAACCCTTCGCAGAGTGGTCCTCGGCTCTAGTGAACTGGATGTAACCTCGCGGTTTTATGAGTAAAGATGGCCACGCTTTGTTCAGACTTACTGCGTGACAGTCTCTTGGAGCAAGGTAGGAGTGTAGGTGTTTAAAACAGACTTGACAGAACTCCGAGTCTTGGTAGTGAGAACTGAGAACTGTCCTACGGGGTCACTTAATTACACAGGGCTTCTAGGCTGCCCATCATTCTTACATTCTTTGAATTTGGCTTAAAATTTCTAATCTTACTCAACTTTATTTATCTAAAAATATGAGTATATGCAGAATGGAAAAATGTTTTTGCTCTATGGGATTTAAGTTTTTGCTTTAAAATAAAAAAAGAAAGTGAGCAAATTAACATATGCAAATGTTTCTAAGTAATTACCATGAAATATCTTTCATTTATATAGCAAATAAAGATGAAACTCTTTGAATATTCACTGGTGAATTAGTCTAATTTTAGAATTAAGAATGGCTTGGTTTGAAGATCGCTATATTAAGAAAACTTCATGTTGAAAGAAATTTTCGATTATTAAAAAAATTTTTTTAATTGTTCATAAAAGTTTATCTCTCACTCTCAGATATAGAGGACAACCTGGTGACAGCCAGAGGGGAGGGAGATTGGGGGGCTGGGAGAAAGGGGTGAAGGGTTAAAAAAGTACAAATTAGTAGTTGATAGATGGTCATGGGGATGGGAGCATGACACAGGGACTGCAGTCAGCATTAATGTAATGGGTAGGTGGAGAGCCAGAGGAGAGAAAGAGCAATCGTTTTATAAACTATATAAATATCTAACCAGTGAACTGTATACTTGAAACTAGTAATAAAAAAGATAAAAAAAGTTTGTCTCTCAGTTTCTCTGGCAGTTGCTGAAGATGAGTCCTGAAGAGTTTCTAGGAGAAACAGCAATGTGCTGGGATGGGTTAAGAACTGAAGGGAGACAACAGAAAATCAGCTGCAAGAAAGTGGCTCCCCGAGTCCCAGGTCTTTCTTCACAGATATTTCCTTGCATCTGTTAAAAGAGCTTTAAGAGAGATGGAACGGGGCACACAGGCTAAGGGGTTCAACCAGAGCTGCCTCAGTCTTCCTCAGAAAAGAATGACTTAAGAACTCTAAGGTGGCCAGAAATGTTTAAAGTTGGATTCCATTTTGGGCTGAGAATGTGAAGGGCTGACTTTCATAGCTCAAGTTCAGGGAGCCAGCATCAAGTGAAGAATTTTAAGAGATGCTGAAGTCAGAACGAAGGGGATCTGCAGTTAGGAAGGAGCTGGGGACCTTCCGCGGGACTTCGTGAAGACAGAGCTGCTCCCTTCCAGACAAAGTCCCACACAGGCATCAGTAGATGTCACAGGGCCATTTAATGGGATCAGTGCACAAAGGAAGCAGCCAGGAAGAACCAACCAAATATCAAGGAACAGAGTCACAGAAAGCCATCCTGGGGTGCCATCATGTTGTTTCAGTGGATGTAAGTCCAGGTGCTGGTACCATTCTAAAGCAAAGAGAAAGAACTCTAGGGATTTGGGCCATCATGAACACCAGGGTGACCTTCAATATCCCGTTGCTAAATTCCCAATGCTTATCTGGCTATTAATAAATTACATCATTCTTAAAGATTAGCTTTTTGAAAGCAAAGCCTCTGCCTACCTTGTCATTGCTACACCAAGAACATCACGAGGAACACCTGGAATTTCAGAGGCATGCTGTGGGTATTTGTTGAATTGATGGATGGACTTTTTAAGCACTATGATCCCCTTCTACACAAATTAGATTAATCTCAGCATAAAAAAGAATTACATAGCAAAAGAGTGATGGCTTATTTTCATGACTGTTTAAATGTACATCACATTATTATGCTCTCAAAACAAATACTGTACAAAACACTGAAGGAGGAATATAGAACAACTACATTTTAGAGTTTCTTTTCTTGTTTTTATGACCTAACTTAGCAACTGCCTTTATATTGTTGTTGACAGATCAAAATAATGAAGCAGCACATTCTGAAGAAACTATTTTTATTAGCTCTGCCAGTTCAGCTTTTAAAGCATCTCTGTCAGAATGCAAATCATTTTTTTAATCAATAAATAAAGTGCTCAGCAAGCATGTTGACTCTTCTATCTTTACTCCCCCACTTCATTACGTAAGAGCACTTTTATGTTTCATTATTAACCACTGTAATGAGTATATATTTTATAATTTGATAAATCAGTAAAAAAATTTTTAAATGTTAGAATTGGATTAGCTTTTAAAAGGTATGTTATCTGTTTGAGAAAAATCATCATCTAAAAGACCCTAATGATATTAAATAGCATCCATATTTACTACCAAAGACTGAAGGACTGTTAGAATGTTAGCTGAATGGTTTTCTGTATATTCTAGAGGTGAGAACAGAGGATTTATTGTAACACAAATAGCTTCCTCTCCCCATCTTCACAATCACAGTATTTATGCAGAAAGCCAACAAGCAGCAGATCATTCGTCTCGAGATTTTCAAATGGAAAAAGACAGAGTTATACGCCTTAGTGGACATGCCTGTTAATTGAAAGTAAATGAATTCCATGATTATACCTTTGGGAAGTCAGAGTCTGAGGCAGATGATACAAGTGAGTCCTAGAGAAAGGCAAGGAGGCTTCACCTATAATGATTGATCGCCTGTTTCTCAGCTGACGCAGTGTGGTAAACCTGTGACTCGTGGTTATAAGTGGATTCTTCTCCTTCCCTAATATCTTCATATCCCTCATTCCACACAACTCAAGTACAGAGAGATATTCTACAAGAGACTGTCCACCCTACCCATTAACTGGTGATTAAAGAAATAAGCTTGAGATTTGTTTTACCTATGCTTTCTGCGTTTTGTTTGGTTCAAAGTAGCTACATCGAAAAGCCTTGAACTCTAAAATAAAGCCTTAGCAGTTTTGTTCTAAGAAGGATGAAAAGCTATCGTTTTGCTTTGTCAATCTGTTTACTAAAAACTGACACTTTTTAAAATTCTAAATATAGGGATAACTTATAACATGTGAATAAAAATCAGGGTGTTGAAAAAATTGCTATGATTTAAGGGATGCTCCACAATTAACAGATGATTGTAATTGTTATGAGTTTACACTGGAGGCGCATCTATTACACTCTGATTGCTAGTTATAATCATAGCTCCTTTATCAAAAATGGGGTCAAAAAGTTTCTGGGTCAAAATGTTTCTTGACACAGGTCATGCTTTGTACCATGGGGACCTATAACCTGCCACAAGAGGCTGGGAGTGGGGGCGGTAAGGGCAACAGAGGCAAAAGCAGTTTGTCTATATTCTCTAGAGGACTCAACCCCATCAGAAGCTCTGTTCTGGATAGTGACCAACCAATCTGCCCAGACCTTCTCTACGTAAGTTTGAATACAGGACACTCAGCTGACCATGAAGCTGAGAGAGAGGGGTAGGGGGAGGGAGGGAAGCGGGGAGAGAGAGAGGGAGAGAGCAGGGAGGGAGGGAATATCAAGTAGAAGCATGCAGTAAAAACCATAAGTAAAAGCAACAAGGTAGAAAGGAGAGAGCTTGGTGGAAATAAGCAGGTAAAAAGAGAAAAAAAATATCAAAGCTAAAAGTCCTAGAGGTCCGTGCATGTTGTCTCAAATGGCAGTATTTCATCTCTTCTTATGGCTGAGTAATATTCCATTGTGTAGAGATAATCATGCTAAGCGAAATAAGCCAGATGGAAAACGTCGAAAACCACGTGATATCACTTATACGTGGGATATAAACCTAAAAGCAACAAACAGGACAAATAGAGACTCATGGACATGGACAATAGACCAGTGGTTTACCAGATGTAGATGAGGGTATAAAAAGCATTCAAATATGTGGTGACAGAAAGAAATCTAACTATGGGTGGTGAACACACAATATAATATAAATATGCCTCACTGTTGAATTGTACACCTGTAACTTACTGGATTTCGTTAACGAATGTCACTATAATAAAAATAAATACATTTAAAAAAATTTAAAAAAATAAATGTTTTAGAAAGTGAAAACCTGTTGATTCTAAATGTCATCTCAGTATTCTACACTCACGGAAATTATCAATATTTTTATACCAAAACTCTGTCATCTGAGGTCACCTGAGAGAATGTGAAGCACCATGACTGAAACCAAAACCACAGCTTACACTGTTCTACCAGAGTCAGAAAACTACTGTGTATTACAGAAAATGCCAGGGACTGTGTGAAATGGAAGGCTGCAGGAGGACCAGCCCAATGAGAACCTCGTATCTGAGATGCAGCTCAGGAGGAGGAAGGACAGCTCTGACTCTAGGTCTCTGAAGACCATAAAGGCCAAATGACAAGATATCCTGGACCCAAAAGGTTGGGAACTAAGACTGGCATGACAACCTACCAGGACAGACAACAAACGAAAAAGTTCAAGGAAAAATGGAAGCACCAAAGGACATCTGTATACTCAAGCAGAATGTTTCCGGCACCTCATGATACATACTTAACAAGACCAAGAGAAGCAGCCTCTTGGTTAAGCTCGCAAGGAGTATGCCCACAAACGTGCATATTCTTGGGAGAGATGGACCTTTGCATAGAAGGCCTGTATTGCTTCTGCTCTAAGATGTCACAAGTTATAAGAGACACCAATTCGATTAGAGTTTTAAAGGACTCAAATAAAAATCAAATGTATATATTCACTGCAAATTATAATCACAACAGTTAAACTTTGAAAGGGAAAAAAAAATGCCTTGGAATTGAAGAAATATAGTACATTTTTAAATCCTATTCATTTTGGCACCAATCCCGAACTTCCCTCCATGAAATCTGCAGGGTAAAAATACCAGTTGTTTAATTCACGTTATATTACTATGACAATTAATACGGCTTAACTTATATATGGAGATTCAAAAAATATACTTTCACTAATTTATAAATGTGTTATTTTCCCCTCCACTTTACTCCTCAAAAGTCCCATAAAAGAAATTCTTATTGTCTAGAAGAAAGAGGAATGAAAAGAAGAAAAAAAAATGAGGAATGGTATTTCTTCATAAAAGTTGGTACACTTGGGCTTTCTAAACTTCTACAGACTACTGCATATCCTGCCTCAGGAGACCCTTAAAGATATAAAAATTGTTTTTCTTATTGGATTTCTGATATTAAACCTACTCTCTCACTGGCATTGATCTTGAAATTTCTCTCACCAGACCGCCACTGCGTGTGAGTTTAGCAGGTGACCAAGCCAACTCAATGCAGCAAGTTGCTGGCAGGTAAAGCCAATTTCCTCAAGTAAAAAGATCTCTCTCTCTCTCTGGGCTTTGTGTGTCAGTCACGATTCTGTCATTTTTTGGTCTCTGGGTCATTTGTTTTTCACTCACTTCTCCATTTCAGTTTTTAAAAGCATTTCACAGCAGGAGACTTACTGATGTCTTTAAGTTTTTTGTTTTTTTTTGTTGTTTTTCCTTTTTACCTCCTTCTGTTCAGGGAAAACCTCCCCTTTGGCTATCTGGATGTCTAATCCTTTACTTCTTCAGCTCAGTAGCACTATTATGTAGTCTTATGTTTCCCTTCTTTTTTGTCCAAAATTGTGGTCTCTGTTTTCTTTAAAATTTATTATAAAACATGTTCATATTACTACTAAAATAGAAAAGAGAAGAAAAGCCTTATCCATAATCTTACTTCATTAACACAAACAGTTTTGGTATTTAACATTTCTTCCTAGTTTTCTGACTCATGTAAATCCTTTCACATACAGTTGTAATCACAGAATAAGTAACCTAAATAATTTTGCACAGTCATTTTTCATTATTACTTTCTCAGATTCTATGTTGTTATGAATTTTAATAGCCATAATTTTATTGGCTGATTAATATTGCATTATGTGGATGAGTTTTATTTTGAATATTTCCTTCTCTTTGTTCTTACCAGTTACGTGTGAGTATCTGTTTCTTTAAACAAGCCCTGGCATTTTGGCATTAAGTGTCCCTTCAGCTGTTAACCTAGCTGCCTTCTCTCTACCTCCCAAAAAGCGACCATGATGTTTGCTGCTGCTACTGCTTCCTGTGTCATCCTTCCCTTTTTTCACATGACACATTTCATTCCAAGAGGAAAAGGTGGGCATGATCTGGCCACTCGATTAAGGCTCTTGCTAAGCTGAGTAAAGGAGGTTGCTGGGATCCAGAAAATCTGCAGATATGTTTTGGAGGTAAACTGGAACCAGAATTAAGAGTATCCTGTGGCTTGTGAAGTCTACATTTTTAAAGTTACAGGAAGTAAGATTTCAATCTTTCAGAGTCTTTAAGAGGACTTCTTAGCATATTTAATAAAAAATGAGATGTGGGGGACAGTTTGGAAAGAGGAAAGATGACTGAATTAGAATCCTTTCTTTAAATTTTTGTA
Source organism: Pteropus alecto (assembly GCF_000325575.1). Classification (NCBI taxonomy): domain Eukaryota; kingdom Metazoa; phylum Chordata; class Mammalia; order Chiroptera; family Pteropodidae; genus Pteropus; species Pteropus alecto. The sequence goes on along the minus strand of NW_006431918.1, from coordinate 9,625,833 downwards.
AAAAAAATTAAGTATAGTTGATATACAATATATTATTTTTAGGTGCACAATATAGTTATTTGACATTTATATATCTTATAATGTGATCACGCTAAGTTTAGTAATCATTTGTCACTGTGATGACAGGTGATTACTAAACATTCCATTTTTCAAGTCTCTAATGATATGATCCTGGATTCCAAGTTCCTCATCTGTAAAACTGGAAGAACCTCTAATATCCCCTCTGTACTCTACGGCTAACGGTTAAAGTGCAGACAAGCCAGAAACACCCCAAAGGACTCATTACTCATTCTTGGTCTGAGGGCCACTTAGCTTTAATGCTATGTTTTATGTATTTTAAAAGAACTTCTAAAAGACATGTATAGATCATCCTCTTCTGAACACTGGCATGTAAAAGTAAAGCAATTACTTCCTTGGGCAAAGGCGGTGAATTCTGTAGGTAGAATGACTTTTTAGGTCTACTCAGAGGGGCTACAGCAAGAATGGCAGGCCCAGCTTGGGGCCAGAAAAGCTGTTATTTTCCTTTCAATTTCTCTGTTGACATTCTCACATCTCCTGCTATATTTTCCTTTGCATGCAGCCTAAAACTCAGCAGGATTTTAAAGAAAAGGAATGGTACTTCTGTCAGGAGGGAGGGAGTAAATCTAGAGAAAAGGGAAGAGGCACATTTTATGGCTGTATTTTCTGAGAAATACAAACCTACTCATTCTTCTCCCTTCCTTCTACTTTCTAAGGGAGAGCCTACTTTGGGAGCATGGTTAGGAATACATGCTAACCAGCTGACAGGATAAGAAAAAAAAAATATTTTAGATTCCTGAAGTCTTTAGAATACGATGCCTAATTTTGTTCCTGGAGTCATGATCATTTACTAGCAGAAAACGTCTTTCAAGTATTACCCTGGATTGCCTTCTGCCTCACCCCCCAAGAAAGGCTGCAGAGAGGAAGGATAGATAAAAAGAGACTGGACAGCCCTGCTTTGCTAGGAAAACAGGGGTGAGACTGGAACATGTCTCGAAAGGTTTTAATTCACATTTTAACTTAAAAAATTGCTTCATATTAAAAGGTTAAACTTCCCATTATCTTTTTTAATATAATAAAATTGCATTTTCTTTTGCCCAAATTGAAACTAAAAGCGAGGCTTCAAAATAAACGATAATGGAAAAAGAAAATTACAATGTACAGTAGTACTGCAACTGGATAATTAGTAGATTATTTAATCCACAAACCAGAAGTAGTTAAATTATAACTTGAACCTAAAGAAAATATTACTTTCATAAATGTTAATTTCCCCTCTGCTTGTTTTTGACTCACTGCTTTCAAGAGCCTCAAGATTCAAAGTAAGCTTTCTCTCTAGTAAAATGTTTTTTACTAAAACCCACAAAACCTATTCCGCATATACAGAAACCAACAACAAATTATGTGAATTTTGTATCAAGTTCTGTGCCAGACCTCACTTACATACAGATCATTGTGGACACAAGTGAAAAACCTGAGTGCCACAGTTGCCATTAACAGATAATCTGGGCAATGTTTTCAATGCCGATATACAAACAGTGGACCCGTAACATACAGCAATGATGTGGGGTATGGGCCATGGCCCCCGGAACAGAGATTTGTGTTTTGGCTCTGCCACTCCCTGGTCTGTGGCCTTGGGCCAGCTCTTTTGCCTTCATGAACTCACTTCCTACAGGGACAGATTAATAGCATGTATCACACAGTGTTGCTGTGATGCTTAAAAGAGATGACACATGTAAGGGCTCAGCAGTGTGCTCAGAACATGTAAGCCCTCAAAAATGCCAGTTACTCATTCATTTATTCAACAAATAGCTCATGAACAGCCACTTTGTGCCAGGCACTGTCCTAGTCACTAAAACAACAAAATTTCTCCCCTGATGGAATGTATACTCCAGCAGAAAATAATATTTAACTATGAAATAGAACTTACACTAATTTACAATTATTTGTAAACCAGTAGGTCTCTATGCCACTGAGAGGACACTTAGCAAAGTTTGGAAACATTTTCAAGTGTTACAACTGGCACCTACTTGGTACAGACCTATAATGTGTAACAAAGAACCATCTGGCCCAAAACATGAACTACACAGTAACCCTCTACTAAAGGTTATGTATTGACTCGGTTGATCCTTAAAATAACCTTATGAGGTAGGAATTATAAGTATAGCTATGTTGTTATTTTTTATACTAACGAATAGTAACTTTTTAGATAGCATAATTATATAACATGGTAATATATTATATGTCAATATATAATATTTATAAAGTTATATAAAATTATATACAGATACTTTAAAAATACCTTCCTAATATGTATGTGTGCTGAAATATGGATGATGGATTTTACAAAATTGGACCAAAGACCATACATACACTTGTGCCGTCTAGATTTTAAATTATTAACCTCTCTTGATCCTCACTCGCATGCTGCAGGGGGTGATCTTTTGTACCACATCTGTGATGGTTTCCATATCGGAAGAAGGAAGCAGGGTGGTGTACTAGAAACACCAGACCCGGAGTGCAGAGGTCCAAGATCTACCTTGGTCATCCCACTAGCTGTGGCATCTCTGGGCAAGTCGCTTAACTTCTCTGGGCACCTGAGCTTTACCACCACCAAAACATGGGGCAGTAGTCTTTCAGGTACTGTGCAAAGGTGCCGTAGAAACCGCGGTGTGTCGCCACCACCTACTGCACCACTGAGGTGCACTGGGTGATCACTTTCTTTTCACTGTTCACTGACTCATTTAATCCTCACAGCCAAGAGGTAAGTGCACTGATCAGTGCAAGTTGAAGATAAGGAGACGAGGAAACAGGGCAGCTTGCCCGAGGTTACAGGGTCAGGAAGTGGCAGACCGAGAGTTCCAACCAGGCGTTCTGGCTTCAGATCCTCCCTCTTAGCCAGCGGGGGCTTCTCTGGCCGAGCTCCTGTTTGCGGTAGTACTTGACTTGTACGTAGTGGTGATGTCTTCAATTCTTTTTTTCACAGCTTCTGCATTTATTCCATACTTAGAAAGGTTTTCTCTACTTGAAGAGTATTTATAAAAATCCATGTTTTCTTTTAGTACTTCTGTGGTTATATTGCAAAGTTTAAATCTTTGAAATACCCAGGATTTATTTTGGTGGATCGTAAGAGTTTGGATTCAACTTTTTGTTTTCCAGATGGCTTCCCAGTTGTCACAATAATTTCTGTTGAATAATCTACCCTTTCCCCACTGATTTGAAATGCCAACTTTATTATATATAAAATTATCATATTAGTTGAATCTATTTCTTGACTTTCTGTTGATCTGACAACCGGTAAACAAACACATAGACTATTTTAATTACTGTAGCTGTATCATATGTTACTATTTGGTAGAGCTAGTTGCCCTCATTATTTTTCTTTTCCAAAATTTTGCTGGCTGTTCTTTAGGAACTTAGAATCATCCACTGGTATTTTTATTAGAATTGTGTTATAGTTCTAAATTAATTTGGGGAAAACTGATACCCTTAAGAAGTTGAATCTTCCCATCTATGGACATTGTGTACTTCTGTGATTGGTTTGTCTTTTACTGCTTCCCACCTTTTTTTGGTGAGCTCCTATAACATTTTATAGTTTTCCTCATGCAGGCCTTCCTTCATTATGTTTACTCCTCGACTTAGGAATGTATTCCTATCTGGTTAACAGATATGATAATAAAAACTGTTAGCTACGATGTTATATAAAAAGTCATTTTTGTTTTGGTTTTGGTTGCGTGCCCTATTCTTGAAAACTTCTCTAACTCAGGGTTGAAAACTTCACTAGGACCATAGCCATAGAACTTTTCTTCATAACGCCTGTTAAGAAATACTTCTCTCCTAAAATGTTTTAGCATCAATATAGAACTTATTAGATTTTAGAAATCTTTGCTCTGTCTTTAGTTTCATCTTAAATTTTAGGAGTACATACAACCTAATGGTGTTATAGAGTAACACTTTTTATTGAACTAAAAACATAAAACTTACCTCCTAAATTCATTCCAGCTTGAAGACATTTCTGAAGTCTGCAGGCAGGACAATTTTTCCGTCGAATCTTATCAATGATGCAATCATTTCTTCCAGCACATAAATAATTGTGTTGCCCTGAATAAAAAATAAATTAAAAAAAAAGTTAAAATAAACACTATTATACTAATATAAAGTACTAACATGTATACTCAGAATATGAAATTTCCTCTTTCCTTCCTTGAAATCTCTTCTTCACAAAAGCAGAAGAGAAACATGATTTATGGATAATACGGTCCCAGGAATGGTCAGCTTAACACAGTGGAGACTTTAGATTACAGATAAGATAGCTCTGTTTATTTCTAGCAGGTTCTCATAAAAGTTGAGCTATATTCCTTCACTGTTTAAATTTTTCGATAGCTACATGAGCCCTCTCCGGTGATGGGCAAACTTCGTTCAGATGTCACGACAGCACCAATGTAAACAAAGGACCTGTTACAGCTGTTTTAGCTGCTGTGCCTGCTCACCGTTTACACATGTGATTGCAACGGGAAGACTTTCAAATTATACAATAATTACTTCAAATGTTTAACTATTTCATTCTGCAGACCAAACTGGCACAAAAATATTCAGATGTGAGAATACGCTGAGAGAGTAGCATCTACCGGCAAAATGTAAAATTGTAGCCTAGCTCTATTATTCATTTACTTATACCAAAAAAAAAAAAAAATCTACAAAGCATCTACTAGGTACTAGGCACTATTAGAAACACTAGGGATACAGCAATTCATAAGACAGACAAAAATCCCTACTCACGTTAACTTTTATTCAATTGGGGGGAGGCAGATAATAGAGAAGGTAATTAGGTAAAATATACAAATGCCACACAGTAATAAATGCTAGGAGTAAAAAGAAGGGAAGGGGGAGGTGTGGGATGATATGGGAGGATACTGACATTTTAGAAAGAGTACATACAGGGGAGGCCTCACTAGAAGTGATTTTTAAAGAAAAGTCTGAAGGAAATGAAGGCGCTTCCTGTGTGGACATCTTGGAGAGAAAACACACCAGGCAGAGGGAAGAGCCAGTGAGGTAGGGACAGGGGTGGGGACAGTACTTGGCATGTTTAAAGAACAGACAAGTGTGAAAGGGCAGAAAGAATGAGTGGAAAGTAAAAGGCAATGAGGAAAAAGAGCTAATGTGAGTCAGATCACGTAGGGCCTTATGGATCGTATTCGACTTTGACTTTTACTCTGAGTGAGATGGGAAGCCACTAGCTAAGAGGACTTTGAGCAGAGAAATGACTTGATGTGATTTACATTTAAAGATCATCACTCTGGCTGCTGTGTTGCCAGTTGACTGCAGCAAGCTAACAACAGAAGCTGGGAGACCAGGAGCAGGTTCCCACCATAATCTAAGGGAGAGATGATGGTGGGTTAGGTCAGTGTGGTAGCTGTGGCAGCGGTGAGAAGTGGTCAGATTCTAGATGCACTTTGAAGCTAGAGCTGCTAGGATTTGCTAATGGACCAGAGAAAAAGAGGAGTGAAAGAGGCATTAAGATTCTTGGGCTGAGAAATTAGAAAAATGGAAGTGCCAATAAATTAAAATGAGGAAAGACAGTAGGAGCACGTGGTTTATAGGAAGTCATCCTAGCTTCAGTCTTGGACTTGTTAAGTTTGAGAGGCCTGAGAGGTAACTAAGTAGAAGTATCAAACTGGCAGTTAGATACGCAGTCTGGATTTAGGGCGAGGTCTGGGCTAGAGATGTAATCAGCTTGTGGTCATTATTTTAAGCCTTGAGACTGGATGAGATCAGCTGGAGAGTGAGGCACAGACTGGGAAGAGAAGGGTCCGAGGACTGAGTCATGGGTTACTGAAAACATGCAGACGGAGAAGAGAGGGTGTCTCCCTGATGACTGGACAGTAGAGAGCAGGCTCGAAAGCACTCCCTTCAGCCTGGTATCCATCATGCTCCTCTGGTTGAAGATTACTAAGTAAATTATAGTAAACGTTCAATAAAAATAATGTGTACTATTTAATGAAATTAATATAAATTCATCTAGAACACATTTTTGGTAACATTCTAGTAAATCTTAGTAATAACAACAATGAAACAACAGTAATAGGATAAGGAAATCTATCAAAGTGAAGAAACAAAACCCCACTGTTACAATAACCTAATAATTTATTAAAAACTGAAGGCTCTTAATAAATAGAGGTAGGTGTAGATAAATGCACAAAAGCAATCAATAGGTAGAGTATAACCGTGGGACAGCATTAAGTAATTTAATGTGTGTGTGGCTGGAGTCTCAGAAGGAAAGGAGAGAACAGATGAGAAAACATATATGAAAATTTCCAAATCTGAATGAAACTACAACCAGAAATCTAGAAAGCTTAGCAAATACCCCCAAATATATATATAATATATAATTTATATATGTCTATAAATATATAAATATATACATATATAAATTAAGGAACAACATGG
>NW_006431918.1:9602025-9610083 GCF_000325575.1 Pteropus alecto | reverse complement strand
ATTTATATTAATTTCATTAAATATTAATATTAATTTATATTAATTTCATTAAATATTAATTTCATTAAATACTTAAAAGCAGTCAGGGCAAAAAAAAAATATTATGTTACATAAAAGAAAACAAGGATGAGTATGAAATGATTTTTTAACCAAAACAATTGAAGCCAGAAGACAACATATACTATCTTTAAAGACTGTCAACTCAGAGCAATCAATGAAAACATTTCTCAAAATGAAGGTGAAATAAAGGCATTTTTGGATAAACTAAAGCCAAGAATATTTGTTGCTAATAGAATCACATTATAAGAAATGAAAAAGAACCTGAAACCATAAAACTCCTAGAAGAAAACATAGGCATAAACTCAACATTGCTCTTAGTAATATTTTTTTCTGAAATATCTGCTTGGGCAAGGGAAAAAAATAAAAATAAAGTGGACTACATCAAACTAAAAAGTTTTTGCACAGCAAAGGAAACCATCAACAAAACAAAAAAACAATCTACTGAATGGGAGAAAATATTTGTCAATGATACATTTGGTAAGAGATTAATATACAAAATTTATAAAAACTCATACAACTCAACACTAAAAGAAATCCAAACAATACAATTAAATATTAAGCAGAGGACCTGAAAAGGCATTTCTCTAAAGAGGACATACAGATGGCCAATAGACATATGAAGAGATGTTCAAGATTATTAATCATCAGAGAAATGCAAATTAAAGCCACAATGAAGGGTTTGGAGGAAAGGAAACTCTCATACACTGTTGGTGGGATTGCAAATTGGTACAGCCACTATGGAAAATAGTCTGGAGGTTTCTCGAAAAATTAAAAATGGATATACCTTTGACTCAGCAATTGTATTTCTGGGTATTTATCCAAAGAAAACCAAAACAATAATCCATAGAGATCTATGCATCCCTGTGCTCATGGCAGCATAACTTACAATAGCCACGATATGGAAGCAACCTAAATGCCCATCAACAAACGACTGGATAAAGAAGTTATGGTTCACATCTACAATGGAATATTACTCAGCCATTAAAAAAAATGAAATGCTACCATTTGCAATGTCATGGATGGACCTAGAGGTTATTATGCTGAGTGAAATAAGTCAGAGAAAGAAAAATACCATATGATTACACTCATATGTGGAATCTAAGGAACAAAAAGAAAAAAAACTAATCAAAAAAACAGACTCACAAATATAGAGGACTATTCGGTGACAGTCAGAGGGGAGGGAGATTCAGGGGCTAGGAGAAAGGGGTGAAAGGTTAAAGAAGTACAAATTAGTAGTTGATAGTTGGTCACAAAGATGGGGAGCATGGCAGAGGGAATGCAGCTAGCACAAATGTAATGGCTAGGTGGAGAGCCTGAGGAGAGAAAGAGCAATTGGGATCATTTTACAAACTATATAAATGTCTAAACAATGTACTGTATACTTGAAACTAATAAAATTAAATTTAAAAAAGCGAAAGATGGTAGACTGGATTTTGAACAAAAGCAAAATTGAAGTGTATGTTCAGATGCCTTTTAAATATGGAAGTACAGACAGGTTGAAAGTTAAAAGATGGAAAAATATACACGATGTTAAATATAAGCATTAGAAAACTGATATGACTACATTGAAGGCAGAGAAAGTAGACTTCAAGACAGAGAACACATCGCCAAAGACAAAGAATGTCATTTCGCAGTGACTCAATTGATATATAACAATCCTAAATATGAATGCATCTAAAAGCAGAGCTTCAAAATACATCAAACAAAAACTGATAGAACTAAAAGGAAAAAAAGATAAATCCAAAAACATAGCTGGAGATTTACAAACCCCTCTCTCAGCATCTGGTAGAGCAATGACTATCTAGAAAATCTGAAAGGATGCAGAAGATTTTAACAATATTATTGAACACCTTGATCTAGTTAACACTTAGGTCACACAACGGCACGATGTACGTGTTCTCTTGTAGTATGGATGGAACATTCACTGAGATAGGTCATATCCTGAGCTATAAAAGAAGCCTCACATTCTAAAAGAACTGAAATCATATACAATATATTTTCTGATCACACACACACACAAACTAAATTAGAAATCCATAACAAAATGATATCTAGAAAGCCCTCAGATATTTGAAAATTAAACAACACACTTCTAAATAATTTATGGGTCAAAGAAGAAATCACAAAACAGATTATGTAATATTTCAAAGAGAATGATTTTAAAAACTCAGCATATCAAAATTTGTACAGTACAGCCAAAGCAGTACTTACAGAAGAATTTTTAGCTTTATATACCTATATTAGAAAGGAAGAAAGGCTTAAAATTCAGGATCTAAGATTCTACCTTAGGAAACTAGAAAAATAGAAACCAAATTCAAAGCAAACAGAATGAAATAATCATGTAGAAATCAATGCCAAAGAAAAAAGACAAGCAATAGAGAAAAACCAACGAACCAAAAGTTGGTTCTTTGTAGAGACTGATTAATTAGGTAACGGCAGTTAGGCTGGGAATCTGTTTCCCGTCTCTCACCCTGGGCCCCAGGCTGATGGAGCAGCCACCATCGTGAACACTGTGATTCTCATGGCAGAGGGGCTGCAGAATCTGACTAATCTAATGCTCCAGCCCAGAAGGGACTCAGAACTAGGCCAATAATCCCACTCAATCACAAGGGGGCAGGGACTGAAATCTCACCTTGTGCTAGAAGGCGAAGAGCTGGAAATATATGGGGAGCCTCTATGAAGACTACCTCCATGAAGGGAAATGAGAAGACGTTAGTGCTTCTCTGAAGTATTAAACCATTTACAGTGAGCTGCTTTTGGGCTGGGAAGGGGGGGGGAATTAATTTTAATAGATGAAGATGAAGGTTCTTTCCATAAAGAGCTGAACCTTTCAAAGTGTTAATGAGAAGCTACCAGCTTCTAATACGTTTCCTTATAGAAGAAAACAAACATTTGTGTGTGACTTCAACAACAAATGCAATTCAGTGACCACCCCATCCCCATGTCCAAAAACCCACGATGTGTTTTATCAGTGTAAGTCTACTAATAGGCATACGTACTCAAGAATCTGTACCCCCCCCAAAAAAAATCCTATAAACTAAAATTAAAACTGTATAAGGAAAATGCAAATGTCCTACAATTTTCAAATAGATGATTGCTTTTCCTCATAAAAATTTAGGGAAAGTTCTGTCTAGCTAGCTGGTAGCAAGCACTGTAATAGATACTCCAAAGAAAATTAATGCACATCTCCACAACATGGAAGAAAATCAAAGCTTAAAGTAAATGGGATATGATTTGAAGATTTCAAAATATTCCTTTAAAATAAAACTTCTGTATAAAGTTGCTGAGCATTTATCTACAGGCACTGTGAGACTCTACTACACACTGAAGAATCGGTCTGTAAGCTAAGGGAGAAAGTAGATATACAGCACAAACAGCATACTGCCTGGCAGATAGTTTCTACTGAATAAATGTTGAGAGAATGACTGAACATATGTTTACCAATAAATTAAATACATGTATAACATACAAAACTTCCATGTTGATGCGGTTATGTTGTATATAGACATAAATCCATAGTCACGAATGTTCGCACAAGGCCTATTGGCTCCTAAGTAACTAGCGTACAAAAGACCCATATGCCCAAATCATTTCTGCCCCATCTCCAGCATCATACCTCTCAGGCTCCGTCTCTACACATGCAACATTAAGAAAAATGGTACATGCTCTGAAGATTTGCAAGGAAGCAGCGGGTTTTGGGAAAGGCAGAGACAGTTTAAACCAGGGTCAGAATTCCAAGCAGGATGAGTGTGCTTTCTTGGTCTTCTAGATCTTAAATATAGAGTCCACATTGTTGTCCACCGACTTTGGTTAGGTTGCCTTAGATCATAACTGTTACAGATTCATTGATGTAAATGCATCTTGTTTTAAGAATGAAAACCTATCCAGTAGGGCTGAGGGAACTTTAGTCACTCATCCATCTGTGTATACTAGTTCAACGTACCTCCTACTTGAGATAGCGGCAGCTTTTTTGGAGAAAAGGCAGTCAGTCTAGAAAATAGAAAGCTACGCAGGTTACAGTCAATTTGGATGGGGTGCCAAAAAGCTTAGTTAGTACATGTAGCAAATTCACAGATTTATAGGGAAACCAGAAGCACTCACATCAAAGGAAAAATGCCTATGTTAAAAAAAAAGTTCAATTCAAAAATAATAAAAAACAAATCAAAAGCATCATTCTTTTTTCTATTGTTTTCAGTGACGGTACTGCTTTTAACTGTAGAATAATTCCGTGAGAGATTAAAAATTAATTTATTTTAAAAGTTCCTGAACTGATAAAAATTGTCTTAAATTTTCACTTATTTTAAAATCAAGAACCAAGTTTTTGTTATTCTTGTGCCAATCCCAAAGGAGAAAAGTCCTATGGGTTCTGCCTGTAAGCATCACTAATGCCAGCCTGAAAAAGGTGGGGACATGGAAGGCGGTAGGTAGGGAGAGACAGTGGAACGTGCACGGCTTTATAATCAGATACACCTGGGTTCCAATCCTTCTTCAACAGTGAACTGTGAGATTCCTGGCCAACTTGCTTCAAGGTTCTGAGCCTCAGTTTACTGATCTATAAAATGGACATGGTAATGCTGACTTTTCAGGTTGTGAGATGGCTTCAGAATAAATAATACATATATAACAAGAAGTATAAAGCCTGGCTTGAGGTAAGGACTTAAAAAAAAAAAATGGTGAGAGTGACATTATCGCTTATCATGTATTTGGTTAGCTCAGTCGTAAAAAATAAAAAGTATATGAGAAAATCCAAAAAACAAACATAGTCAACTGTTAATTATATATAAGTGAGTAAAGAATTTCCTGTGAGAGCAAGTACTTTTGAGTTAGGAAGGCATCGAGATGAAAAGGGCCCACTTGCAACAAGACAAATACTCTTCAGCTCTGATCTCATCTTCAAGCCTTAACTTTTTCAAGACCTGGCAAGGATGTGAGAGTGGAGAACTATAACCTCGAGGTAAACCCAGGACAAAAAGCCAGGGCTCTGATCTGTTTACAGCTCGGCTAAGATTCTAGACTAGGGCCCAAGGCTATAACAGTGGTGTAAGATTCTGAAAAGCTATAGCTTCCTTGTACTGTCATTCCTCATATCCCTTGTTTTCTAGTATTACTTAATAGTAAAACTCTTAAAAGTAAGTAGGGGCAGAAGGAAAGGTGAACCCGTGAGACCGAATGCCATCCTTCCAGCAGCCTTCAGGGAAACTGCATCCCAGGGCAAGAGTGAGTGGGGTAGCAGTTAGAAGCAAGCAAGCAAGTTGAGGGCCAAAGGCCCTTGCAAAGAAGAAAAAGAGGTTCTAGAATTTAAAATGGGTTCCCAGACAATGATTTTATTCCATCAGCAAAGATTTTTAGAGCAAAATATAAAGGTGCAAAACGCAGTACATTCCCTCTAAGACCTTATGTTCTAGAGGTAGGATGAGGTTGTGAAAATGTAAATGACTAAGATAAATCACCTGAGACTGATGTCATGTGACTTTAAAAAAGGAATTGACCACAGCTGAGTAAGGGAATGAGGAAGGCTTTATGGAGAAAGAAAATATCCGAGGTAAGCCTTGAAGAATCTCGTGGATTTGAAACGTAGAGAGGACAGATACATAGGCATGCCAGGCACAGGATGAGCCCAAGGAAAAGTCAGAGAGAGACACAGTTAAACGTGCAGTGAGCAGCTTGGATGCAGAGCAGGAGCAAGCAGCGCCTACACATTCTGGTGGCAGGAGGAGGTCCAAGAACTGCCAATGCCACATGGCTCTTGAATCCTCTCTTCTCTTCTAGATTTCAGATCCCCACATCCACTTATCCATTCGATGTCCCCACCTAAATGACACATCAAACTCTCTATGTTCACAAATCAAGACTGACATTCCCTACCCCACGGAGAGCCCCCTTCCAGCCTCCTATACTCTCTATCTTAAACCTATAACCAGTAGTCAGGACTAAAAGCCTCGGGGTCATCCCGACTTACAGCCCTCCCACCTCTCCCCACACCCCTGCGATCTTCAATATCCAGTGGGCCACAGGTCCTGACCATTCTCTCCGGAGCGTCTCCTGACTCCTACCCACGTCCCTTAGTACTGACTCCACTTATTTCAGGCTCTTTGGTTAAACTCGTGAATTATGCAGTTTGAACCCTTGTTTACTCTCTACGGGACTTTAGACAAGTTACTTAACCTTTTTGTACATCAGCTTCCTCATTTGTTAAATGGGGATTATCAAAGCTCCGATCTTGTGAGTTACCCTGAGGATGCATACACCGGATAAAGCACTTAAACCATTGCCAGCATCCAGCAAGGGTCCAGTGAATGGCAGTTGTTCTTATCACTGTAGTATCAGTATTATCGTGTATTACTGCATCTTACTATTATTTCAACAAACTTGTAACTAGTCCACTGGCTTCTACTATTTCCCCATTTCTAAATCAAATGATTTTTAAACTTTAATTTAAAGGCTTTCTAGAAGAAAAATACCGCTTACATAGAGCTCAGTGTGTTAAAACAGAGAAAGGAGAGCTACCCTTGTCGACATGAATGAAAGGCACCTCTGGGTGCTGCCCCCTATTCCGTACCCGTCAGGGATGTAGAAGGCACCCCATTGACCACCTGGGCTCCTCTGAGTTCACATTCATGGGGGCTCTGAGCCTCTGCCTTTCCTAGAACCCCTTCTAAATTACAAATCTGATCATCTCAGCCTTCTGCCTTAAGGCCTTCTAGGGCCCTTCACTACCTAAATCTTCAAGTCCAAACTCTTAGGTACCTCATTTAAGTGACACTGAACCACTGGGGCACAAGGTGGGGAAGGGAGCAGGTGGGCAGAGCTCAAAGGTGTGCATAGCACAACTTACTGCTAAAATTCTATTTCAGGAAAAGTAAGCAAAGCTTGGATCAGAGGCATTTGATATAGTAACGTTAGATCGTTATTTTTATTGTTTTTATTATTATTATTAGTAGTAGTAGTATGAAAAAACAATAATTTTGTAGCTTAGTTTTACAAAATGCAAAAACTCCAAATACTGGGTCATTTTGTGTACCTGTATTTCTATTTGCATGTACAGACACATAGGGTGGTCCTGAATCAAACAGCATCCTTAGAGACACCCGACAACTGCAGATGGGATGCTGTGGCCTGCAGCCAGCAGTCCCCTGCCAGGCTGAAGGTCAGCGCTAGGCTGAGGCAGCTCTGCTGGTATATCTTCCCTCTTATTACCTCTTTATTTTTGACTTTAGGATGAAATCTAATCTCTGCTTTTCCCTGGTTCAACTAATTTCATATTCAGTGATATCTACAGATACACATATGTCCTTCAACTACACAGCAATGACCTGCACCTCTAACTACATCTGCAAAAACATGATATCTTCTCTTATTCGCTTGGGAGTGAAGCGCGGCTGATAATCAGGATAGTCCCCTTTGATCAAGAAATATAATAAAGTTTTCAGGAAAAGTTAGATAAGGACAAAACCAAGTTCTAGATGCCCTAAAACTATGGTAAACAACTACAAACACCTCTTAGATTCCTGAAAGAAAGATGCACAAAGAAGGAAGTGGTTGAACTTGATCTTATAAGCAGGCATTTAACCAGACAGGGGATTAAAGTGATTCTTAACAGAATGCCCCAAATTTTATGTTTTGAAAAACTGACTTATGACATTTTGGGAGCATAGCCCTTTATACATGGGGGACTGACTGGCGAGAAGAATGCCCCTGCCCTGCATTCCGGACCCTTTCCCATCTGCGTGAAGCTGTGCCCAGGGCCTCAGACTGTGCCTTCTAGAGAGGACCACTGCTGCCCACTCCCGCCATGTGATGCTTCCGTCCAGGTGGAGGCAGCCCACAAAGCCCACACTTCAGGCCTCCATCTCCTTTACTCACAGGGCCTTGACTAGGAAATCTAAGAATAAATCTGACCCACTTGCTTCTTTGACTCCCTCAGGGAGCAGATGCAGCCTCCATCCCTGGGGCAGCCTGTACCTGCATCTAATTCTGAGGCTCAGGTAGCCGTCCCCC